>NC_064641.1:836377788-836692788 GCF_023864345.2 Schistocerca serialis cubense | reverse complement strand
TACAGTATATGATATAGCTCCATACAGTAATGCAAAACAGTCCTTGAAAACAGTGCATTCCATTAACGTTTTAGTAATTCAGAATTTTAGGGAAGGCTTGCAACTGTTAGATTGGGATGAGGTGTACAGGGAACATGATGCTAATTTAAAATTTAACCTGTTTCATGATATCTTTGTGAGTATATTTGAAAACAGTGAAATACAATTGTAAGAAACCATATAAAAATCCATGGCTTACTAAAGGGATAAAAATATCTTGTAAACAGAAACGGGAAATGTATCTTATAGCTAGGAGGAGCAATGATCCCGAAACTGTGAAATATTATAAAAACTACAGTACTCATTGAAGTTATTAAAAGTTATTAAAAAGTCGAGAAGTATGTGCATTATGTCTGAGATTAGCACATCTGATAGCAAAATTAAAACAATTAGGAATATTGTGAAAAGGGAAATAGGGTAACCGAGAGCACAGGAAGACTGTATTTCTATCAAACACAATGAAAAGTTTGTTAATAAGAAGTCAGAAGAAAAAACATTTTAATAATAATTTTTTTAAGTGTTGTAGAGAAAATAGGATCCAGCTATTCATTAGAAAATGCAAGGCAGTATTTAGAAGAGGCAGTACCTATGCAATTTGAGAAAACTGAAATTCAACCCACCTCTCCTACTGAAGTTAGGAAAATAATAAATTCACTCAAAAGTAAAAGCTCACTGAAACAGGGCATTTTTCCAGATAGACTGAAATACACTATTATTAAACCATTGCATAAAATAGGGGATAGATCTGATGCTAACAACTACTGCCCAATCTCACTTCTCACAGCTTTATCCAGAATTCATGAAAAAGTAATATATTCAAGAGTAGCATCACATATTTGTAAAAGTGAAGTACTAACAAAATGTCAGTTTGGTTTTCATGAAAGCTTTTTAACAGAAAATGCTGTATATGTTTTCACTGATCAATTATTAAATGCATTGAAAAAAAAATGGTTCAAATGGCAATGAGGACTATGGGACTTAACATCTGAGGTCATCAGTCCCCTAGAACTTAGAACTACTTAAACCTAACTAACCTAAGGACACCACACACATCCATGCCCGAGACAGGATTCGAACCTGCAACCGTAGCGGTCGCGCGATTCCAGACTGAAGTACCTAGAATCGCTCGGCCACCAGCGGCCGGCAAATGCATTGAATAACCAAACATCACCCATTGGGATATTTTGTGGTATCTCAAAAGCCTTTGATTGTGTGAATCATGAAATTCTTCTAGATAAGCTTAAGTATTGTGGTATGAGTGGGACAGTGCACAAATGGTGTATTTCATACTTAACTGGAGGAATGCAGAAGGTTTAAATTAACCATACAGATAGTCTGCAAATCCAGCAGAGTCCTCTAACAGGGGAAGTGTCAAGAATAATGTCTCACAGGGTTCAGTCTTAGATCCCATATTGTTCTTAATATATATTGACAACTTGCCACTCTATATTCATGAAGATGCAAAGCTAGTTCTTTTTGCTGATGATAAAAGTGTAGTAATCACATCCAACGAGCAAGAATTAGCTGACGAAATTGCAAATAATGTCTTTCAGAAAATTATTAAGTGGTTCTCTGCAAATGTACTCTCACTAAATAAAAAAAAAGCTGTTGTTTACATAGTTCCGCGTAGTCAGCGTGTACACAACTTTCCCACTAGAGCACGCCCCGCTAAGCACAACAGCAGAGACGCAGCGCTCGTCCATCTCTGCACTACGAGATGGCGCTGTCTTAGAGATGGGCCAAATTCTGCTTCTGCCGATCCACGTATTAATATGTAATGCAGCCAATGAGATTGCTGCTAACATAGAACCTTTTGTCCTCGTGGATCACACTCGCGCAGTGATACCTGAATGCGCGAGGTATAATAATGAGTGTACAGACCTCCGATCAGTCAGTCTGCATTTGTCTGCATTAGTCTATAGTCAAGTTTCAGTGTGCGCCTAATAAGATTATCATATTCCTGTACATAGCCATGAAGAGAAATGTATAGACACTTTGTCAAGTATCAGAGATATGTGAGAATAAGATTAACGTACCAAGACCAAAGGAACTTCAGATTGTCAATTGTAAATAGCATCCAGAACCAAGTTAAGTTATTTCTATGCTTTTTATTATTTTAATAAACGTGTGTGAAAATTAATCAAGTTCTGTTTAAAGTTGGTCACCATCAATCTGCTACTCTAAGCGTGCAAGTGGCATTTCTATCGTCTAACCTAACGGCAGAAGATAAAAACGCCACGATAAGACCATGAGACATATTGCTGACATTCGCCTACTTCGTTAGAGCGACAAGTCAAATAATCTGATGGTGTGTGTACCGAAGGTCTTACACTACACACACCACAAAAACACAGATTTTACAATTCTTTACAGTAAATGGCATAAAACGATTGATAAATATAGACTATAAACGGAAGTTCTGCTAAGGCAGAATACTCAAAATTTCTGGGTGTGTGCATTGATGAGAAATTGAATTGGAAGAAACATGTTGATGATCTGCTGAGACGGTTATGTTCAGATACTTATGCTATTAGGGTTATTGCAAGTTTTGGTGATAAACATATAAGTAAAGTAGCCTGCTATGTCTATTTTCGTTCACTGCTTTCATATGGATTCATATTTTGGAGCTATTCATCAATAATTCACAGTATCTTCACAATGCATATATTCACTTATGAAATTTGTCATTAATAACCCATTCCAATTGAAAAATAACAGGAAAGTGTGTAGCTACAACACTAGGAGAAGGATGATATTCACTATCCTGGATTAAATCTCACAGAAAGGGGTGAATTATGCTGCCACAAAAAACTTTGGTCATTTGACAAATAGTATTAAAAGTCTGACAGATAGCCAACCAACATTTAAAAGCAGATTAAAAGAATTTCTGAATGACAACTCCTACTCAATAGATGAATTCTTAGATATGAAGAAGTAACTGTAAAAAAATTAGTTATTGTGTAAAGAAAACTTATGTTACAGTGACACATTCCACATGATTACAAAATGTCGTATTCATGATCTATGGAATAAGTGTTTCTGTATGTATGTATGTATCAGTGATGTATGGTAAAACAACTTTAAAAATTTTATGGCAATGCTCAGACTGTCTTTCTGGAAAGTGGCACAGAGAAGATACTTCAGAGTAATTCTGTCATGCAAACTATTCCAGTGGACATAACTTTCATGGGTGTGCTGGACTTTGTGTTATGATCAGTTAAGCAAAGTAAACATTTTGTGGACTATTTATTCATTCCTCAATTGATGAGATGTTAGGATTTTAATAGGTTATATATATATATATATATATATATATGTATGTGTGTGTGTGTGTGTGTGTGTGTGTGTGTTTGTGTGTGTGTGTGTGTGTGTGTGTGTGTGTTTCTTCTACAAGAATTGTGAACTATTTGATCATAAATTGTTTTTCCTATTACAATCGTTCATCATTACCCTTATCCAGTTCAAGAAGTTTCACAGCAAGTATGGATGTTGTCGCTAAGCATGAGGCTTTGCTCTTACTTAGGTTTTGCTGTTCTTGCCCAAGCACTTATTGTAAGATAAAATACATGCATCGCAAGCCTATGGGGTAATAGAAGATGAACTAAGCTAATAAACTTTTACAGTAAATAAATTAAAATTACATCACAGTTCAGTCCATATTTCAGGAAGGCTATGTGGCTTCTGGAACAGTTTGACTTTTGCCTATTGGGTTGCCTTCATCGAGGGGCAGGTCTTACCTACAAATCAGAGGCAATGACGCCATCAAGATGGTAATGGGCAGAAAATTAGAATACGCAAAATGGCACTGGCGAGAATTAAAAATTGAAGATGGCGGTGGTGAGATATTGAAAAACTCAAGATAGTGGCGGCAGGAATTTTTAAAAACCCAATTTCTATTGGTGGGAAATTTTAAAAATAACGATGGGAAATTTAAAAATAGCTAGAAGATCATGGTGGAAAATTTTAAAAATTCAGGATGGTATTGATGGGAATTTTTTTTAAAAAAAATTCTTAGCATCCATTAAATATAAAACAATCACAGCATTTAAACACGCGTGATAGCACTGATGGGGAAATATTTAAAAAAATCAGCATCTGTCAAAGTGAAACATCCAATCACAGAGTAGCATTTTTTGCCTAAAACGAAAGACGCCAGTGACACATCTATGTTCAAAAGTATCTTAATTTTTTTGCTGTTGCAATCTCCAATGATATGATATTTCGTCGATTCGACAAAAATGCATGTGTTCTTTATCACATGGATAAGCCAGGACTAGTTGTGGTTTCTTCCACCAAGCAAAACTCTTAGGCAGCAAGTTTAGGCTTGCCTATGCCTGTCAACGCATGTTATCTTTCACCAAGTTGAGTCAAATGCAGTAGCAAGAAGTGTGAGCCACATAACGATATTTCCAATACTTTGCAATTTGGTTTATAGAAACATCAAAAATTACTGTGTCAAGCCTCAGTCATATCTTCAAGTCACATCTGTAACATAAGTAGTATGTTTGTTGATTTTGATAAATAATAAATTGTTATTAAACATCCAACAGATCCTTCATATACTTTTGGACATGACAAAAAATTCAGATTGTTTGGGACACTTTCGAACATGGCAGGCTGTATTACTGTTTGTCAGCTCATCTGTGACAGCATGGCAGCAGCAGCTGCATGCATATTTTGCACAGCATCACCACACATCATCTCAGCTGTGCCTGAATTGTACGAGATCTGCCAACTCTGTTTGAAACGTCAGCATGTGACTTCTGCAGTCATTTCACTTATGACAAAAGCACTCTCGGTGTTATAGAGAGAATTTTTTTTTCTCTAGAGCACCTTATAAAATCGATTCACTCCTAACATAAAAATCTTTATAGGAAAAGACAGCATTGTATTTCTTGTTAAGGTAGGTCGTGGGTAAAAATCTGAGCCCAGTTAGATGGGAACTCGGATCGAAAAGCGTATATTTCACATATATTTGTACTAATTAGGATAACACTTAATACTGAAGTCAGTGGTGGCTCTTAACCACACATTCGCTGTCATCTTGCATTGGCTTGTTTAGAGACGCATGTATGCTGGAAATGTTTTTTGCTTTTTCTGTCGTACACTTGCCTTTGTGTCAGCATTTGTTATTAATTATGCATACGTAAGATGCAACCACCATTTACAAAACCTGGTTACCAACATGTGACACTGTAGCACACAAACTGATTCCTCAGACCATGATACCAAAGCGAGATACCTCAACTGAGATTGGTTAGTCTTGTGATTGTGCCTGAAAATAACGATAATACGAAACACTTCCTTGATGTTATGCAGCTATTAGCTAATTGATAACAGCAGAAACTCAGTGTGGCTTTTTGCAGATGAAACTATTATCTATAGGAAGATAGAAATACCAGAAGAATGAAGCGAAGTGCAGGAACTGGCAGCTGACTCTGAACGTAACATGTAGTGCATAATATATAGCCCATAAATTGATGAGGGTCTATAACATTACTTAATACACAGTTGTCGCCTAAAATGCTATGAGGAGCGTTATTAGCCAAAGATAATCTTGTAATGTTGTGGTAGAGCCTCCTTTAACAATGAGTTTGATCTATAAACTCTTATAACCAGTAGTAGCGACACTGCCACTATTCAAACAGTACTCTAATTGTACTGTCACGAATTGAGGTCAAAGCTCAAGTAAAGAAAGAAGTGCCAACGCAGTTAGGAGTTGACGTGAAACTATGTGAGCATACTGTACAATAAAATGTTAGCACAGAGTCCTTGGTATTTACATCCAGATGAGCTTTTTGAAAATAAGGTATCACAACAAGACATTAGAGCTCGAATCATAACAGGAACACCAAAATAAAAAAGAGCAATAGTAAATTGAACACTCATGGAGAAGGTCTAATTCATAAACATCTATTTCTTCTCAAAAGCCTGATTCAGCACAAACAGCATCTCATAGATAATTGTTACAGACTTTGTCGCAGTGGTGTATTGGTTACTGTATCAGGGATCACAGTTAATTGTCTTTTCACTGTCACTGCTGACATACTAATGATTAAAGTCCATCAAGGTAAGCCCTGATATATAATATATATTATATATACGAGGGTTGGAACTTTGATAGTGGCAACTATTTATTTACAGCTCGTACAAAATAGATACGTGTTTCAAAGTTTTACTGACCATCAAAGTAGTCACCAGCATTGTGTATAACCCGTTGCCAGCGATGTGGAGGTGATAGGATACTCTTAGCAGTGCCAGTTGTGTTGACAGTTCGAGCGGTGCGGTCTATTGCCCGACGAATTTGTAGCAGTTCTGAAGTGAATACGATGAAGTGTTTCCTTCAGTTTAAAAATCGAGTTGAACTCACGAGGGCTTAAGTCGGGGGAGTGCAGTAGGTGATATAGCACTTAGCAGCCCTTTCAGTCATACAAATCAGGAACAGCTTGCACTGTTAAGTACTTGAGCATTTTCCTGCAAAATGATGGTCAGTCCTGCAGAAAGTGTCATCAGTTCTGTCTCAAAGCTCGTCGTAGGTTGTGTTCCAAAAATGAACGTATTTGATTTCAAAGGAGAATTACAATAACTGAACAGAATTATAGTGCGAATATTACAAGCAAGTCTACATATACAGTGAGACCTTAGTCTATGCCTACTGTACACAGTATGTCTACAAAATGTAATTCCATGGCATTTCGATTTTATTAAGGCAGGTACAGATGTCGAAACTTGATTAGATGGTGGAGATATCTCAAATATCTACTCGAATTGCAACAACCTAGTGTTTGCTGTGGGTGATGTTTTAAAAAGTGTTGAATGTGAATTAGAATGCGTATTACATTCATGCTTACGACTGAGTGACAGCATAGTACGCCAAACGATTTGTGTTGCAAGTTAAAGGTAATTGTGATTTTATTGTACATGTGATCTAGGAAATTGTGTGAAAAGTATGATAAAATTTACAAGAACAGTATTTTTGTTTTTCCCTGCCATTCTTTCTGCAATATATTATAATGCTGATGACTCATTAAGGCAAGCATTACAGAGAGATAAGAGAGAGAGAGAGAGAGAGAGAGATGAAATTTGTCATAAATATTAGTACAGTATAAAACAGAGAGGGAGGGACTAGTGATGCAGTACAGTACTTAATCTGAACATTTTAATGACTTATAAAAGAGAGAAACAGAGAGAGAAAAATTAATATTACTGAAGAGGCACATGGAAGAGAGAGAAATTTACAGTTGAGGCTGAGTTTTAGTTGTTCACATACTTTTTGTAATGGAAATACTGTAAAGTGCAGAAAAATGTAATTTTTGTTGCTGTTACTGTGACGCAGTACATTGATGATGCAGAATTTTAGTTGCTTACATATTTTTGGTAAATAATATAGATCTGGAAATGCAGTAAGTTAAATTTACTACATAATTTTTGATGTCTGTGTGTGTGTTTGTTGAACAGTGCAAATTTACAAAATTGATGCAAGGAAGCCATTCATTTTTTTTGGAAATACTGCAGTATGGGCAATACCTTTTTTGAACATGTTGCAAAAAATAAATCAGATCATTTTTGAAAATGGCAGACTATATATACTAATTGGCTTATTTCGGTTTAGGTAATAAATACTGCACTTTCATTGGGTGTTTCGTTTTAACAGACTTTTCAAAATTTTTCCTGCCAGTGCCATCTTATATTTTTAAGTGCTGTTCTTTTTTAATGGATCTAAAAGAAATTCCAACCTGTACCAGCTTACATTTTTAAGCACTATGACTGGTTGTTTTGTTTATAATGGGCGCTAAAAAAGGTAAATAAATTTTCTTTCTAAAGCTGTTTTGCATTTTAAAAATTTCCTGTCGCCACCATCTTACAATTTTTAAGTTTTCCACCACTGTCACATTGCATTTTTAAATTTTCTTCCCAACGCCATCTTGATGACAACATTGCCCCTGGCATGTAGGCAAACTTCTGCCCCTGTGTGTAGGCAACCTGATAGATAAAGGTAAAAGTGTTCCATTGGCCCCATAGCTTTATACCAGTGCTGTTATTACTAGTGTGGACGTGTTCGACGCCATCCTAACGTCCTGAATACTGTATGACCGCTGCACGATATTCCGCTAGTAGTTCGTTAGCATTCAACATCACGTTTTGGTCACAAGTGGTTGCTTTGTAGCAGCTGTTGGGCCCTAAGAATTTGACGCCCCATAGCGTTCTTGGATGACATTTATGTACGTGGGTTCCCAGCCTTAATTTGTTCCTCAAGACACCATATACAACTCCTCAGAGTTTGTCAGTATCGTTTTGTCACACCTTCCAATACGAAAAAATTAAGTGACAAAACCCGCCGTGTTTCAAATAGTTGATTTAGAAATATCCTACGAAAGCACAGAGAGCTTCATTATAGAGTTAAGAGAAGTAGAGATCTTGCTGACATACAAACGCTGAACGAATGAAAAATGAACATAAGGACGGCGAAGCAAGGAACATCCGATGAACGCAAAGGTAAAAGTTGGTTATCGGTCTCACGAAAGGAAGTTTAGGTCTTCCAAAAAATCAGTAAGTGGGTGAAAATAATCTATAAAGTAACACTGAAAGGGAAAATGCTAGGGAGAAGGCCGAAATACGGGGATCGATCATCTGCAAATACTCCACTGCGGAAATACACTCCTGGAAATGGAAAAAAGAACACATTGACACCGGTGTGTCAGACCCACCATACTTGCTCCAGACACTGCGAGAGGGCTGTACAAGCAATGATCACACGCACGGCACAGCGGACACACCAGGAACCGCGGTGTTGACCGTCGAATGGCGCTAGCTGCGCAGCATTTGTGCACCGCCGCCGTCAGTGTCAGCCAGTTTGCCGTGGCATACGGAGCTCCATCGCAGTCTTTAACACTGGTAGCATGCCGCGACAGCGTGGACGTGAACCGTATGTGCAGTTGACGGACTTTGAGCGAGGCCGTATAGTGGGCATGCGGGAGGCCGGGTGGACGTACCGCCGAATTGCTCAACACGTGGGGCGTGAGGTCTCCACAGTACATCGATGTTGTCGCCAGTGGTCGGCGGAAGGTGCACGTGCCCGTCGACCTGGGACCGGACCGCAGCGACGCACGGATGCACGCCAAGACCGTAGGATCCTACGCAGTGCCGTAGGGGACCGCACCGCCACTTCCCAGCAAATTAGGGACACTGTTGCTCCTGGGGTATCGGCGAGGACCATTCGCAACCGTCTCCATGAAGCTGGGCTACGGTCCCGCACACCGTTAGGCCGTCTTCCACTCACGCCCCAACATCGCGCAGCCCGCCTCCAGTGGTGTCGCGACAGGCGTGAATGGAGGGACGAATGGAGACGTGTCGTCTTCAGCGATGAGAGTCGCTTCTGCCTTGGTGCCAATGATGGTCGTATGCGTGTTTGGCGCCGTGCAGGTGAGCGCCGCAATCAGGACTGCATACGACCGAGGCACACAGGGCCAACACCCGGCATCATGGTGTGGGGAGCGATCTCCTACACTGGCCGTACACCACTGGTGATCGTCGAGGGGACACTGAATAGTGCACGGTACATCCAAACCGTCATCGAACCCATCGTTCTACCATTCCTAGACCGGCAAGGGAACTTGCTGTTCCAACAGGACAATGCACGTCCGCATGTATCCCGTGCCACCCAACGTGCTCTAGAAGGTGTAAGTCAACTACCCTGGCCAGCAAGATCTCCGGATCTGTCCCCCATTGAGCATGTTTGGGACTGGATGAAGCGTCGTCTCACGCGGTCTGCACGTCCAGCACGATGGTCCAACTGAGGCGCCAGGTGGAAATGGCATGGCAAGCCGTTCCACAGGACTACATCCAGCATCTCTACGATCGTCTCCATGGGAGAATAGCAGCCTGCATTGCTGCGAAAGGTGGATATACACTGTACTAGTGCCGACATTGTGCATGCTCTGTTGCCTGTGTCTATGTGCCTGTGGTTCTGTCAGTGTGATCATGTGATGTATCTGACCCCAGGAATGTGTCAACAAAGTTTCCCCTTCCTGGGACAATGAATTCACGGTGTTCTTATTTCAATTTCCAGGAGTGTATAATTGTTCCTCCCCAACATTGCACGACTGAACGACAGATACTGAAATAAGTGGTTATGCAATAGTGGATGTGATAAGATACCTCTACGATTCTATACTTTTATTTATTTATCTTTATGTAACCTGGCAAGATTAAGGCCATCATGCTCTCTCTTAAATCTTATCAGGCATTCTGCATATTTTACATTACATATATTACAATTGAAAGGTGTCTGTTGCAAAGACTATCTGAGCACGGTTTTCGTCTCCTAGGAAAGTCAAAATCTATGCTTGCATAGCGAAAGCCTATCTGCTCGCAGTGCTTTGGATGCTACTTTACTGACCAATCCTGTACCAGGCTGGCTGAAATTTGAATTACCATTCCCATGTGCAGGGAAATGAAAGCAAGCTTCCGTTTCCGCAGTTCGCTGGGGTAGTCACATCACGTGGACGCTGCCTGCACTTTTCAAGATTTCATTTGTTCAACTTCGAAGTCTTTTGTCTAATGTTTTGCTTCAGTGGTTATTTTCACGCAGGAACGTACAAGAATATACTGCATGATTAGAATATTGCCTGCTAGCGCTCTTTGCCGTAATATTCTATTCGCATGGTTTTCAGTTTCATAGATGTACTCCGTTTGTGCCCAAGATGAAATCTATTGTTCGGAGCGAAAGATTTTGTTCCACGTTCAAGGATCAGGCAACATATTACGTACACCCACAAACATTTCGGGAAATAACAATGACGGGAAAATCAAATAAACCAGAGCTCTCGCCGAGAGTTAATAACGATGATTCTTCGTGTTAAATATTCGCGAAAGGAATAGGAAAGGCCAGCCGCGGTGGCCGTGCGGTTCTGGCGCTGCAGTCCGGAATCGCGGGACTGCTACGATCGCAGGTTCGAATCCTGCCTCGGGCATGGGTGTATGTGATGTCCTTAGGTTAGTTAGGTTTAAGTAGTTCTAAGTTCTAGGGGACTTACGACCTAAGATGTTGAGTCCCATAGTGCTCAGAGCCATTTGAACCATTTTTTTTAATAGGAAAGGGAGCAAATGTTCAAATGTTACTTGCGGACAAAGAGTGGTAACTTGTAGAGTATAGATCGAGATGTAAATGGAGAGGGCGAGGGAAAAAATCCCTACAAGAACCTGCTGCACACACTATTAATTTAGCATTAGACTTGTTGTACCTTGATGCTCCAGGGTATGGACACTGCTGTTCCAATGGAACATTTACACTGTCCAGTCACATTAACGTGACCACCAGTCGAAAGCCTAAATAACCATCTTTAGCAGCGGGAACCGCAGCGAGAGGTGCACGAAGGGAGTCGATGAGGTTCTGGAAGGAAATTTGTGGTAATGTCTTATGGGACCAAACTGCTGACGTCATCGGTTCCTAAGCTTACCCACTACTTAACCTAACTTAAACTAACTTACAGTAACGTAGTAAAGACAACACACACACCCATGCCTGAGGGAGGACTCAAACATCCGACCACGAGGGGATGGGGGGGGGGAGCCCCGCAGATCGCGACAAAGCGCCCTAGACAGCGCGGCTACCCCCGCACGGCGGTTCTGGAAGGTACCACCAGGGATGTGGAGCTATTCCCATTCCATATTTTTTACACAATGCGGGGCCACAGTCATATGTTTCTTTAAAGTCAGTACCATCATTAGACTTGTTTATTTACAGTGTTACATTTACACTCACACAATCATGATTTCGGATTCAAAATGTCATTATCAAGTGTTTTAAGTGTTTTATAAATTGCGTAAGATGGCATACTGTCGTATTAAAATACGCTATAAGACACAATGTCTAAGAGTCGATATTTCTGGCAGAACCTATTGCTTTGTTTCATTACTGAGTACACCATCTTGACTGAATAATAGTGTATTTTAATACGACAATATGCCATCTTAGGCAATTTACAACACTTAAAACACTTGACAATGGCACTTTTAAGCCGAAATCATGATTGTGTGAGTGTAAATGTCACACTGGAAATAAACAACAGTCTAATGGCGGTACTGACTTCAAAGAAATATTCCCATTCCAGTGCCATCGCCTGCTGCGCTAGGATTCTCGGTTGAGGATCCATGTCGCGAAGTGTCCAATAGTGATGGTCCCACAGATTCTCGACTGGGCTTACACCTGGCGAGTCTCGTGACTGGGAGAGACGGTAAACTCATCCTTGTGCCCTTCGAACCATGCGCCTATACTGCGAGCTGTGTGACACGTCGCATTGTCCTCATGGTAGATGCCAACATACCGAGGAAAAAACAAACTATATTGGGGTAGACATGGACCCCAAGAATACGTGCATTTTTGGGTCGATCCATAGCGCCTTTCAGAATGACGATATCACACAGAGAATGCCACCAGGCTGGATACTTCCGACGATTGTTTCAGCTTTCAGACGTTTCACGCCATACACCCCAACGACCATCCGTCCGATCGAGCATAAAATACATTCATCTGCAAATGGCAACTGTTGCGACTCAGTAGACGTCCAGTTGTCAAATTAAACAACATTCAGCCGTCAAGTGTCAACCTTTTTTATTGGGCAACCAGTTTCAGCGTTTTACTACGCCATCTTCAGGACCCTGACCGACGTGTAGGAATAATCCACCTCGCTTGTGATCAAAACAGGGTCCATCAACACTGTTAACAGTGGCAGGTGATGGCTGAAGTGGTCACTGTAACAAATATCTACTGATACCAGTGTTGCTGGCCCCTGTTTTGATCACAAGCGAGGTAGATTATTCCTACACGTCGGTCAGGGGCCTGAAGATGGCGTGGTAAAACGCTGAAACTGGTTGCCCATAAAATAAGATAGACAATTGATGGCTGAAATCGAATCCTGCCTCGGGCATGGATGTGTGTGACGACCTTAGGTTAGTTAGGTTTAATTAGTTCTAAGTTCTAGGCGACTGATGACCTCAGAAGTTAAGCCGCATAGTGCTCATAGACATTTGAACCATTTGATGGCTGAAAGGTGATTCATTTGTCATCTCTATCGAACAGCCGAGTCCCGCACCCATCCATAGAAAGATGGACATACAGAGACTAATTTGTAACCTACCTTTACCTCTTTTGATACTAATTTTTGATGTTCGGATATGGGTTGGGTTACATAACAGAGAGAGCAAGCTTGTTGTTAAATATGACCGTATTGCCTAATATGTAAACGTGTCTCTATACTTCACGAATTTTAAAGTTCTTTAGATTTAAATGTGAAATATTTTGTTTTGAAAGGACAACAGTACAGATCATTTTATTACGTTTACTGACTTTTTGCAAGTAACAAGCTTCCTAACCATGACTACACCCAACAACCTGTTATTTGCCTGTCCTTCCCTGGTAGATGAGTGGTCAACGCGACGGAATGTCATACCTAACAGCCCGGGTTCGATTCCCTGCTGGGTTGGAGATTTTCTCCGCTCAGGGACTGGGTGTTGTTCTTATCATCATCATTTCATCCCCATCGACACGCAAGTTGCCGAAGTGGCGTCAACTCGAAAGACTTGCACCAGGCGAACGGCTTACCCGACGGAAGGCCCTAGCCACACGGCATTTCCATCTGCATTTGCCTATAGTCAGCTTCAGTTGTGTGGCCTAGACGATAATACTTTGTAATGAGATACTTGTACGGAATAGGAAAGACTGTACTTCTGCCCAAACTTGCGTGTCACACTGTGTTTCTATGTTAATATGTGCCAATACTGACATGCTTTTCTTGCCATCCTCTGAAACTTTAGTCATTTGTGCGGCTTCAGTTTGTTAATGTCTATCTGTAGTTGGAAACGACACATAATTTCATGCCTTTAACGATGTGAATGAAAGTAAAATGGTTGTGCAGACACTTAAAGAGGATAATCTTAACAACAAAATGAAAAAATAAGTACTACAACCAATCGATAACATGTACAACCGTGTCAGCTTCTAACCAAGAAATATATTCACACTGATAAATATGAGCCCAGCCACTCGAATTCAGTTTCCCTAGATAGCGAACACAGGAATGGTTCCTCTCAAAGAGCACGGCTGACTTTCTTCCCCAATCACAGCTTGCGCTCCAAACACCTCGCCATCGACGGGCGGTTAAAGCTTATTCCCCCACCTTCTCCATAAAGCAAGGAGCGTAAGATGCAAATGTTGTGTGCCACCTCCCACGTATGAAGGTACCCAGGTGGAAGTGCCTTGCAATTCTGCCGCCCGTTCACCTTGGCTTACTGGCGTAGCTAAGGACACTTCCCTGCTGCCAACCAGTTATCAGCCTTCGTTCTCACTTTCAGGGTTAATTAGCCACATAAATAGAACTGAACTTTAAACCGATAACGTAGCCCTAATTAGACTCACAATCAGTAGAAACTATATGTTTCCTGCAGTTTTGTATACAGTCAGACAGACTCTAGAAACTTAACAGGCACGAAAGGATGGCGAACGTTCCCACGAGATTAATGTATAAGCTGTTGCGGTGCAACATTACATTCGATGTAAAGCACATATCTGATCGTAAACTGATATGAATAACATTAAGAAGTGTACGTGTGGCACAGTGATTACTTTAGGATATGTGTGCTATTTGCACTGCAACTGTTTGTACATGATCCTGAAATAGCACAAGGGACGTAGCAAGACTAAGATGCCGTCCACTGGAGGGGGCGACACGCTGCTGACGTAAACACGAATGTAATCACGTACCCATTTGAAGATAGGCTTGATAGCCCCAAAACCTGTTATGCCATTGAAAAAAATGTATTTTTAAAGTATTCCTGTCTGGTTGCGTATCCTCCAATAAACCAAATAAGATGGAACTGTTTTTTACTCATATGTGTCATTAACTCTTCAGTCAGTTGCACAAAAATATTTGACAGTGCCGACAGCAAACGACAACTTTCTTCTCCAACAAACAAAATAAGATGGAAATGTTTTTTACTCATATGTGTCATCAACTCTTCGGTCAGTTGCACATAAATGTTTGACAGTGCCGACGGCTAACGACAACTTGGTTCCGGGTTCTTTGTGCTCTGACAATTTTTTCAGCCTGTAAACGAACTCACACAGCTCGAAGTATAGCGTGAATTTAAGTACTTCAAACAAAACAGTTTGTGGTGTTTCCCTCCGCTCCACTGTGAGTGAGGCATTTACATGTCTTCACTATCAGATACACGTTACTATATATATATATTGGGGGGCGGGGGTCCCAAAAAACACCAACAGACTTTAGGGACAGGTTCCATATACCAACAAAAGAAAAAAAGAGTCTAGTAAACAAGGGCTCTAATGTTCATACCTTGAGAGATACGACTATTTGTTCATCTTCAACACGTTTTCTACTGTAAGCTCTTTGCTTTTCATTTTAGAGCCCATGTTTACTAGATTTTTTTTCCTTGTTTTAGTCAATACGTTCTCCTCCCAAAGTATGGAAAGCAAAGACATCGCATTAGAAAAGATCTGTTTCATAGTTTCGAAGATAAACGAGTGTTCAGACCTCTTACGATATGTACTTTACAGCCCATGTTTACAAGACAGTTTTTACTCATTTCTGTATAAGTAACCTGTCCCTAAAGTTTATCGTTGTTTTCTTGGCACACCATTGGAGGAAAATACCTGCTCGGTCGCAGTCAAAAGAATAATTACAGACGACGGCGCCCTAGAAGTTCACCGACCTCCCCCAGAAGAAATATTACGATAACAATGTAAACACTCTTGTAAAATTTAAGACAGTTCAATTCGTCTGCGGGCTCAGATGGTGTGATGCGATTAACTACAATTAGTCATTTGTATAACCGGGCAGAAGGTAAGTAACTATGAAGAAGTCCTTAATTTGAAAAAGCAGTAATACATAAGTGGCATAATTAATTTAGGCGAAGAAGACGGATTGCGTGAAAGGTGAACTCGGCGGCGACGAGCCCCAGCGCAGATCCAAGCAAGTGGGTACATGAAGCGTGCCAGGAGACAAGGGAAGATTTTCAAATACAGTCTACACACAAAAAAGTAAATAAAATAAAATTTTAGACAGACAAAGGCGACCTATGTGACGACCATATTGTGATAAAAGAAACGAAATACATTTCATAAAGTGAAAAATGACGATAAAGAAAAGAAAACTTTAAAATCGACGTAAGACAAGTTTTATGATTAGGAAACTGTTTATTGTTTGACACTGCAACTTTTTGAGACGACGTTCTACGGACAAGAAAAATGTTAAAATTGGAGAGATAAACCGTATTTGGTAGTTAAGCAAGAATCACCTGTAATTAGGAGGTATTTGGATTTTAATCAGTAAATGAAAATTGTTATGACATTAGACTTCCGGCATAAGAAGTCAGCCTCATTCTGCCAACGGCCTTGTCAAAGAGGGCGGAGGAGCGGATAGAGGTTCAGGGCACTCTCTTGTCCTAGGGGTGGGAAATTGCCCCTAAAGGCGGAAGAATCAGCAATGATCAACGACATGAGGATGCAGAAGGCAATGGAAACCACTGCATTAAAGACACGTAACGTGTATCCACAGGACATGTGGCCTGTAATTGAAGAAGTGTCATGATGATCTCTCCATTGGCAAAAGATTCCGGAATAGTCCCCCATTCGGATCTTCGGGAGGGGACTGGCAAGGGGGAGGTTACCATGAGAAAAAGATTGAATAATCAACGAAAGGATAACGTTCTACGAGTCGGGGCGTGGAATGTCAGAAGCTTGAACGTGGTAGGGAAACTAGAAAATCTGAAAAGGAAAATGCAAAGGCTCAATCTAGATATAGTAGGGGTCAGTGAAGTGAAGTGGAAGGAAGATAAGGATATCTGGTCAGTTGAGTATCGGGTAATATCAACAGCAGCAGAAAATGGTATAACAGGTGTAGGATTCGTTATGAATAGGAAGGTAGGGCAGAGGGTGTGTTACTGTGAACAGTTCAGTGACCGGGTTGTTCTGATCAGAATCGACAGCAGACCAACACCGACAACCATAGTTCAGGTATACATGCCGACGTCGCAAGCTGAAGATGAACAGATAGAGAAAGTGTATGAGGATATTGAAAGGGTAATGCAGTATGTAAAGGGGGACGAAAATCTAATAGTCATGGGCGACTGGAATGCAGTTGTAGGGGAAGGAGTAGAAGAAAAGGTTACAGGAGAATATGAGCTTGGGACAAGGAATGAAAGGGGAGAAAGACTAATTGAATTCTGTAACAAGTTTCAGCTAGCAATAGCGAATACCCTGTCCAAGAATCACAAGAGGATGAGGTATACTTGGAAAAGGCCGGGAGATACCGGAAGATTTCAATTAGATTACATCATGGTCAGACAGAGATTCCGAAATCAGATACTGGATTGTAAGGGGTACCCAGGAGCAGATATAGACTCAGATCACAATATAGTAGTGATGAAGAGTAGGCTGAAGTTCAAGACATTAGTCAGGAAGAATCAATACGCAAAGAAGTGGGATACGGAAGCACTAAGGAATGACGAGATACGTTTGAAGTTCTCTAGCGCTATAGATACAGCAATAAGGAATAGCGCAGTAGGCAGTACAGTTGAAGAGGAATGGACATCTCTAAAAAGGGCCATCATAGAAGTTGGGAAGGGAAACATGGGTACAAAGAAGGTAGCTGCGAAGAAACCATGGGTAACAGAAGAAATACGTCAGTTGATTGATGAAAGGAGGAAGTACAAACACGTTCCGGGAAAATCAGGAATACAGAAATACAAGTCGCTGAGGAATGAAATAAATAGGAAGTGCAGGGAAGCTAAGACGAAATGGCTGCAGGAAAAATGTGAAGACATCGAAAAAGATATGATTGTCGGAAGGACAGACTCAGCATACAGGAAAGTCAAAACAACCTTTAGTGACATTAAAAGCATTGGTGGTAACATTAAGAGTGCAACGGGAATTCCACTGTTAAATGCAGAGGAGAGAGCAGATAGGTGGAAAGAATACATTGAAAGCCTCTATGAGGGTGAAAATTTGTCTGATGTGATAGAAGAAGAAACAGGAGTCGATTTAGAAGAGATAGGGGATCCAGTATTAAAATCGGAATTTAAAAGAGCTTTGGAGGACTTACGGTCAAATAAGGCAGAAGGGATAGATCATATTCCATCAGAATTTCTAAAATCATTGGGGGAAGTGGCAACAAAACGACTATTCACGTTGGTGTGTAGAATATATGAGTCTGGCGACATACCATCTGACTTTCGGAAAAGCATCATCCACACAATTCCGAAGACGGCAAGAGCTGACAAGTGCGAGAATTATCGCACAATCAGCTTAACAGCTCATGCATCGAAGCTGCTTACAAGAATAATATACAGAAGAATGGAAAAGAAAATTGAGAATGCGCTAGGTGACGATCAGTTTGGCTTTAGGAAAAGTAAAGGGACGAGAGAGGCAATTCTGACGTTACGGCTAATAATGGAAGCAAGGCTAAAGAAAAATGAGGACACTTTCATAGGATTTGTCGACCTGGAAAAAGAGTTCGACAATATAAAATGGTGCAAGCTGTTCGAGATTCTGGAAAAAGTAGGGGTAAGCTATAGGGAGAGACGGGTCATATACAATATGTACAACAACCAAGAGGGAATAATAAGAGTGGACGATCAAGAACGAAGTGCTCGTATTAAGAAGGGTGTAAGACAAGGCTGTAGCCTTTCACCCCTACTCTTCAATCTGTACATCGAGGAAGCAATGATGGAAATAAAAGAAAGGTTCAGGAATGGAATTAAAATACAAGGTGAAAGGATATCAATGACACGATTCGCTGATGACATTGCTATCCTGAGTAAAAGTGAAGAAGAATTAAATGATCTGCCGAACGGAATGAACAGTCTAATGAGTACACAGTATGGTTTGAGAGTAAATCGGAGAAAGACGAAGGTAATGAGAAGTAGTAGAAATGAGAACAGCGAGAAACTTAACATCAGGATTGATGGTCACGAAGTCAATGAAGTTGGGGAATTCTGCTACCTGGGCAGTAAAATAACCAATGACGGACGGAGCAAGGAGGACATCAGAAGCAGCCTCGCTATGGCAAAAAAAGCACAGGCCAAGAGTAGTCTACTAATATCAAATACCGGTCTTAATTTGAGGAAGAAATTTCTGAGGATGTACGTCTGGAGTACAGCATTGTATGGTAGTGAAACATGGACTGTGGGAAAACCGGAGCAGAAGAGAATCGAAGCATTTGAAATGTGGTGCTATAGACGAATGTTGAAAATTAGGTGGACTGATAAGGTAAGGAATGAGGAGGTTCTACGCAGAATCGGAGAGGAAAGGAATATGTGGAAAACACTGATAAGGAGAAGGGACAGGATGATAGGACATCTGCTAAGACATGAGGGAGTGACTTCCATGGTACTAGAGGGCAAAAACTGTAGAGGAAGACAGAGATTGGAATACGTCAAGCAAATAATTGAGGACGTAGGTTGCAAGTGCTACTCTGAGATGAAGAGGTTAGCACAGGAAAGGAATTCGTGGCGGGCCGCATCAAACCAGTCAGTAGACTGATAACAAAAAAAAAAAAAATTATGTGTCTTTGCAAGGGCAACCAGCTGCCAACAAATTGATAGCGAAGAAAGGTTTCGAACGGTAGTTGCAATACAGATAGAGGTTTGCGGCAACAGCATCATTTCCCAGCATTTCTTTTCTTTTCTTTTTTTGTGAGGAGGGGAGATGGGAACGTATTTTATACTGTGGTGATACTGTGGGGTTTTCTTATTGCATTTGTCAGTATCTGCTCTTTACTTATCATTTCTCGTAGCATGGGAGGGTGGTTGCTGTGCGCGGCATATGCTCTAGTGCTGAGGGAAACCTTCCTGAAACTTCGGCAAGAATCTCCTAGGCCTGTTTCTGTTTAGTTTCCTCTTTTTTTTTGTTATTTTGTTCGTCTTGTGTAGCGTCGCCATTTATCAGTTTGCAAGCGACGCAGGCATCACTTTGCGGTGCAGCGACTGCAACGGGCAGCTCTGGTTCCGCCAGACTCTACGTGACACCACGCACTGCGGTGAGGGGAAGGGCTAGGGTGTTACGTGAGACCAGTTAAACCTTGGTTGTTGTGACAGATTGATCTGCAGAGTAACTCGAGGTCTGTGTGGGGTTGAAAGATGACAGTCTGGCTGTCAATGGGCGAATCCAATGTGTTCAAATGCCAAATAAAAGTTGTGATGACAGACTGACCTGTGGCGTAGCCTGATATTTACGATCGCGCCATAGTTAAACATATTTTGCCTCGTTTAACTCATTTCTCATAATAAATACAGAAATTACAAGGTAACTGATGTACATATATTGCACATCAACTACGAAAAATGCAGGAGGGTCCACTGCATAGCTTTTATCCCGAACTGCCTATTCTCGCCACGCAGACTTCGCTATTCACTGGTGCGGTCTGGTTTCAGAAGTCGTAATGGGGTGGTAGCAGAATTCGGTGAGACTACTGAATAGATCAGGATATTTGGTGATTATTGACGATGTGAAATGTAATTTTATTCTATTGGTGAGAAAAGGAATAATTGTTGCATCTCAAATTTAATTCATATGAACTGTTTGCCAATAATAACTCGGAAAGTGGAGGCACGGTTCCAACAATTTTTGAAAGAGTTTAGAGGACAATCTTTGTTACTAAATGGCTAACCCGGCGCAATGTCATCCGATCCCCGTTGGTTCAAATGGCTCTGAGCACTATGGGACTCAACTGTTGTGGTCATAAGTCCCCTAGAACTTAGAACTACTTAAACCTAACTAACCTAAGGACATCACACACGTCCATGCCCGAGGCAGGATTCGAACCTGCGACCGTAGCGGTCGTGCGGTTCCAGACTGTAGCCCCTTTAACCGCTCGGCCACTCCGGCCGGCATCCCCGTTGCTGAGCGTCTATTTCACGGCATTCGGGGCAACAAAAATTTGATTTTCAGTAGTTCAAATAATTAATGACCGAATTTAAAAATTTGAAATGCTGTCATAATCAGATCATTAAGTAAGTGGAGTATTACAGTTTCAAAAGGAGTATAATTTGAGGAACTATATTGTCCATAATTTTTTACTTTTTTCTTTTTATTTTTCTCAATACTGGTTTCGGGGTATTGTCCATTCTCAAGTCTGTCTCTAGTAAC
The DNA here is from genome assembly GCF_023864345.2 of Schistocerca serialis cubense. Taxonomy (NCBI): domain Eukaryota; kingdom Metazoa; phylum Arthropoda; class Insecta; order Orthoptera; family Acrididae; genus Schistocerca; species Schistocerca serialis. Next base: position 836,671,586 of record NC_064641.1, on the reverse strand, counting down.
ATACATAGCTACATCGTCGTCATTAATATGTTACTAGAGACACACCTGAGAATGGACAATGCCCTAAACCGGAAAAAAAATTACACAAAGCCTGGTCGTTCTTCGAATTTATTGAGGCTGTGGGGACCATGCAGAAGAAAATGACAAACTGAGGACGTGCCTTGAGGCAACACAGCTCGCAGTGCTCAAATTACGCAGGCACATTCACACATTATTTGAGAATGAGAGCACTTGCCGACTTCTAACGAACGTTACACTCGATTTTAAACCGTTACGAAACTTTTTCTCGCTCATAGCCCTCAGAATGATGAAAGGAAAAAACTTATTTCATTTTCGTTGTTCCTGCAGTAAAACGTCGGCATCAGACATGACGTTTCAGTTTATTACTTCTTTACTACTAACTCTGTTTACAACATATTTTGCAAAAGGTATCAAAACATAACACTGAATGTATTTGCAAAATTGTATCATTGAACGGCATATTGTTCATGAGATATGACGTCATAAGCACTGACATACGTAAAAAAATAGCTTTTGCGTAAAACGGAGGGCAGAATACCCACATGATACTTATCCAGCGTTTGGTAATGAGAGCACTTAACGACTTCCAACGAACTTTAAACATAATTTCAATCCTTTCTAAGTTTTTTCTCGCTTACATATTATTTGTAAAACAGTAACTCGCTTTTTACATGCGAATTCGGTTCTTCAAAGAATTGAGGGTTTATTGGCTACATACTTAAACAAAACAAAGTATTACTGAATTGGATCAGAGTAATGCTAAAATGGAGGAACATATTAAGTGTCCAGACAGGGTTAGAATCAAATAAACCAATACATAGATGAATATTGTCAAAAGGTACCGATACGTGATTTTTCAAAAGAATTACATTCTGAGACAGAAAAACATTGTAATGCAATTAGGAATGCACAAATGAAACGGTATTGGAAGTAACCAATGATGTTTAACGACTATCGTGTGATCGGTAATGTGAACAGACCTTCAACAGTTTAAAGCGGTAAATGTCTAATATTTTGCAGGTATTACGATCAAACAAGTATCAAGCACCTGTATATGGCTGCGTGGTGTCTGTGCTGTCGGACATGTTCACTGAGACACAGTGTTTATTGTCTATCTGGACACGCCTTTCGGCCGCCTCACATTCGTCCCCCCCCCCCCCCTTACCGCCCCTTATCCGCAGTCCGTATCTGTGTCCTCCATGTTGTCTGCTCACACATTGCCACAGGAGGTTGGACGTAATTGTGCATCTGCCCTGAATGTGGTGGATCCATTACCCATCGAGGCAAATGTTCTTTTGGACATGTGTCCAGGTGGCGCAGTGGTTAACGCAACTGTCTAGTAAGCAGCAGATACCAGGTTCGAATCTTGGTCCAACACATATTTTCACTCGTCGCCACTGATGCTGAACAAAGTCCTGATGCAGCTGATATCAGTAATCCCTTCCTTTTCCTTTCCTTTTTGCCCTCCCCCCCCCCCTCCCTTCAATTTACATAAACTATCAGACACTCACACACGTTTACCTGTATTAACGGAATTGAAAATTTCCGTGAAGATTATCGCTTCAGGCAATTCCTTGTTGGAGTTAGAGAAATATGCTAGTAATCTGGATGAACAAAAAGCTAAAGGAAAGAATCAATTCATCAGTGGGTACACCTCATTCTTCAGGCGATTGAGAAAAAATGGATGAAGAAATAGGAAATTATGGAGGAGATGGCGTTAACTAAGAACGATGGTATTAAAAGTAGATAGAACGATATATATCACGTGTTCCAATGGAAATGTTACAACAATTTTGCTTAGATCCCGCTACTAAAACAACCAAGCAACTTCCAAATTTTAAATCAGATGGAGAGACACGCCACATGTATTTTTTAGGAGCATCTAGGAAGTCGTTACTTAAATGGTGGGAGGATGGCAAAAAGTTGATATGACAGCAGCAAATTTATTTGGATCATTACCACAGTGCAGAGGAAGAGTAACTTATTCCTTGGTAACTGTAAGTTGTTAGTCAAAGTACATTTCGCTATATTGCTGCTGTTAACTTCTCTGCTGGCTTTCTCAGGTATATTCGTCTCATTTCATTTCATGGGATGAATTTGGAAATAACAAAGAAGAGATTGACGTTCAGAAGCAGGTAAATCAAACCTTATGTGAAAATGTACAAAAGAGAGTGAAAAAATTAATTTCAAGAGCGTAAATCCTAATTTAAAGAGAGGTGTTACTGTACTAATGAGATCTTATCACCAGCTTACGGAAAAAACCACTAGTTTTTTTCACATAACGAAGGCCCAAGCAAAGCAGTAGACTTACGACATTCTAAAGCAATTTTTTTTAGTCGATCTGCAATCTGAAAGAGAGTGGGTACTGTATAACACTGACTCTGTGAAAAGGTTGGACGAGCAGAGATTTTTCGCTTGCAATTTCCTTCAGCTTAAGTAAAGACGTGGAATTCTTCCAGTCGAAGAAATATAGAAAAAGATTCGCTATTATAAACAGAAACGCACAGGTCACCCCTACAAATGGAAGATTCCTAAATACACGTTGCAAAGTTGTTCAATCTGTACGTTGGAGAAACGTGATGCAAATAAAAGAAACATTCAACAGGAGGATTAACATTCAGAGTGGAAGGATATCAATTATATGATTCACTGATAACATTGATAGTGAAAGTAAAAAGAATTACTGCATCTGTTGAATGAAATGAACTGCCTAACGAGTACAGAATATGAATTGAGAGCAAACTGAAGAAAGACGAAAGTAATGAGAAACAGTAGAAAGACTTGTGAAGAATTCTGCTACCTTGGAAGCAAAATAACCCATGAGAAAAAAAAAAGAAATGATGGTATAAACAATGATGTGTTTAATATTTATTGATGTATGAACAGGTATTAACAACGAATAAGCTATCAGAGAAACAATTACATGGCAACAATAGTGTTACAGGAAAATAAAACATAGCAGCTAGTTGTAGAGTATTATTGTAATAGGTATGCGAAAGTACGGTGTCAGGTCAAAGTTGATAATAGAACAGCTCAAATACAAAAATAAACTGTAACAAAAGTAATACATAAATGGGAGACACATCTGGTGGGGCAAATAATATTTGAATGTGTAAAATACACGATAGTGCAGCAAAATAGGATACTCAAGCGTGGTAAATTGTAGAAAAGAGTTTAATGGAAAGGAGGTGCCTTAGGTGAGAAGGAAGTTAAATAGTAGGTGAATCCTAAGGACGAGGACCTACACTTGTTCGAGTTTCATATGGAAACCCCTTCTGCTTTGAAAGAGAAATGTGAGGTATGGTACGAAGGGATTTTTTACTGGATCTTCTCGGAGAAAGAAATGCAAGGAAATTTGTCCTTAAAATGGCGGTAGTATGCAGTTATTACTCCAAATCAGACAATAAGGTAACCTGATGTCTTACTAGGTTTTGCACATGTTTTCTATATAAATATTACGAATAAGTATTAAATGTCATTGGTATGGGTTCCCATAAGGTTTTTAAAAGCACCAAGCGAGAAGACGCCGTGATTACTACATTGGACTCCCTTTCGGGATGTCAACGGTCCAAATCACCACCCGGCCATCCAGGTTTAGGTTTTCCGTGATTTCTCGAAATAGCTCGAGGCAAATCCCGGACTGGTTCCTTTGAATAGGACATGGCCCATCTCATTCCCCATCCATCCCTAACCGAATTTGTGCTCCGTCTCTAATGACCTTGCTGTCGACGACACCTTAAAGTCTTAATCTCCCATACTCCTCCCTAAAGTTTTAAGGTTAAGAATAATTGTAACAATCTTTCGTTGGCTGCAAAGACTTCCTCTGAATGTAATTTGAGCTAAATAACAAAAAGGAAACGTCCTGTAACATCTAATGTGTTGGTACAAAAGCATAAGAGTTTACGTTACTTAGAAATTATGTTTTATCATCTTAAAACGAATCATAATGTGGGAATATAAGTTCGTGAGAAAAGAAAAAACATTACTTAAAATCGCAAAATTGGAATATGATATAGATGCAATGATGTTAAAAACTGCAGTGAAAGGCTAAAAATAGGATCAATAGTTATACATGAAAATGGGCTATGTGTTCAATGTTTTAATGAATAATTTTTGTTAGGGATGAAGCACTAGATATGAATAGTTACTGAGATAAATTTGATCCACCACTATCGTCTATCTGTGTGTGTATGAGAGGGGGGGGGGGGGGAGAGTACAGGCGGTGATGGGAGGTGGGGGGGGGGGGGGAACATTTTAAGTTTTACAGTGTGGGAACACACAGCGTTGAAGACGATATACTCGCCGGTCAGCGATACTGTGATGCTGTATTCCTTTCCCATGTGCGTCTTTCAGGAGCGCACTCATCCCTGACTTCAGTTTTATGGATGATAATGCGCGACTACATGGGACAGCACAGGTAGGAAGAGCTCTTGGAACGAGAGGATATTCAGCGAAATAACTGGTCTTCCCGTTCCCTTGACTTAAATCCCACCGAGCACCGGTAGCTTGCCCCCGCCCGGAGAGGAATGCCGGACATTTGCCACGCCGGACATTTCCCACACTTGCCCCTTCGCCAGGTAGCTTGAGTAGCGATACCTCAGGTAAGGGACGCCCTTCCCCGTACTACCTCTGTCCGCTTTCAAACCGCCGTCTCCACATCTTACTCGATACAACCAGTACGTAAGGCGCCTTCTTCTTCGACATATTGGCCAAATACGAGCTTCTTTTCCGAAATCGAAATATTTATAACTTTTGGGAAACGAAAGCAATACCGACGATTATGTCAGTATGTAATTAGTTCTGTCAAGTATAAATATAGGTTCCTCTGTCTGTACGGTAGCTTCCTTCCACGCTTACTGATTGCGATAGAAACAGTCCATCTGCATGGGAGCAACAAGAAAGGAACGATGTAACGAGAATGCAAATGCACGCTAATCATTTCTTTTTGACCACTGCAATTGTGCCTACTTTAATTACTACAACTGCATACCCAAAAGACAATAGGGAAAGAATAAAAGGTTATGTGAATGTTTGAAAAGAAGAACGACATACTCAATAATAATTTACTCCCTAAAAACATTAGTTAATAAAGTGTAGCGGGGCAATGTTCAAAACATAACTGAAAACACGTTCACTAAATAGAGATAAGAACATCTATGATTGACATGTCATCTAAAGTAGACTTACAATTTTAAAATGTTAGAAAAAAGGAAATTAAGTAATACAGAATGCTACGCTTGTAACGTACGTTGTTGTTCTACATTGTTTAGCTCTGGTATTTACGGGTCACAGAGAAAGCATCTTAGGTTCTGGAGGGAAAAGCCGTAATTGTAATTATCTGCACTACAACAGAAGCAAGAAGGACAACTTAAGGAAAAATAATGTAAGCTCACAATAGACTTTGAAGCAGATAGTTCCTGTGACTTAGTATGGGCAGAGGTTATATTCGACAACCGGAATAAATTAATAACTGGCTCCTTTTACCGACTCCCTGTCTCAGATGAAACAGTTGCTGAACAGTTCAAAGAAAACTTGAGTCTCATCACAAATAGGTACCCTACTCATACAATTATAATTGGCAAATACTTCAATCTACCTTTCACATGTTGACAAAAATACATTTTCGTATACCCTATTGTAAATAGAAAACAACTTCCGTAATTGTTCTAAATGCTTTTTTAAAAATTATTTTTAACAGTTAGTTGACGAGGCCATTCAAATTGTAAATGGTTACGAAAACACACTTGACCTCTTACCCACAAATAATCCTGAGCATCGCGACGGATACAGGGATTAGTGAACACGCAGTCGTAGCGAGGCTCACTTCCGTAATAAAGAAATTCACCAAAACTAAACGCGAAATATATCTATTTATAAAAGCAGCTATAAATTCAGGTGACGTCTTTCTAAGAGATAGTCTCCAATACTTGCAAACTATGTAAATGAAGACCATATGTGGCTTAAGTTCAAAGAAATAGTATCAACAGCACTCGAGGTATTCGGTACACAAAACACGACAGAAAGCTGTTGTAGGAGCACCGCAAAAGGCACGTATAATTTAGACGAACGTAAAATCTCCGAGATTGGTGAGGTTTTACTGAGGCTCGAAATATGGTGCGGATTTCAATGCGAGATGCATTTAATGGTTTTCACAACGAAACTCGCTCTAGAAATGTGGCGGAAAATCCAAAAAGATACTGGTCCCATGTCAAGTAAACCAGCGGAAAGGCTCAGTAAGTACCTTTACTGCGCGACAGCGGCGGTAATGTTAATGATGACATTGCCACTAAAGTGGAGTTAGTAAATGCATTTTCCGAAATTCCTTCACCAAAGAAGACGAAGTAAATATTCCAGAATTCGAAATGAGAACAGCTGCAAACATAATTTAGGAGTAGACATCCCTGGAGTTACAAAGCAACTGAAATTACACTGTCAGTGACAGAGGAAATGATCAAATATCTTTTCAAAAAGTGAAAAAAATGATGATGTATCATCATTCACTGCTCCATCTTACAAACTAGCCAGTAAACTTGATGTCCTAATTAAGAGTAAGACTAAATTCATACCAAACCATGGTATTTCAAACTCTGTGGACCTAGTAAACAAGTTAAAAGGTATATCTGTCTCACACAGTGATAAATTAGTATCCTTTGATGTCAGCAGTTTGTTTTCTAACATACCAGTAGTAGAATGTATTGATATTGCGACAGAGCTGATGCACAAGTCTAATGTCAATCCTGTGGAATTGAATGACTTGAGACTGGCCACACAGACATGTCTTGCACACAACTATTTCCAGTTCCAAGGCGCTCTTTATAAACAGTTAGATGGCTTAGCTATGGGTTCCCCTCTTAATTCACTGTTGGCTGAAATATTTATGGACCATTTTGAACAAAATTTTCTAAAAACAGAACCTTTGAATGCAAACACCAAATACTGGTTTAGATATGTAGATGATGTCCTGTGTATGTGGACTGGTACTACAAGACACCTCAACACATTCTTCAAAAACCTAAACAGTCCACATAAAAATATCCAGTTCACTAAGGAAATTGGCAACAAATCCATAAACTTCTTAGATCTCAAAACTGACATCAGTACACACACACACATTGTTTCAAAATTTACAGAAAAACATCAACTACAGACACAGTAATACCTTCTTGCTCACAACACCCCATAGCTCACAAACATCCAGCTTTCCACTGAATGGTACACCGTCTCATATCTATCCCCACGTCCAGAGATGATTTTAAAGCAGAGTTAGATACAATAAAATTTATTGCCACAGCCAATGGCTACAATCCAGTTCTTATTGACCACATCTTGCACAGGAAACAAAAACGGAAAATTATACCCCTCCTCTATGCCCCACCTGCTTCCCCATCCACTGTCTGCAAGAAATGGTGTACACTACCATTTCTAGTCAGGTATCACAGACTGTAGTCAAAGCACTGAAATCCTGAAGGGTTTCCTACTATGGCCGGCCGCGGTGGTCTAGCGGTTCTAGGCGCTCAGTCCGGAACCGCGCGACCGCTACGGTCGCAGGTTCGAATCCTGCCTCGGACATGGGTGTGTGTGAAGTTCTTAGGTTAGTTAGGTTTAAGTAGTTCTAAGTTCTAGGGGACTGATGGCCACAGATGTTAAGTCCCATAGTGCTCAGAGCCATTTGAACCATTTTTTTCCTACTATGTCAGGAACACTACAGCCCAGTGTGTTTTTAATAGCAAAGACAAGATCCAGTTATTAGCCAACAGTGGGGTATACAAAATCACCTGTTCTGATTGTGACAAATTTTACATCGGTCAGTCAGGCAGAGACATATCAACTAGGCTGGCTGAACATGAACGCAGCTGGAGGTTGCAGAATTCACACTCTGCATTTGCTGAGCATGTACTGAGTGAGGGTCACAACTACCAGCCAGTGTTCCATGTACTTCACTTAGCAAACAAAGGCCATAAACTCAACCTGCTGGAAGCCCTGGAAATTAACAAACATCTTGCTCACAGTCCAGATCTCATCCTAAATGACCAGACACAACTCAACACTTCCCCTCTCCTAAACTTCATATAATCATCTTTGTTGTTCATTACTTCCCACACTCTCTCTTCTTACATGTTCCCATTTTCCTGTAGTCATTAAGTTGTTTTATTTGTTGCAGTTGTCTTTGTATTCCACATAGGCTGTAGTTTCAATAGTTAAGGGTTTCTATTAACTTGTACTTGTATTACTGTCCATGTTTAACTCCCCTTGTAGTTGTCTCATCAAATACTGTTCATATTTTACTTTGCTCATTTATTTAATGAAAACCTGTACACAGCCACTGCTTTGATTATAATGTTAATGTTAAAATTCAGTACCACCGCACTCTCAAACTGTAGGTCCCCTCAAACACCTCAATTTTCCTGCATTTATTAATTTCTGTTTATCTTATTGATATTGCTTAAGTTCCTTATGTATTCTGTATTTACATTGACAACTGGCTCTTCTTTTTTAATTGGTTGTGTATCACTCTACATGTTTCATACCTCTTGATGCAGCCTTGGCTAGTACTAATTTTATCTTAGTTTATTAGTTTTGTTTTTTAATAGAAACTGTTATGTAGGCATGCTATTCCTATTTTGTGCTAAAGGTTTTCCTGTCAACTCCATTGATATTTATGTACTGTTCAGTTTTTACCATTTCATTGCAAAGATGTTACTTACTGTATGTTTCTACTTCACTCTAGATGTGTTACTTCTCTTCCTATGTTGTCTGCTAACATTTAACTTCTTTGGTGATAATACTCAGTAAATGTCTGAAGATGGCCTTGTAAGCCGAAAACCGGTTAGCAATAAAAGTAATATTGTAGAAAAAAGCAAACTGGTGCTTTTCATTTATTATTATAATGTCGTTCTACCAAGAACCGACGGAATATTCTGTTAATACTATTTATTTTGTTGTTCCACACTTCAACAGCATTCGTCGTTCGGTGCCTTTTTCCGTAACAGTCCCACATTTCTATTGCGATATCCTCATTCTCTAGCCAGTTATCCACCAAGTAGTAAAAAAATTGAGATAACATTCCGTTATCAGGAGCTTCTGCATGAATCTCAATCCATCCATTGCTTACTTCCACCGGTGTTACAACTGCCAGCGCTGCACACATGCTGACGTGAAGTCTTAAATCCTCGTTCTAGCGGTACTCCTCAGTTAGACCGAGAATTAGAATTCTTCTCCATAAACTCTTCTTCATATGGAAATAGAATCAATTTATTTCAGTTGTTGGAAAAACTTGACGAATGGCCGATATCGCAGCTGCCTCAAAGTCCACCTTTACTTGTTTAGGACACCATTCAGAGACTGCATGTTTTATCAGACGAAACAGACGAACATATGGGTCTTTCATCTTATTAGGGAGCAGTGTAAATGCAGTAGGAAGAATGTTTGTTTCTTTAATCGGGCCTCCTAAGTCTACGTGTATGGTGTAGATCTGTGCAAACTGCTTGCTGCATCTCTTAAATGTTCCATCCACAAAAAAATGGGAACATGTTTTTAAACTTTCTTTTCCTTTGCTTCCACTAAAAATCATTATTCTCACCTCTAATCTATCGTCTTCCAGACGAAAACTACTGTCATCTCCCATTTTTAATAGATCTTCATGAAGATCAATTTTATAAGAGTTCTTAGGCTCTTGTTGGTTCCCCCGCTCTTGACTCCATCGACGACGCATGGTTCTCTTCATAGATTCTGAATTAGGCATCACTGTAACAAAGTCATAAACTTTATTATGTAGATTTCCCATTTCATCCGCGTATATCTCCGATAACTGCGTAGTTTCTTCTCGGAACCTTCTCATCGCCATTTCCACTTGCTTTCTCACTTTCAGAGCCGCATCGTCAGGTGGTCCACAGAGATGTTCTAATACGTTCAACACTTCTCCGTTCCTCGAAAGCAGCTTTCCCTTGTAATGATCAGCTTTTCGGCGTAAGCACATCCATGTAACAACGCCTTCTTTAGATTCCCTCTGTTCAAGATACGCGTAACCTTTGTAATGAGCAGGAGGCCTGCCCTTGTTCGTTGTAATAACTTCCATACTGACGGTCACGTTAGGAACTTCGAAAGCAAACTGGGCGGGCGGGTGAGGAGGATGAAGAAGAGGGGGGGGGGGGGGGGAGACAAGGGACCCGACCCCTCGGAGCAGGTAAAACCGTGGCAAATGTCCGGCGTGGCAAATGTCCGGACACCCCCGGAGAGCCATGCGTGGTAAAGTGCCGCTTCCGGGACGTGAGGGTGTGCCGACCCCTGATCGAATCCGCCCGGTGGATTAACGACGAAGTTCGGTGTGACAGCCAGCCTGGATGTGGTTTTTCGGTGAATCCCACATTCCATGAGGTGAATACCGGACTGATACCCAAGTCCCTTGTCTGTTATACTATCCACAAACATTTAGAAACTTTTGCTCACTTTCAGATGAATAACTCTGTCGGCAGAAAGTTGGGCTATCCACATTCCATCCCTCAGGTAACGGGATGGGTACAGAAAGGGCATCCGGCCGCCCCTTACAACTAACGAGGCGAAATCCGTTGATAACAATGCTGGCCCTGCGCCGATGCGGGACAAAGACACAAGAAAGAGAAGGAAAAAAAGGAGAGCACGTCTAGGAAGCGTTGAGGAGACGTGCTGCAACCCGCCTACACGCACTATCACACCTCAGTTGTCAATCACGCTGTTGGAGAAATAGTACGCCCTACCACAAGAACACCTTACTAAACTTGTGGCCAGCATAGTAGCACGTTGCAGATGATGCACTGCTGCCTGTCGTGATCACACACCCTATTAGGAACCGTGTACCACGATTTTTAATGTCCAGGGCACCGTCAACCATCCGGTCTGCCGATCGCTGTTGGAAAGTCGGGTGCACTCAGCTCTTGTGAGACAAACTGAGCGGCTACTTGTCGGCCGGTGTGGCCAATCGGTTCTAGGCGCTTCAGTCTGGAACCGCGCGACCGCTACGGTCGCAGGTTCGAATCCTGCCTCGGGCATCGATGTGTGTGATGTCCTTAGGCTAGTTAGGTTCAAGTAGTTATAAGTTCTAGGGGACTGATGACCTCAGATGTTAATCCCATAGTGCTCAGAGCCATTTGAACCATTTGAACAGCTACTTGACTGAGAAGTAGCGGTTCCGGTCTCGGAAATTGACATACGGCCGGGAGAGCAGTCTGCTGACCAAATACCCCTCCATATCAGCATCCAGTGACGCCTAATGGCTGAGGATCACGGCGGCCGATCGGTACCGTTGGGTCTTCATGGCCTGTTCGGGAGGAGTTTAGTTTTCTTTAGAGCACCATCAAGAATCGCGGTGACTCCAGTCTTTGAAAAAAGCGCATTTCTCTCCACCTCATTGCGTATTATTTTCCGCTCCCTTCTGTACTGTTCTTTACTATTCTGTAGCAGTTCTTTCTACGTTTCGCCTAAGTTTCATCGAACTATGTTGCTTGACTGTGACACATCATGCGAAAGTTACTTTGGCCCTGAAACTTAGCACACGGGTGGATTACAGATAATTATCTACGAAGAAATGTCTGATTTTTAAATAGCTGTAGTCGGTTAGTTACAGAAATAATGTAGGTGAAGAAGACTGATTGGCTGGAATGCGCACAGAGTGGCGACGAGATCCAGAGCAAATCGGTGGGTGGTTGGTTGATTTGGAGTAGGGAACTAAACAGCGAGGTCATGGGTCCCATGAGATTAGGGAAGAACGGGGAAGGAGATCGATCATACTCTTTCAATGGAATCATCGTGGCATTTGCCTGCAGCGATTTAGGGAAATCACTGAAAACGTAAAGCAGGATGACCGGACGCGGGTTTGGACCGTCGTCCTCCCGAATGCGAGTGCAGTGTGCTAACCACTGCGCCACCTAGCTCAGTGGAGAAAATCGAAGGAAGTGGATACACAATGCCAATCTAGTAATGTTGCAAAATATTTACACAAACTGAGAAAAGAGTTGATCAGCTGTGACCGCTCTTGAGTGATAAACTGTAGAGAGAAAGATAGAGAGAGAGAGAGAGAGAGAGAGAGAGAGAGAGAGAGAGAGAGAGAGAGTGAGCAGAGAGAGCGAGAATAGGTGGCCGCGAAGGGTAGCCGCGCGGTCTCAGGCTCCTTGTCACGGTCCGTGCGGCTCCCCCCGTCGGAGGCTCGAGTCCTCCCTCGGGCATGGGTGTGTGTGTTGTCCATAGCGTAACTTGGCTTAAGTTAGATTACATCGTGTGTAGGCTTAGGGACCGATGACCTAAGTAGTTTGGTCCCATAAGACCTTACCACAAATTTCCAATTTCCGAGAATGGGTGAGGTGGGGTAGAGCTTGGCGGACTTGATTGGTTGGTTGACTGGGGGGAGGAACCAGACAGCGAGGTCATCGGTCCTATCGGGTTAGGGAAGGACGCGGAAGGAAGTAGCCGTGTCCTTTCAAAGAAACCATTCCGGCATTTGCCTGAAGCGATTTAGAGAATCACGGAAAGCCTAAATCAGGATCGACGGACGCGGGTCTGAACCGTCATCCTCCCGAATGCGAGTCCAGTATGCTCACCACATCTACATCTACATGATTACTCGGCAATTCACATTTAAGTGCTTGGAGAGGGTTCACCGAACGTCTTTGCTTTAATGACTTCCATCCCAACTCGCGTATCATATCTGCCACACTCTCTCCCCTATTACGTGATAATACAAAACGAGCTGCCCTTTTTTGCAACCTTTCGATGTCCTCCGTCAAACCCACCTGGTAAGGATCCCACACCGCGCAGCAACATTCTAATAGAGGACGAATGAGTGTAGTGTAAGCTGTCTCTTTAGTGGACTTGTTGCATCTTCCAAGTGTCCTGCCAATGAAACGCAACCTTTGGCTCGCCTTCCCCGCAATATTATCTACGTGGTCTTTCCAACTGAAGTTGTTCGTAATTTTAACACCCAGATACTTAGTTGAATTGACAGCCTTGAGAATTGTACTATTTATCGAGTAATCGAATTCCAACGGATTACTTTTGGAGCTCGTGTGGATCACCTCACACTTTTCGTTATTTAGCGTCAACTGCCACCTGCCACACCATACAGCAATCTTCCCTAAATCGCTTTGCAACTGATACTGCTCTTTGGATGACCTTACTAGACGGTAAATTACAGCATCATCTGCGAACAACCTAAGAGAACTGCTCAGACTGTCACCCAGGTCGTTTATATAGATCAGGAACAACAGAGGTCCCAGGACACTTCCCTGGGGAACACCTGATATCACTTCAGTTTTACTCGATGATTTGCCGTCTATTACTACGAACTGCGACCTTCCTGACAGGAAATCACGAATCCAGTCGCACAACTGAGACGATACCCCATAGGCATGCAGCTTGATTAGAAGTCGCTTGTGAGGAACGGTGTCAAAAGCTTTCCGGAAATCTAGAAATACCACTGCGCCACCTCACTCGGCTGGGCTTGGCGGTGGTAGGGAAGTAAAATGAATTTTCACGTTCAACTGCTGTGCAAGTGGAACGTCGCTTCTCCTTTATGAAGAGTCTGCTGCTCTTTTGCAGCGCCAGCTGCTGTGTGCCAGGTTTGAAGCAGTCAGCTGCCGCATCGCATTCCCCCTCCAGCTCGCCTGCTTCGCGTTGCACCGTCACTGCCAGTTGGCTGACTGTGGTGTTGCCGGCACTCGACCATTACAGCGGTGGCGTACCTCCTCGTCATTTCGGAGAATGGAAGATGATGAGCGGAAATTCACAGTTTTCTGTCGCACAGGGCCGCAAGGACACGGGAAGCTGTCATTTTCGTGTCGGTATAACTGCTTGTTAGCCACTGTTTGTATGTGTTGTCCACTACGGCAGTATTTCGCTCGTAAATTATTCTTCACTGATGGCCGTCTATAGAACTGCCACACATCCGATGACTATCACATATTTTCTGTATCTGAAGCGGACGATCTTGTGTTAGTGTGGCTCACTGTTGATGTACTACACGCTATACCAGTGCGCAGCAGATATATTGACAAATATCAAACAAACGCACATGGAAGAGAAGCGCGGAAACAAACTTTCAGACAATTCTTTTAGGAACAGTGCCAGATATTTTTGACTTAAATAAACCAGTGATGTTAAACATTTCATTGCGGAATAATCCAAACTTTTCATTAGTCTATCTTTCCTCCCTTCTTTATTTTCAAGATGACATTATAGCGCACAGAGCAGCTTACTCAAGATTCCTAGTGCTTGCGCCGTGAGAAATTCAGCGTTGTACACAACTTTGCCCATTAACACAACTCAGTGATCAGTAGATCAATTTTGGCTTGCAAATGTCTGAAGTGAAGCAAAGGAGACGCAGATCGACGCGTAATGTTCGCGAGAGTACAGCCATATCGCTGCCCGTAGCGCATATCGATAACATGCTCGATCTTAGAGCGCCAATGTAATTGTTGGAGGTAGAAGTTGCCGTTAAAGAGCAGTGGGTTGGGATCCTCAAACATGATTCGTAGCTAAATATGAAGTGCAAGTAGGACAGTGTGCAGCTATAAGGTATTATATGTTGTACACTGATGACAAGACTCTTAAGAATATATCACACTGATTTCATTTTCTTTGCTAGTGTATTTGTGTGTTTATTTCACTTCAGCCAAAGTTTATTTCTAAAAATTTTCAGTTTGCTATAGAATAAGTGCAATTTTTATCATTATTTAATTTTTCAGATCTTTTTCTCAATCTTGAATCAGAAATTCATGCTATTTGTCTTCTTTATGTTCAATGAAAGTTTATTGTATGATGACCAACTATAAACGACCTTTATGGTTTAATTTACTTTCTCTAATATGGGTTCTGGGGTTTTATCTGTGGTTACAATGTTACAATGTTTAGCACTGACTGTAAAGTCATTGACGTACATAAAAAACAATATTGGTTCCTAAGATGTTGTCCCGAGGGACTGCTATCTTAATATTCTTGGCCTCTGGTACTACTGCCCTTTGTATCAGAACGAGTCATCGGCAATTTCTATTATTCATAATGATTCAGGTTTTTTTTGGTAGTATTCTGTGGTCAAGACTACAAAGGCTTTTGATAGATCTAAAAATATAAACACTTTCATCCATGTCTAGTGCATCAAGTGCTACTTTTGTAAGCTCTGGTAGGGCTGACTCTGTACTTCTACTACTACGGAATCTGATCTGTGCTTCTCTGGGGAGGTTATAGTTATTCACGTAATTCAGTAGTCTAAGGCTCATTTAATACACCATTAACGGGGCTTGTTCACTGCATTCTTAAGTACGCCGATTGGCCTTCGGCTATGTCTGCTGACTTCTTGGTTTTTAATTTGTATACTGTCTTCATGACTTCTTACTGTGTGGTAGATAACATCATCATAGCACTTGCTATGTAATTTTTTTATTGGAACACATTCGACTGTGGAATTTTTATAGAAGGGAAACTACTAGTTTCCTACACCTGACAAATATTTATTCACAAAATTTCCTGGTTTCTGTGGATCATTTGTCGACGTACCCCCGTATTTTATCAGTAAATAATTGTGATTTGCTTCTCTTCTGTTTCTCCGCTCCTCTCGCTCTCTCTCTCTTTTTTCAGCTGAACAAAAGTTATCCATACTTACTGAAACATGTCTATATGCCGGCGATTTACTACTTCGTAACTGACTACGTATTTAATTAAATAATTCGTCTATAATTCGGAAGTAGTTTTCAAGGACGAAGACGTTTAATTTAATTTGATATCAGAGCTGTTTCCCTGAAAATTTATTACGAGGATAGATTGCCAAAGAGTTTTACTGCTGTGTTTCTGATTCGTACCTACACATGAGTTATATTTAATAGGTGGTAGTGCAGTTCGTTTGTGTTTCCAGTATTGTAGTTGTGAATATATCTGTTGCTCTCAACATAAAATGGATTGTTAACAACAAATTTTACTACAAAATAAATAAACTGTGGAAATGTGGTTCATGTTCCCATGTACTTGAACAGGTGCCGTAAAGAGGTTTGTATTGAGTGACAATATGTGAGTGCACTTATTTTCTATTGCCTGAGGAATTATTTTTGCCAAAGTGAGACAATGCAAACAAAATGCAGATTATGTTAATCAACTGATCTCTTTGTCCCTAAAACAGGCAAAATCAGCCGATCCTAAGCAATTTACCGGTTTCTCCTGCTTTATTTTTGATCAATACGCAGTCGTAAATCTTATAAACCCTCTACCCCCTTTACGTTTATTGTTAAGGCAAGCTAATGTGATCCTGGGAGCACAAAAAGGGGCGTGCTATGATTTTCGAAAGCTTAATGCCACATCATTTCCGAAAAATAAGTGAACAACAGTAATGATAGTATTTTTGGTCAGCTCGTATGTTATACAAAAAAAATGTCGAATTATGCTTAATGATGCAAATAAAATGACAGTTCGTTAAGCATTAGTAAGATAGTCAGTCTGTGAATTACTTGCACACTACAGTGCAACTTTCTGTGTAATTCAGTAAGCTTGAGCTTAAGTACCTTAAGGATCACGCGTTAGACGTCAGCTAAATGAACTTCCGCTCGCTGCGTCAGTATATCCTAGCACGTCATCAGTCATGCCCTCTAGTCATACCACCAAAACGATCTCGTTTCACATACAATTTACTACATGAAATTTTATGTGTGTGATTAGGGCCTCCCGTCGGTTAGACCGTTCGCCGGGTGCAAGTCTTTCGATTTGACTGCACTTCGGCGACTTGCACGTCGCCGGGAATCGAACCCGGGTGCTTAGGATTGACATTCTGTCTCGCTGACCACTCAGCTACTGGGGGCGGGCATGAAATTTTAGGTTATACAGGAGGTTTTGTTCCACCGTGTAGAAACTCTAGGGAATGCTCTATGAGAGGATACGGAACAAGAAAGTCTAATGAAATTTCGTCCGGAAATACTTGGTTTCAATGCCAGAGACTATTTATTGAATCATAAATTGTTACAGAGACTGCGGCCTAATACGCGCTGCACCATGCAGTCACAGTTACAAATAATTCATTCATTGATAATTTGACATTTTGTTCCCTCCAGAATACTTCCCAGTAATTTCTTATCACTCAGACTGGCTCTTTTTCCTGAACATTCTCCTTCAGCGGTACCTCTTAAGAAACTGTAATGTCTAAACAAAGATTCAAAATTTGTTTTATCTTCTCCAGAACGGTAGTCAGAAGTCGGCATGCATCCATTCACTTCTAATGTAAAACTTCTACATTGGACTTTCTAGTTTCCGAGCTAGCTTTTCTTTCTGCTCTCCACAGCCACATCTCCTTGGCCAAGAACTTCTCGCCTGTTGCCAACAGCGTCCGGCTTGCACAGGCATATAGCAGCGCGTTTCACGTGGACATCTTCACAAACTGTTACTGCATTTGTACGCCGAAGACTCGTCCACTGGTAGTAGTCTCATGTAATTTTTTTGTTTTTATAGTGTGGTATCGTTCAAAGATCGTGGTTCCGTAAAAAAGTCGGCACCTCGCATCTATACACAGAGAAAACGATGTCTCGTTGTAGCGAAGAATGGAAGGCGCTGGCAAAACCACGCCCCCTCTTAGCTTTGCGCGCCACCGAACCGAGACGCCGATATATAGGGTTACTATAATTAAACTTTCAAAACGCTGTAGAAATAACATCACTGGTCAGAATGATGTCAAATTGCAACGGAGTATTATCGAAGAAGGGGGAAAACGCAGAAGAAAAAAATAGTATGGGAACTGATCAATAGATGGCGCTGTATGTGTCAGAATACGCAATTGAAAGCACCTGTCATGCGCACGACGCATTGAAGTTGGTATAAACACGCTGGGTTCACGGCTTTTCCTCTTTTCGCGTCTGCGACGTTCGCCATGAGTGTCTCAGTCCAGTATCGCGCTGTGCTGGTAAAGCTGTATTACAAGAACGATGACTGTGCACACGTCTCTGTGCAGAAATTCCGGACACTGAACTGTTTGCAAAAAGGCGTTGGTCGGATGACTGTCGTGGGTCGGCAGAAAATGATTCGGAAATTCGAAAAGACGGGTTCTTTTGGTGTGCGACCTGGTAGAGGGTGGAAACGAATTGATTCGACGTCAGTGGAAGCAGTGGCCACAGGAATGTTAGTGGAGACGAGTGGTGGTGTGCAAACGTGCAGTGCACGGAGAATTGCCCAAACATTGCACATACCTGTGACCACCGTACGTAAAATCCTACGAAACATCCTTCTTTGTTATCCATTCAAAATTACCCATGTGCAGGAGTTGCATCTTGTTGACCTGCCAGCAAGAGAGACCTTTGCTTTAGAATTTCTTGCTCTCATGGAAGTGGACAATGATTGGCCGAGGAAGATTTTGAGGACAGATGAAGGCCACTTCCATCTGACAGTACATGTCAATACACAGAATTGTCGAATATCAGCAACGGAAAATCCACACGTAAATCAACCAGTGCCAGCACCAGTCCTGAAAAGGTCACTGTGTGGCGCGGGTTTACGGCATCATTTATCATAGGGCCATATTTTTTCGAAGAGGCAGGTGCTTTCGGTCCTGTTACCTGTACCGTCAGTCGTAAACGCTATGAATGTCTTTGGGGGAACCACGTCATTCCAGCACTCCAACAGCGTGTTTGTGGGGATGGTAACGTTTTTATGCAAGATGGCGCACCTCCGCACGTTGCAAATCCAGTTAAGCAACTGCAGAGGCACCATGTCGGAAATGCTAGAATTATCAGTCGCCATTTCCCTACAACCTGGTCGTCCCGATCACCTGATCTTAATCCGTGTGACTTCTGGCTGGGTGCTATCTGAAAGATGTTGTGTTCAGTGTTCCGATTGAAAACTTAGCTGTACTGAAGGCACCCATTATGCGAAACACTCTGCACGTGACCCCGAAAACACTTCGATCAGTTGCGGAACATGCTCTTTCTCGATGTCAACTTGTTGCAGGAAAAGGTGGACAGCATATTGAACATGCTTTGCTCCAGTCATACGGAAATTAATAATCCGATTTGATTTTGATTCATGTTTTTTATGCGGCTTTTGGCCTCAGGCCAATTAAAAACCGATTTTCCCCATCCGATGTGATATGATCTCGCCGTAGTGGGTGGGCTTATGTAAATAACAGTATCACACCTGTACACCCATGCACACTGAGTAGTACAGTTTGTTTCACCTCAAACGTGCACCTTAGGAATTGTTGTATGATTCATTTGTCATTTGTAGTCGACCACTATTAAACTATGATGCTTATAGCGCCATCTCTTGCTGCATTTTGTAACTACTTGCTTTTCTTCTGCCATACGTTTTCTGCCTTCTTCAATAATATTCCGTTGCAATTTGACGTCATTCTGACAAGTGGTGTTACATCTACCGCGGTCTCAAAGTTTAATTATAATCACCCTGTATATCCGAGCAGAGGAACGCTCAGTTACAGTTCTTGATTAACTATTAAGACGATGGCATCAGTTTATGTCTTATTCTGAACTTAAATTGTGAACATTGTGTCTATGTACAATATGTAAAGAATCTTATAAAATTGTCACTTTTAAGTACCTAGGCTGGACAGTTGGTGCTGATGGAAATCTCGGTGCAGAAATCTCTAATAACCTTAGCAGCGCATGGCTCAAATGGCGTTCTGTCACAGGTGTACTCTGTGACCAGATGATTACAGACAGGCTCGTGTCAAAAGTATGTCAAACTGTAATCCATTCAGCTGTCGTGTATGTTGTTGAATGCTGGCCTTCAACAAAAGAAGAGGGTCAACGATTTGGTGTCATGCAACGATCATGTCACGAACGACGAAATTTGTAAGTTACATGGAGTAACAACAGAAGTAAACAAGATAGGAGAATGCTGTCCACGATGGTACTGGCATGTTCTCAGTGCAGAGGCAACAACAGTGGCAAAGACTGCTTTTAGTTTCAGAGTACATGGTAAACGGCCATTAATACGTAGGACGACCGAGGCGGCGATGGCTCGACAACCTATGCAAAGATCAAGATTTCCGGCGTGCATGTTGATCAGGCACAAGATCGGACAAAATGAACACTGAGCCAAAACAGCGAATCCTGCCAGCATAGAAGAAGAGGACGAAGAAAAAGATAATTGCTGTGATGGAGAAAAGTGCACCTGCGAGTGAATCGACGTGTTATGTAACAGTTCTGCCCCATAAGATCTTTGAAAGTAATCATAACACAGAAAGTATATTCGCTTGCAGAAACAGCTTCACGACGTGAGACTGCTGCAGGAGCATAGAGGCTACAGTCTCGAACCTTATCTGATCATCCCATACGTTGACACTATCTCCCACCATGTAGACTGAAGCCCCGGTACAGTTTTCTCATCCTACAGTACCACTTAATGTGTATGTAAAACATATGTAAGTAGGCTGTTTAGGTTTTTTTATTGGTAACGCCACCTCTGTATGAAAATCACTGGCTGTGCTGTGTGCAGTCAGTGGCTGCTTTGCATTGTTGTAATACTCGCCATTGTAGTGTTAGGCAGCTGGCTGTGAACAGCGCGTAGCGTTGCGCAGTTGGAGGTGAGCCGCCAGCAGTGGTGGATGTGGGGAGAGAGATGGCGGAGTTTTGAAATTTGTCATGAACTGCTATATTTATATATGATGATGTCAAGGTAAATACATTGTTTGTTCTCTATTAATATCTTTCATTTGCTAACTATCCCTATCAGTAGTTAGTGCCTTCAGTAGTTTGAATCTTTTATTTAGCTGGCAGTAGTGGCGCTCGCTGTATTGCAGTAGCTTGAGTAGCGAAGATTTTTGTGAGGTAAGTGATTTGTGAAAGGTATAGTTTAATGTTAGTCAGGGCCCATTCTTTTGTAGGGATTATTGAAAGTCAGATTGCGTTGCGCTAAAAAATATTGTGTGTCAGGTTAAGCACAGTCCTGTATAATTGTTCAAAGGGGACGTTTCATATGTCGACCCTTAGCCGAGGATACCTCACTGGAATCTTCTGATTTTTTCTTGTAGTTTGTGTAATTAGTGTAGATTTTGTTTATTGCTAGCGCGTAATTGTAGAGAAAATCTCCTTTGTAGTTGCAGTCTTTCATTGTTGTACAGTAAAACAGTTGTGGCATGCATGTAGATTTGCACCAAGTATTTCGCAGCTGCAATTAACTAGATATTATTTTCAGTGCTATGTTAATGTGTTCTCTTATTTTTGATCTTCAAATTGTGTTTTTCTGTGTTGTCGTGTGAAATACTGTGACAATAATGGCGTGTGAAAACCGTAATACTAGGCTCCAAAGTAAACTGAGAAATGACAGTGAAAATGAAAGCAGTGTGTTAGCGCCACCGAGTAATGAATTAACTGATGTTCAAAGTAGTAATTTGGTAATTGTGCATAGGGAAATGGAGCGGGCGGCAAACAATGGCGTGGACAGTGAAACAATTAGTGAAGAGGGAAGCATTATCGATCGATCGGTCGGCAACAACTCGCCTCAGGAATCCGAAATGACAGGACACAATTTTGCAAATACTGTAGATTCAGGTTTTGCGTCCTCACCGTTTTCTCAAATGAGTCAAGACACATTTTCCGCTTGTCAAAATGTGAATATTGCCGGTGCAAATTCACTGCCGAAAAGCACTGAGGAACATGTTTCAGACACCAGTGTATTGTTATTACAATTAATGCAACAAATGGGACAAAAGCTTGAAACGTTAGACACAATGGAACAAAATCAGAGACAAACACAGCAACAGTTAGACGCAATGGGACAAAATCTTAAAAAGTTAGACACCACGCTTGAACAAACACGTGAAGATTTAACTAGTGAGTTACATAACATTGAATCGAAATGTCAAAAAGTCTGTAATGACGTAAAAACACAAATTTGTGAGCATTTTCAACCCATTTTTTCGCAGCATGAAAATGTATTACAGAATCACGAAACAGCCATAAAAGAGCTGCAAACCATTGTTCATGAAAATCACGACACCTTGCAAGCTAAAATTGACTCAGTTGCATCTACCGATTCGGTTACGCAACTTGCAAAAACTCAGGAAAACTTGAAGGACACAGTAGATACTCTGAAACTTGGTTCAGAAAAACATACAGAGGAAATAATTTCACTATCGGATAAAGTAGCCGAACTTTCAGATCAGTTCACTAACTTATCTACAAAGGTAGAGGATGATCTGAATGACACAACACCTGTAGCCTTCACTGACACTGAAGAGTATGTAGAAATTAGAAAATTCAAAGAAAATCAAAATCAAATCAATACACAGTACAAAAGAGAAATCCGGGAAGTGCAAGATCAGTTGGCACAAGTAGTACAAGAATTACGTATTTCAGAGAACACTTGCGCCCCAATACGGGAAGAGGGACATAGAAATACGGAACAGCCACAAAATAATAACACAGCGCATTTCGGAAATTATGAAAGAAATTGGCAATGTGCACCGAATTTTGAGATTGAACAGCCGACACGACGTAACAATGACCGACATGCGACTCGCCGACATGATGATTTTGACTATAAACTGTTCATTACTACACGTAAATTCAAAACATTTAAGAATTCCGGCAACGACATTCATCCACAAGCGTGGCTCCATCAATTCTCTCATTGTTTTCCTCCCAACTGGTCGTTAGAACACAGATTAGAATTTATGTGTGGCTATTTAGAGAATGAACCAGCTGTGAGAATGCGATCGGTCATTCATGATTGTCACAGTGAAGGAGAATTTTACCATGCCTTACTCTCAGCATATTGGTCTCAAGCTACACAAGACCGAGTAAAACATAGCATCATGATGATGAAACACTTTGAACAATCTGAATTTTCCAGTTTTGTGACATATTTTGAAGACATGTTGCATAAGAATCATTATCTTTCAAACCCATACAGCCCCTCAGAACTCATCCGCATTTGCTTAATCAAATTACCTGAACATTTACGACATATTATTTTGGCAGGACGTTGCAAAGACGACATTGAAGTTTTTCAGGGACTGTTACAAGAATTAGAAATTGACACAGACAGTCGCGGGATACGAAAACAGGAAAACAATCACTACAGGTCACATACGTCACAATTCCGTGACGACAGAAACAATAACTGGACACGACAAGGCTATTCTTACAACGCAAATCGTGACCAAAACAGACACCACCCATATGACAACCACTGGCAGAGTAATAATAGTTACAGAGAAAGATCGCATTTCCGTAGTAATGAATATGACAGAGATAACCACAGAAACAGACAATATGGGAACCAAAACAATTATTACCAGGGGAGACAGAATAACTTCAGGCACAACAGTTCAGCGCGGAGTTACGATTCAGGGAGAAATTCTCCACCACGTGACCGACAAGGAAGAAACTATGGAATCTACCGACATGACGACAGACGAAATGATCATAACGACAGACGTCAATTTCATCAGAACTGGCGGGATTCTAACACGGCTGGGCCCTCTCGGCAAGGCGAATTTGTAGAAGTTAGGTCTCCTAATCCCAATAACGACGCGCGCCAACAAAGAGATAGACAATGACTCACACAGCAGGCAGCCGCGTGCGCCAGGTGGCTCAGAGAAAAATAACATAGACGCTAACCTTGAGAAAAATTCCAGTATTTCTTACCGACGTATACCGCCAGACAATTGCATTCAAGTTCAAACTCTGAGTACTATGAAGAGTAAAGGATTGCACCACACTTCACATGTAAAACCGCTTATTGAGAGATAATCTGCTTTTTAACTTTGTCTTTGCCATAAAACTTTTCACTTCACATTTCTAGTATGCTTTGTCAGACTTAAGAAACTGTTAACATGCAACAATGTTTGAAGTTAAATATCCAGTCTAGAACCTAGGGAACATTTTTAAACAGAAATTACGAATGCATTGTTATAGTGAACAGACGACACAGTGTTGTATTTGTACATTCTTGCTTGTTAGTTGCACGATTACGTAACGACTATCAGGCTTACATACTTAGGACACATACTGGTACTGCTAATGAGATTTTAATGCAACATTTTGGTTTACTTGAAAATACATTCTGGGTTTAAAGTACTTTCTGTGAGATATCAGACGACACAGTGGTTAGTTTATGTGACTACTACACGGTTTTATCACGACGCTACTAATGAGTGACAATTTACAATGTTGCTTTTGTGGTGTATCTGTTTTATATCTGCACAGTTTTTCTGAATTCTTCTGGAAAGTAAAACAGGTTTTAGTAGTAACTTTTGTAGTATAGCTACAATGAGACAGGGTTTTCCGTAGCACAACAATACGCTACAGCACAGTACTTTCTTCATCATGGCAATAAGTGTAATAACTAAGATATCTATACGCAAAGCATTTCACTTTTGTTTATCATGAGGTAAGTACATTGACTTCTGCAGAACTTAGCTTTCGGAGGACGATAACTACGACACTTCCACAGAGATTATGTTGCAACAAGATGCACATTTAGCGCTACAGGACACGTATTTGAGTGATTGATTTTGTACTTAAAATATTTATTTTTAAAGATATTTGGAGTACAATGATACAAAGGTTTTCCGTGATACATTTCATTCCATTGCTGTAATCTGTAACACCTGAGGGTATAATTACATTAATCCTCAGGGGGGTACACGCCTACTTTGTGTACCATGTGTTTGGCAAGCACAAGGAGCCCTAGCTAATATGGTATTTGCTTATACAACTTTACACATCGGTACCATATTTCTCTAACACAGAATTACACAGCTATCTGATCATTCAACTGAGTGATAAACATTTTTTTACTACATCAGTGACAGATGTTTACGCAATTACAGAGTTGGATTACTTCACACTTATGAAATTGTATTTTGTCTGTACTTTGTGAACTGCTCACATTTTTCGGAACCATTGTGATACTACGAGAGCTTTGAATGATGTATTTGGTATGAGATCATGATTTTTAAAGTACGTTTGAGGCAGATGACACTATTGAAATGAGCAGAGAATATTTTTTATGGTTTGAAATTGTTGCAGAAAGCTACGACCTTTTTGAGATTTGACTGAGGTGTTATGATGTTATTTTTACGACGACGATGTGTATTATGCTGCTGAGGTATGTTTATGTCAATAAGATGATACTACCATATATGAGGAATGTGATTACGTGTTTATATGTATATGAATAATGAATAGAAGTTAGGGACTCTTGACTTGTGAAACAGGATGTTGGAAACCAAGAATCGTACTTTAAGAGTTATGAAATGTGTGTAAATGCGTGAATGTATCACAATGCCGGCGAAAATTTTTTTGGACACTGTTATATTCATAGGATTTTGTTTCTACACATTTGCAACGTAAATTCTCGACCTGTGAAATTTTTATATGAGACTGTCACTGTAGCGGAAACTGCTGTCGTAAATATTTCCGTAAGAAAGTTAAGTGACCACCTGCACGTGCGTCGTCGGCACACCGCTGTGTCAGACACCTGGAGAACAAGCCATTAGGGTGTGCCTTTCCGGAAGCACAGGAGAAAAGAAAAAGGGGAGGCCATTATCCTCACTATTGACATTTCCTTGTTGAAAGCATACTGTGGAGCTCGTAATTTATGATATTTACTGAAATGCTTATGAATTGATGGGAAATATTCTTACATCTGCAAACCTGATTACGACAAGTGTCTTTCTACGAGAGTTGAGAGAATTTCTACTAACTTATGAAATGTCACATGACTATTGAATGATATTTGTATGCTTTGATTTGCGTAATTGCTTATTTCATTTGATACCTGTTTTCCAGCTGTGTTACAGCATTAGTTTTATAAAATAAACTTAGATGCATTTGCTAATGTGAACACTTTCTGTCAACAGATCTATCAAATGATAATTTTGTAATCCACATTCTTTAAAAAAAAAGGAGCACTTGGAAAGGAAAGAACAATAAGAAGGGACTAGTAACAGTAACTGGACACATAATTTTCTTTTCAAGTACATGGTAATATTTTTTTTACAATAAGTTGTTGTGGTGCACCACATTAATTACATAGACATTAAGATGTGAACATACATTTCCCTTATCTGCATTGTTGTTTTTACTGTAATATTTTTTCTGCTTGAGCTATGTCATGTTTAGGTATAAGTTGCTGCTGTTTGCCAGGCATAGTGTTATTGAATTTGACTTTACAATATTCTGTTAAGCCAGTTTTACTAATGATTTATTTTTATTGTTTGCTGCACATTGCCTTAGATTAGTTGTAATATTACAATTGCTTTGCTAATTTCTTAATGCTGCTTGCTTCGCAAATCTGCGTTTTTTTCATTGCTGTTTATATTAATTGTTTTATGTGATGCTGCATTGCCTCGTCCTTTAGTTTAGCATCTGAGCTCAGTACATTTAAGTTAGCTTAAGAGGGGGTAGACTATATAAGAAACTGACTATGGACAATAGGAAAAAAAATGCATTGAGAAGTTATATGAAAAAGATTTGGACCAAAATGAGTATTGTGCAGTGGAGAAAAACTATTTTGAAAGAGGATGTGAACAGAATACAGACAGCAGGCTTAGATAGTACAATTGGGAATAATGATGAACAAAGGGAGATCTCCATGCAAAATACTGCAGTAAAACAAACCCTGTCCTTTCCTTTTGTGTCATCCCTCTATATGTTTGTGTACCCTTGTGTATTTGTGTTTTTCCTGTCTTTATGTGTTTATCTGATAAGAATTGTAGAATTTTTCTAGTACTAAGCTACATTCACTATGATGAGGAATACTGTTATCCTCAAATATAATTGGCATTAATAATATGTTATTTACCTTATAAATATGCTTACACATTATTTATTCTGTTTTGTTTTAATGCTCATGTGTGAAGTTGATGTTTTGAAAGTGATTCTGATCTTTTATTTTTGTACTCATGTCATAATTCCTGTAACACTGATGTATATGTTTATTTCTATTCTTTTGTAAAGCCTGTAATACAAATGTTATCTGTATTGTTATGTTTTTAATGATGTATTTTGTACCTTTGTAATTATATTTTCGTGTTATAATATTGTAATTGACACCAGTTAATCAAATTAAGTAACTTGTAAGTTACATTTCACTGCACAAGTTTCTGTTGGTCATAGTATATGGACAATATGTGAGAAGTAGGGACTGATAGTGTTTGCACGTGTGTTAATGATTCAGCAAGGGACTGGATAACAGCATTGCTGGTTCTAAGGACAATTCCAAAAACTTTGTGAATGCACAAGTGGTGGTTTATGGACTTGCTATGTTCTCCGCAAGACTCTTCGATGGTGATTGTGCACCTGCACAGTCGCAACAGATGGCTGCTGGCCGTCTCTACAAGGACTACAGTATGTCTGCACCTCTGGTGGCCCACCAATACCGTAATCTCTACAAGGACTACAGTGGGTCTACATCTTTGATGGCCCACCAATACCATTATTTCTACAAGGACTGCAGTGGGTCTGCACCTTCGATGGCCCACCAATACCGTAATCTCTACCAGGACTACAGTGGGTCTGCTCTGTGATGACCTACCTACCAATCTTCTTCAAACCGTCGAATGACTCTGCTGTGGGTTTGCTCTGTTGTGGCCCATTACCTGTCAGCATGTCAAGAGTCAGCACTGTCTTTCAGTTGGAAGGACAACAGTACTTCTTCAAGACTGCATGGAAATCCACTACTTCCGTGTGCATTTTCTTCTACTGCTCAGACTTTGAGAAAAACACTACTATTTTACTGTGAGGAATGATGAGGACTGTCTTTATGGACTGTGAGAAAATTTTAGCTTTTGACCAACATTGTATCAATAAGTGTGTGCATTTGATATCTTTGTTATTGTAATTATGAAAAATTTTTTCAAATCTGTATTGGCCACTGCCCAAACCAATTTGTAAAATTTTTGTGGGGAGCATGGGGGCTATGTAAGTAGGCTGTTTAGGTTTTTTTATTGGTAACGCCACCTCTGTATGAAAATCACTGGCTGTGCTGTGTGCAGTCAGTGGCTGCTTTGCATTGTTGTAATACTCGCCATTGTAGTGTTAGGCAGCTGGCTGTGAACAGCGCGTAGCGTTGCGCAGTTGGAGGTGAGCCGCC
Source organism: Schistocerca serialis cubense (assembly GCF_023864345.2). Lineage (NCBI taxonomy): Eukaryota > Metazoa > Arthropoda > Insecta > Orthoptera > Acrididae > Schistocerca > Schistocerca serialis. Next base: position 836,643,512 of record NC_064641.1, on the reverse strand, counting down.
AGCAGTGGTGGATGTGGGGAGAGAGATGGCGGAGTTTTGAAATTTGTCATGAACTGCTATATTTATATATGATGATATCAAGGTAAATACATTGTTTGTTCTCTATTAAAATCTTTCATTTGCTAACTATCCCTATCAGTAGTTAGTGCCTTCAGTAGTTTGAATCTTTTATTTAGCTGGCAGTAGTGGCGCTCGCTGTATTGCAGTAGCTTGAGTAGCGAAGATTTTTGTGAGGTAAGTGATTTGTGAAAGGTATAGTTTAATGTTAGTCAGGGCCCATTCTTTTGTAGGGATTATTGAAAGTCAGATTGCGTTGCGCTAAAAAATATTGTGTGTCAGGTTAAGCACAGTCCTGTATAATTGTTCAAAGGGGACGTTTCACATACTAGGATCATTCCTTCTGACCCAGTAACTAAGAATGCACTGATCTTAATATCTACAATCATGGAATGTATTGAAATATTTCAACCGGCTACTTACAGAAAACCTGGGCTGTAAAGATAGCGTGAACAGTGGGTATTGTGAAAGAGGGAAGGAGCTATTGAGCATATCGCTATCCTCAGACGGCAAGAAACAGAATGTAGTGTGCTCTATTTGCAGATTTCTGCACGACTTAACACTAGTTAGAGACAGTGTCACCAAATGTTTGGCTAATTCGGAGTAATTAAACGCGTGGGCTATAGGATTAGAAGGAGTTGCTGTGTTGGAGTGAGACCACATCAGTTTGCGTGGCGGATCGATTATTTTAACATGTACCTTCTCCGTGATGTCGTGAGACGTTTTACTGATCGTCAGTGTGACAGCCAAGCACAAAATGGGCAAGACACATGGTATCAGCACACACTGATTAAGACCAAACCGAGGGTGCCCGACGCATGGGAACCTCCCTCTCTGAGGGAGTGTAAATACTGGGATTTTAAAGCACCACCGTGTGAAGATAAAGATGTACTGCGACTACTTCGAATTTGAGGCTGAGGCAACGGCCGTGAGCAGAAACGTGTTGATGACACATGCGCGGATTCATGGGGAGAGCGTCGTGATTATTATAAAATATTCCCCCTTCCCCAATTAAAACAACAAATTTATTTAAAGCTTTAAATTTTTTATTTATATTTCAGAGACTAAAGTAAATGAAAATTAAGAACTCTGAAAAAGGTAAGAAATTCTACAACTTACATATTTCGTACACGCTGAGGTGACAACAGTCATAGGATGCCTTCTAATATTGCGTCGGACCTCTTTTTACCCAGAATTGTGCAGTAACCCGACTTGGCATTGACTCTACAAGTGGATCGAAGTTCCGTGTAGAAATATTGAGCAATGCTAACTCTATAGCCGTGCAGGATTTTGTTCTCGGGCTGATCTCTCGATTATGGCCCATAAATGTTCAATGGGATGTCGGCCGCTCGAATTATCCAGAATGTTCTTCAAACGAATCGTGTACAATTATGCGTCAGCGATATGCTGCATTGTCATCCATAAAAATTCCATCGATGTTTGCGAACATGAAGTCCATGTTCGGCTGCAATTGGTCTCCAAGTAGCTGAACATAACCATCTCCTGTCAGTGATTGGGTCAGTTGGACCAGAGGACTCAGTCTTTTCCATGTAAACACAGATCACACCATTGTTGAGCCACTACCAGTTTGCATAGTGCCTTGTTATGAAATCTTGGGCCCATGGCTTCCTGGGGTCGGCGCCGCATTCGAAGTGTACCATCAGCTCTTATCAGTTGATATCGGGAGTCATGTGACTTAGCCCCACAGTAATCCAGTTGTCTAGGGTCCAACCGCTATGGTCGCAAGCCCAGCCGCGCGGGATTAGCCGAGCGGTCTCGGCGCTGCAGTCATGGACTGTGCGGCTGGTCTGGGCGGAGGTTCGAGTCCTCCCTCGGGCATGGGTGTGTGTGTTTGTCCTTAGGATAATTTAGGTTAAGTAGTGCGTAAGCTTAGGGACTGATGACCTTAGCAGTTAAGTCCCATAAGATTTCACACACCTTTGAATATTTATCGCAAGCCCAGGAGAAGCGCTAGGGGCGATGCTGTGCTGCTGGCAAAGGCACCCGCGTCGGTCGTCTTCTGCCGTAGCCCATTAAACGCCAAATTCGCCGCACTATCCTAACGGATACGTTCGTCGTACGTCCCACTGTCATTTCTGTGATACTGTGCGCAATGCTGCTCGTCTATTAGCACTGACAGCTCTACGCAAACGGCGCCGCTCTCGGTCGTTAAGTGAAAGCCGCTGGCCATTGCGTTGTCTATGGTGATACGTAATGCCTGAAATTTGGTATTCTCGGCACTCTCTTGCACTGTGGATCTCGGAATATCGAACTCCGTAGCGCTTTTCGAAATGGAATGTTCCATGCATCTAGCTGCAGGTATCATTCCACATCCAAAGTCTGTTAATTCCGTCGTGCGGCCACAATGACGTTGGAAAGCTTTTCACATTACTCATCCGAGTACAAATGACAGCTCAGTCAATGCACCGACCTTTTATACTTTGAGTAAGTGATACTACCGCCATTTGCATATGTGCGTATCACTGTCCCATGACTTTTGTCACCCCAGTATAAGGCAGGATACTTTTCAGTTATTCGCTTGAGGGCCTAGAAAACGTTCCTGCTGTTCCAGCTGTGTGAAGGGCCACATGTCAGGCTGACTGACCTACCTGGTGTCGATAACAAATCCGGCATTGTTTGTGAATCACAGGTAGAACCAGAAAACTGAAAGAAGAAAGGAAAATACCCTACTCTCTCTCTCTCTCTCTCTCTCTCTCTCTCTCTCTCTCTCTCACACACACACACACACACACACACACACACACACACACACACACAGTCACACATACGCAAACCTGACTTCAAGAACGAGGGCGAAACCGACTAACATCGTTTGCACGCGCCTATAGCCATACTGGCAGAGCAGTCTTCGCAATTGTAGTAGTGAGTGAAAGTGCGGATATTTTTGTATGTTGTACTTTAATATCTACGCATACCAGGATGCTAGTTGTTTTTTCTCTGTGTTGAACAGTCTTCCCACAAACACGTCAAAAACTTTACGAACTGATGCTTCCTGCGTGGCCATAACTGCACCACAAAGTGTACTTTTCCTGTCAGTATAGTTTAGCCGTTTTGCGTCCGCATGTCCACACTTCAACAGTTGACATGCTGCCTGGGGGAAAATAAGTACTGATGGCTTACTCTTGGCACATATTCTTGGAGGTACTAACCAACTATAACTATTAGTCCGCAAATAGAGTAATTACTGATGTAATGTTTTTCAATACGTCGTCCTCAGTCACGAATAGAAATATTTGCACTTGTACCCGTTACACCCTGTATACTGCGTAAATTGTGATATTATCAGTTTTGTAAGGGTTTGTTTGTTTTATAACTCTTAAATTAATTACGTGACACATGTAAAGATATGCGTCACGTGTAGTAAAAGTAATGACACATTTGGACAAAAGGAACAAACAGCTTTATGAGGACTATGGGTCAGATAGCAAGCCGTTACAAAACAAAGAAGGGATGCTGGAAGATACAAGGAATGTGTGAATCGGCTACACAAAGGAAATGAATTTGTTTGAAGACGATGTTATAGAACGGGAAGAAGTAAATGAGGGTAATATGATGATGCGGGAAAAAATCTGACAGAGTACTGAAAATACTCAAGTCGGAACAACGCCCCTGGAGTAGCTAATATTCCCACAGAATTATTGAGATCCTAGAAAGAGGCAACCATGACAAAAGAATTCCACCTAGCGGAAGAAGAATGTAATAATTTCTATTGCAAAAAAAGCAGTTGCTAGCAGTTGTGAATATTACTGAACTATTAGTTTAATGATTCAGATTTTCAAAACACTGGCATGCATTATTTATACTCGTAGAAGAATGGAAGAACTTTCAGAATCTGACTTCTGGGAAGATTAGTTCCGATTCTGGGCAAATTTAGGAACACTTGTGCCATTACTGACCGTGCGACTTATCAGAAAGGACAGGTCATGAAAGGAAAACTTAGGTTTGTGGTATTCGTAAAGCTCGAGGTATCTTTATCCAAATCTTGTACAGAAACCTTACTGCAGTAACAAGAGTGAAAGGATATGGAAGGGGAATGATCTAGGGCTGTAGTCTATACCCGATGTTATTCAAACTGTTCAGTGAGCAAGTTGTGACGAAATAAAACTGTTTGAGGCATGCTGATGACATTGTAAGTCTGTCAGGTGACTTGACTGAGTAGTTGAACGAAATTGATAGCGTCTTGAAAAGAGGTTATAATATGAATATCAGCAAAGGTGAAACAGAGCTAAGGAGATGCAGTTGACTTAAACCAGGCGATGCTGTGAGCATTAGATTGAACAATGAAACTAGTAAACCAAATTATGTATTTGAGCAGAAAAGCAATTGACGATTAAAGAAGTAGAGAGGTTAAAAAATGCAGACTGGCAATAACAAGGAAAGGGTTTCTAAAAAAGCGAAATTTGTTCACAATGAATTTATCATTCTCTGACTTCCACTGAAGTCTTTTGATACGTGCTATTTGCGTCCAATAATACGACAGGAAGCAGCAGGGCCATAATTTCCAAACATACACAGCTTGGGTTAAACAATGTTTATTAGCTTGCACAATTTAAATACAATGAAACATAAACTTTACAACCTCACAGGAGCACAATAAAAATTTTTCTTAAAACCCTGTTGAAATCTGCATAACAAACGCATAAAATGAAACGATAATTAAATGGACACCCTAGCTGCAAACAGGCGTTGATGTACTTCATTGGGGACATTTTGAAAATGTGTGCCCCGACCGGGACTCGAGCCGGTCGAGGTACACATTTTCAAAATGTCCCCAATGAAGTACATCAACGTCTGTTTGCAGCTAGGGTGTCCATTTAATTATCATTTCATTCTACTAAAGCTGCATGGTAATCAACGGTAACTGTTCTTTCGGGAATAGATACTACCATCATATATAAATGCATAAAACATTAAGAAAATTTCTGTTGGCGTAAATACTTCACAGAATTAAAGCTTGCCAAGCTCTGAAACCGCGAGACTATCCTGTACAATGACTTCTCTTTTGCAATATAAGTTCATACCATGGTATAACATTAAGGCATAACATAAGGCACACGAATAACAGTAAGGCAACTTCTAGAACTTCAACGCTCGGCAGTGAAGACACCTGGCACACGAACTTCTGACTAAGGAATAGTCCAGTTGACGGTAGTACAGTTAGGTACAAATTAAATAACCCACAATTAATTAAAAAAAATAGCTCCTCAGCATCTAAACATTCCCTGAGAATTAACGCACATGAAACCCTCCTTTATTAAAATTAAATTTTACAGTCAGCATACAAAGTACAAATATGATACAAATGGCTGATAAGTGAATACAAAAATAATAAGGCGGAGCGTCCAGCAGTTTAATCGGGCACTAATTACAGAGTGACGCAGTTTTACAGGTTTAAATTCATATTTCGAGCGGAAGGTACGCCCGCCAAGGCTGCAGAGGAACGAGCTACAAAGCTTAACGACCTGACAGGGCCAGGAACAAAGAGAACAACAATACTCAACTCAAGGGCGAGACAGAGACGGAAAGCCAGGAACATGGAGCCCGATCTAACGAAACACAGTTCCACTGGCAACGGCCAAGTCGTCAAGTCTCGTTGCCACGCTCCACCGTATCGGACGAAATACACTGCGCTCCGCACAGCTGAAACAGAAATCAACTACAACAGCTAGCTTGCAATTGCACGTTCATATTACATTAAAGAATAAAACAGCAAGGTTCGCTAATCTTTTTTTAAACCCAACAGTTAAGATTGGTTGGTTTGGGGAAGGACACCAGACAGCGTGGTCATCGGTCTCATCGGAATAGGGAGGGATGGGGAAGGAAGTCGGCCGTGCCCTTTCAACAGTTAAGAATTCACTTACACAGTGCAATACACACCTTCCTTAAAACGTAATAGCAACCGCTGAGTATTACTTTAAACGGGCAAGAGCTCAACCACAACCACACTTTCATGGAATCTGATGTAATTTTACAACATAGTATGCCATTACTCGTTAATTAAGGTGCCAATTTTTCATACTTAATCACCAAGGTAACAATAATTTTAGATATACCATCACTCAGTGATAAGGAGCTCACCGCGTTTCCTTACATACACACCACTGGCCATTAAAATTGCTACACCATGAAGATGACGTGCTACAGACGCGAAATTTAACCGACAGGAAGAAGATGCTGTGATATGCAAATGGTTAGCTTTGCAGAGCATTCTCAAAAGGGTGGCGCCGGTGGCGACACCTACAACGTGCTGACATGAGGAAAGTTTCCAATCGATTTCTCATACACAAACAGCAGTTGACCGGCGTTGCCACATTGCTGCTCGCGTTGGTCGAGATCCAATGACTGTTAGCAGAATATGGAATCAGTGGTTTCAGGAGGGTATTACGGAACGCCGTGCTGGATCCCAACGGCCTCATATCACTAGCAGTCGAGATGACAGGCATCTTATCCGCATGGCTGCAACGGATCGTGCAGCCACGTCTCGATCCCTGAGTCAACAGACGGGGACGATTTCAGGACAACAACCATCTGCACGAACAATTCGACGACGTTTGCAGCAGCATGGACTATCAGCTCAGAGACCATGGCTGCGGCTACCCTTGACGCTGCATCACAGACAGGAGCGCCTGCGATGGTGCACTCAACGACGAACCTGGGTGCAAGAATGGCAAAACGTCATTTTTTCGGATGAATCCAGGTCCTGTTTACAGCATCATGATGGTCGCATCCGTGTTTGGCGACATCGCGGTGAACGCACATTGGAAGCGTGTATTCGTCATCGCCATACTGGCATATCACCCGGCGTGATGGTATGGGGTGCCATTGGTTACACATCTGTCACCTCTTGTTCGCATTGACTGCACTTTGAACAGTGGACGTTACATTTCAGATGTGTTACGACCCTTACTCTTCATTCGATCCCTACGAAACCCTACATTTCAGCAGGATAATGCATGACCACATGTTGCAGGTCCTGTACGGGCCTTTCTGGATACAGAAAATGTTCGACTGCTGCCCTGGCCAGCACATTCTCCAGATCTCTCAACAACTGAAAGTGTCTGGTCAATGGTGGACGAGCAACTTGCTCGTCACAATACGCCAGTCACTACTCTTCATGAACAGTGGTACTGTGTTGAAGCTGCATGGGCAGCTGTACCTGTACACGCAATCCAAGCTCTGTTTGACTCAATGTCCAGGAGTATCAAGGCCGTTATTACGGCCAGAGGTGGTTGTTCTGGGTACTGATTTCTCAGGATATATGTACCAAAATTTCGTGAAAATGTAATCACATGTCAGTTCTAGTATAATATATTTGTCCAATGAATACCATTTTATCATCTGCATTTCTTCTTGGTGTAGCAGTTTTAATGGCCAGTAGTTAGCTGCAGATCCTTCCTGAAGTGGTAGGAAACTAAGATGGAAAGCCCAAGACCAGTTATCATGCCACGTGCGGCATAACTTTGAGATATCGGACTCGCCACTGAAGACAACATCAGTTAACCATTAACATGTAACTTCTCAACATGCACTGCGTGGCGAGAAAAGCCAAGCACCACGTCTCGTGCCGGAACCCTAAACTTTTCTGCCGTCTTCGGCCGCAGCACTCTAGTAATACTACACTCAATGAGCATGCGCACCAAGTAAGAGCCAACCTCCCGACCGTGCTGTAACCGCAACCGACAGACCACACAGTGAGAGATGATGACTCGACGCTGAAAGGGGACTGATGACCTCAGATGTTAAGTCCCATAGTGCTTAGAGCCATTTGAGCGCTGAAGACTTATATACCGGAATCCGCGATGAACAATTGACTCCCCACCAGACCAAGCGAAATCTATAGCAAAAATGACTCTACTAGAAAGGGGTACTGGCGCCAGCCGTGTGACCTATCAGCATTTGTCTGTAGTGTATCCTTGTATGGAAGTGAACTGTTCAGAAACGAACAAAATAGGAGCTTTTGAAATGTGGCATTTCAGAAGAATACAGAAGAGATCCAGCAACTTATGAGGTGATAGTGGATAGAATTGAGGAAACAGAAATTTAAGGGACAATATAATTAACAGACGGGATCAGTTGTTACAACGCGTAATGAGGCATGGAGCAATCGGCAGTTTGTAAGTAGCCTGTTTGTACGTTGGCAGCGCGATAGACTGTGTTAATATCGCTGACAGCGTTCTGCGCCCTCGGCAAGAGATTCTATGATTGGAAGGACTAGCAGTTAGATAGTGGATAGAGAAGTTTATGGGCATTGTTTTTCTTAATGGAGACTCTGTGTTCGTAGGACACGCGATGTAAAGTGAGATGAAATTTCTTATAAGAAAATATGCAAGGAAAGGTATGATAATAGATGTTGGTTGATAATATCTGGGTAGTGGAATTATTGACAACTATGTAATTTTTGAAACTGGATGTCACATGAATAAGGTAAAATTTTCTAAATAAATTGTTTGCTCTTCAACAAAATCTTTCTTTTGCTAATCATATGCCTCCTAGTAGTTAAAATCCTTTTATTTAGCTGAAAGTTGTTGCTACTTGCTGTAATTGCTACAGTTCGTGTTATAAAGATTTTTTGTGAGGTAAGTGACTTATGAAAAAGAATGGGGTTTCCACTATCGGGATTCATGTTTGAAATGAGTTTAGGCAATTAACAGAGTTGGTGGTAGTTTCATATTTCTTTAACTTCATTTTTTTAAATTTGTATTATTGTTAGGATTTCTTGCAATTCAGGGTTATTCTTTTGTGTTAATTATTGGAAGTCATGTCAATGTATAGCAGTCAGATTGCGTTAGGCTTGTATACTGCAGGTAGTAAATGAACGGGTTAAGTTTGAGTTGTCTTTGTCAGGGAAAATTCTGTTGGTCACTGCTTAATAAAAAAATATTAATGGCTTAGTTTCAAGTTTGATGATGGGTGTAGGTGGGCAGAGTGGATTGGGGTAGGGGGGTAAAAGTTCTAGAGAGAGACCAAGGAAGAACACAGAAAACAGGTTAAAATGGATGCTAGTTGCAGTAGTTATGTGTGTATTCAAAGCCGCCTTCTGTTTATAAAATATTTATAATATCTAAATATTGGTAACTCGATCTTCGGTGGGTGAACTTTGCTGTATATTATGTAGTTATTGCTAGCCACGAGATTTCTATTAAATAAAACAATATTCATCTTTCTCAGACTTCCACTGAATGCCAAGACGTCTGAAGTCACACATAAACATTAATTGAATTTAGCCATAAGTTCTATCTCAAAGAAACCGCGCAACGGAAATTTAACTACCGGGCTTCATATCGACCGCTCAAGGATGAACTTCACTAAATGATTGCTGGTATCTTTCTCTTACAGGATAAATGAGGTTAATGACCACACGAGATAGAATGATGTGGTAGTAATGACATTGGGGAAAAGTTTAACGAACTCAGTTGATTCTAAATTGACATTTATTCACAAAATGGTGCGTACTCATTTAACACGTACCAAATCCTAACAATATGGTTCCTTAAAGACAAAATGTTTTTCGTCACATTAATCATGCTTATTCAGTGAGTATTAGTTTAACTATCGAACACAACATCGACGCTCACGTGCTTACACGTGATTTCGGATTATTACTCGACTCTTCAAGGGAGTAATGGATTGAAATTTCCACAAATTTTATGTATAATGACGTCAGTATCATATATTTTAAATATACAACTAAGCATTTCTTGTGCCACGTTTGCCGTATTCACGGTAGAAATTTTTTACGGAAGCAGATGATCTTTCACTTTCACGCATAACAGGAAGGTACAGTCCTGTGTACTGTTTCCTCGGTAATATGTTTCCTTGAGCACGTAACGACAAGCGGTCTCAATCACCTCAAAATTACTCTGAAACAACAAGTAGTAGATATAATGTTATTCCTTGTGTTGTAGTTTGTGTCATTAAACCAACACATTCGATCACCAACGTAATCATTAAAACACGCAGTTTTCCTCGCACTATTTCCACAACATCCTGTATATTTGCTTATCTCTCTGCGTCAACATTCCTGATCTTATGTTTCCTAGAACAACGGATAATAGCTCGCGGAATCTCATTTCAGTGAAATCTCTACCTTTCTTGTTTGTGTTCAGATTCCATTTCCGCATAGTAAAGTTGAGGCAGAGAGTGATTTCTATAACTTTATCTTCGTTTCCTTCCTCCTCTGATCATCTGTTTCTTCCACACGAGCTAATGAAGTTAGTGGTTTGTTGTGGCGTCTGAAACTCCAGTGACACTTACATGTTTCCTAGATGCCTGTAGTCTGACACTATGATATGTGAGCACTACGAACGAAAATATCTTGCAGCGTGACTTTGGCTGGTTCAAATAGCTCTGAGTACTATGGGACTTAACATCTTAGGTCATCAGTCCCCTGGAACTTAGAACTACTTAAATCTAACTAACCTAAGGACATCACAAACATCCATGCCGGTGGTAGGATTCGAACCTGCGACCGTAGCGGTCGCGCGGTTCCAGACTGTAGCGCCTAGAACCGCTCGGCCACTCCGGCCGGCGCAGCGTGACTTTCCAAAGTTATAAATATTGTTATATTTTAGATATAATTAATGTATTAAGATATGTTTTGTTATATTTTAGGTATAACCATTCCACAATTTTGATACATTAGCTATATTAATTTGTATATTGCTCTTCTTTAATTCGTTTTTCACGAAAACGAGTAACTTGGTGAGTACTGATATATTTGTGATTTTTCACGCTTTGATCAAAGTCTGCGACATTTGTGTTGAAAGAATCCCCTACTTTTACCTTAAACTGGGACAGGTAACTAAGCAATTTGATATTAAAGTAAATTTCTATATTTCTACTTGGGAGTTACGTTAGTGATACTTTTTACTTTTTGCAATTTAGTAATGTGGTGATTTTCAGATTACACGATACACACTAAATCGTTGATTAGTATATGTTCTATGTCTGTTTTAAAATTTGTTTCAGTGAGGAACTACAATATACAGAAGAAAAATGTATTCTGTAAAATCGGGGAGTATTTTGTGGTCAGATAAAGGGAGAATGTCAGTGTTTTATACAGTATGCGTAGGACGTGGAGAGTGTGCAAGAGTAGGATTGGAGGTATGCGGTTGTATAGACGTATCCGAGTGAGAACGTACAAGCCTGTTAAGAATCAAATGACTCGGCTGTTTGGTACCAATTTTACGGGCAGTTTAGGAAATCCGAAGGCATGTGAGAGGAGGGTGTAGGGCGGAGTTTTAATACAGGATTCAAGATGGCGAGAGTAAACGGAGACGGAAGGTGAGAAGGAGTGCATCGCGCTCGATAACTTGCTAGAATGCTAGAATTATGGTGCAACTGAAATACCACATTGGCATTAGAGAGAACAGGTCCAATTAAGGCTACGTCGATTGGAGTTTGATGGGACTACGCATTCTCTATGTACGGTCTATTAGTTGTTTTAAGCTGTTGGCGGCTTTTTGTTGTATGATTGGAAAGTGATTTTTTCATAGTAGTTTACGATGGAGAGTTAGGCCTAAGTCGTCCAGATTTCCAACTTACTGGGTAGGAATGTTGTAAATGGTGAAGTAACAGTCAAGGGAGTGGGAGCTGCGGGTGGTTCGTCTTGTCATTATTGACTGTGTCTTAAATAGGTTGATCGTGAAGAGCTACTGGTTGCGTCAAGAAGCAGATTGGTTGAGATGGAATTCAAGGGATTGTTGAGGTTACTGGAGGTTGAGATCAAATTAGGCGCGTGTCAGTTTCACAGGTTACAGTGGAATTTTGTTCGATCGTTACAGATATAACTGCATACTTCCGTCATATTATACTCGGTTTCATTTCTTTGAATTCGTACTGTACACAACAATATCGTACAAAAAGTAGGTAAGTAGTAATTTTAAAAAAATAAACAGGTGTTTTTGAATATCACATTTATCTTCCCCATTCGGCTGGACGGCACCACTTGACAATGTCGAGCGGTATGTCAGACATCGCCGTTGTTGTCTCCAAGCCATACTGCCCTCTCTTCTATCAGTAATGGTATGTTGTTCGCTTCACTTGCACTCTTCAAACACACCCTGCTCTTGTACTAGATTCATCACAACAATGAGGCAATTTGTTCCTCGGTACAAACATAACGCCTCGCCAATGTTTCTCTTCTCTGCGTATCTGTAAAAATACGATTCCGTACAAAAGAGCTAAAAGATAGATTTTATGCTGTTATATCGGCAGACTGTTGAAATTAAGAGACTTAATATTCGGATCCCCCCCATGAACCATGGACCTTGCCGTTGGTGGGGAGGCTTGCGTGCCTCAGCGATACAGATAGCCGTACCGTAGGTGCAACCACAACGGAGGGGTATCTGTTGAGAGGCCAGACAAACGTGTGGTTCCTGAAGAGGGGCAGCAGCCTTTTCAGTAGTTGCAAGGGCAACAGTCTGGATGATTGACTGATCTGGCCTTGTAACAATAACCAAAACGGCCTTGCTGTGCTGGTACTGCGAACGGCTGAAAGCAAGGGGAAACTACAGCCGTAATTTTTCCCGAGGGCATGCAGCTTTACTGTATGATTACATGATGATGGCGTCCTCTTGGGTAAAATATTCCGGAGGTAAAATAGTCCCCCATTCGGATCTCCGGGCGGGGACTACTCAAGAGGATGTCGTTATCAGGAGAAAGAAAACTGGCGTTCTACGGATCGGAGCGTGGAATGTCAGATCCCTTAATCGGGCAGGTAGGTTAGAAAATTTAAAAAGGGAAATGGATAGGTTGAAATTAGATATAGTGGGAATTAGTGAAGTTCGGTGGCAGGAGGAACAAGACTTCTGGTCAGGTGACTACAGGGTTATAAACACAAAATCAAATAGGGGTAATGCAGGAGTAGGTTTAATAATGAATAGGAAAATAGGAATGCGGGTAAGCTACTACAAACAGCATAGTGAACGCATTATTGTGGCCAAGATAGATACGAAGCCCACGCCTACTACAGTAGTACAAGTTTATATGCCAACTAGCTCTGCAGATGACGAAGAAATTGAAGAAATGTATGATGAAATAAAAGAAATTATTCAGATTGTGAAGGGAGACGAAAATTTAATAGTCATGGGTGACTGGAATTCGAGTGTAGGAAAAGGGAGAGAAGGAAACATAGTAGGTGAATATGGATTGGGGGACAGAAATGAAAGAGGAAGACGCCTGGTCGAATTTTGCACAGAGCATAACCTCATCATAGCTAACACTTGGTTTAAGAATCATGAAAGAAGGTTGTATACGTGGAAGAACCCTGGAGATACTAAAAGGTATCAGATAGATTATATAATGGTAAGACAGAGATTTAGGAACCAGGTTTTAAATTGTAAGACATTTCCAGGGGCAGATGTGGACTCTGACCACAATCTATTGGTTATGACCTGTAGATTAAAACTGAAGAAACTGCAAAAAGGTGGGAATTTAAGGAGATGGGACCTGGATAAACTAAAAGAACCAGAGGTTGTACAGAGATTCAGGGAGAGCATAAGGGAGCAATTGACAGGAATGGGGGAAATAAATACAGTAGAAGGAGAATGGGTAGCTTTGAGGGATGAAGTAGTGAAGGCAGCAGAGGATCAAGTAGGTAAAAAGACGAGGGCTAGTAGAAACCCTTGGGTAACAGAAGAAATATTGAATTTAATTGATGAAAGGAGAAAATATAAAAATGCAGTAAGTGAAACAGGCAAAAAGGAATACAAACGTCTCAAAAATGAGATCGACAGGAAGTGCAAAATGGCTAAGCAGGGATGGCTAGAGGACAAATGTAAGGATGTAGAGGCCTATCTCACTAGGGGTAAGATAGATACCGCCTACAGGAAAATTAAAGAGACCTTTGGAGATAAGAGAACAACTTGTATGAATATCAAGAGCTCAGATGGAAGCCCAGTTCTAAGCAAAGAAGGGAAAGCAGAAAGGTGGAAGGAGTATATAGAGGGTCTATACAAGGGCGATGTACTTGAGGACAATATTATGGAAATGGAAGAGGATGTAGATGAAGATGCAATGGGAGATATGATACTGCGTGAAGAGTTTGACAGAGCACTGAAAGACCTGAGTCGAAACAAGGCCCCCGGAGTAGACAATATTCCATTGGAACTACTGACAGCCGTGGGAGAGCCAGTCCTGACAAAACTCTACCATCTGGTGAGCAAGATGTATGAAACAGGCGAAATACCCTCAGACTTCAAGAAGAATATAATAATTCCAATCCCAAAGAAAGCAGGTGTTGACAGATGTGAAAATTACCGAACTATCAGCTTAATAAGTCACAGCTGCAAAATACTAACACGAATTCTTTACAGACGAATGGAAAAACTAGTAGAAGCCAACCTCGGGGAAGATCAGTTTGGATTCCGTAGAAACACTGGAACACGTGAGGCAATACTGACCTTACGACTTATCTTAGAAGAAAGATTAAGGAAAGGCAAACCTACGTTTCTAGCATTTGTAGACTTAGAGAAAGCTTTTGACAGTGTTGACTGGAATACTCTCTTTCAAATTCTGAAGGTGGCAGGGGTAAAATACAGGGAGCGAAAGGCTATTTACAATTTGTACAGAAACCAGATGGCAGTTACAAGAGTCGAGGGACATGAAAGGGAAGCAGTGGTTGGGAAGGGAGTAAGACAGGGTTGTAGCCTCTCCCCGATGTTGTTCAATCTGTATATTGAGCAAGCAGTAAAGGAAACAAAAGAAAAATTCGGAGTAGGTATTAAAATTCATGGAGAAGAAATAAAAACTTTGAGGTTCGCCGATGACATTGTAATTCTGTCAGAGACAGCAAAGGACTTGCAAGAGCAGTTGAATGGAATGGACAGTGTCTTGAAAGGAGGATATAAGATGAACATCAACAAAAGCAAAACAAGGGTAATGGAATGTAGTCTAATTAAGTCGGGTGATGCTGAGGGAATTAGATTAGGAAATGAGGCACTTAAAGTAGTAAAGGAGTTTTGCTATTTGGGGAGCAAAATAACT
This sequence comes from Schistocerca serialis cubense, assembly GCF_023864345.2. NCBI lineage: Eukaryota > Metazoa > Arthropoda > Insecta > Orthoptera > Acrididae > Schistocerca > Schistocerca serialis. The sequence goes on along the minus strand of NC_064641.1, from coordinate 836,628,449 downwards.
GATGATGGTCGAAGTAGAGAGGATATAAAATGTAGGCTGGCAATGGCAAGGAAAGCGTTTCTGAAGAAGAGAAATTTGTTAACATCCAGTATTGATTTAAGTGTCAGGAAGTCATTTCTGAAAGTATTCGTATGGAGTGTAGCCATGTATGGAAGTGAAACATGGACGATAAATAGTTTGGACAAGAAGAGAATAGAAGCTTTTGAAATGTGGTGCTACAGAAGAATGCTGAAGATTAGATGGGTAGATCACATAACTAATGAGGAAGTATTGAATAGGATCGGGGAGAAGAGATGTTTGTGGCACAACTTGACCAGAAGAAGGGATCGGTTGGTAGGACATGTTCTGAGGCATCAAGGGATCACCAATTTAGTATTGGAGGGCAGCGTGGAGGGTAAAAATCGTAGAGGGAGACCAAGAGATGAATACACTAAGCAGATTCAGAAGGATGTAGGTTGCAGTAGGTACTGGGAGATGAAAAAGCTTGCACAGGATAGAGTAGCATGGAGAGCTGCATCAAACCAGTCTCAGGACTGAAGACCACAACAACAACAATATTCGGATGCTTTAAAAATGAATTATCAGCATTTCACATTTTGACCTTTGTTTTTTACGTCTATCACCAAAACTAGTAACCGCCTAATGACCACTTTTCATGTATACGAAAGATGGTAAATCAAGCAGAGTTGTTGTTGCCTTAAACGATTAGACTATATTTGAGCAAACAGTCAATTTTCATCACATCAGAACATAAATAGTACAGTGAAAATAATGACGTCCAGAATTCATCAATGAGCAGGGGAAAACGTCATTTTAAATATAAAAACAACGAAAACAATTTTAGTAGGCAAAGGAAAATCAAGTACAGCTCCGGATAAATCTATATAGAGCAATGATGATACGGTGCATTAATTTAGACTTGTGGCTGATTTCTGTTAGCTGTCACAGAATACACATAATGTAAAAAACGAAACGATAAAAGAAAAATGCCGCCGAGGATACAACAACTGTGATGAAACACGTGGAGGTTTCTTTTTCGTAAAAAAAAGACGTTCTTTGGAGAAAGTGGAACATGTTTAATTCAAGTCAGCTATATTAACAGAGCGTTTATGCTTGGTAATAACTGGATGAATAATAGAAAAGTACCAGGAAACTATACTTCCGGACTGATTCTCGGAAGATGAGGCAAGTTAGAAGCCATACAACCACAAAATGCAAGCGTTGTGCAACCGGCTGTTTACCAATGTGTAAGTGACACTGCAAGTGGGTGTGGGAGATTGCGCAGTTTTCGAGCGCTGGGATATCTTGCGCAAGATACGCCCGGAAACTGTATAAACGGTCTCCTCTCAAGCAGACGACAGCACTGCATAAAAACGCTGTTTTACCGGAATAGAAGCTTCCAGCCATTGTACAAAGCATCAGGTACTGAAGTAAAATAGGCGTTTAACGGTACACACGGTTTTTTTTTTGCTACAGGTTACGTCTCGTTACAACACATGATAGGGACGAGAAAGAGGAACGCATTGTATTGTAATGCCTGTGTTAGCACTTATAAGCGGGATAACTGTCAATAGGCCGAAATTGTATTAACTGTCGCAGGAACGCGACAGTGACAAGTATAGAAAATAAGTGAGTGCGAAAAAAAGGCATTCTATAAAGGAAAGGCCACTGGACTTCATGGACTAGCCATTACATTCTGTACTGAATAAGCGGAAGAATTGGTCCTTTGACTAGCAACAGACTGTCGTAGGTTGCTGGAAGAAATGAGCACAGTATGGGATTAGAAAGCAGTGCATGTCATACCAGCCATTAAGAAGCATCGAGTGATAAATGCGCTTACAGACCTGTCCACTGTTACAAAATTATGGACGGTACTTTGTGCTCGGCTATGAATTCTCTGGAGACCAACGATGTCCTCTGTGGAAATATAACACGAGTTGCCTAAGACCCGATAGTGTGAAACCCAACGTACTGTGTTCGTTCGCGAGATTTAAAGGACGTAGATAATACAGCCGAAGCGGAAGCCGTGTTTCGTGATTAGTGAAAAATCCCTCGAGAAATCTCCGCGTCATTTTTTACTACGCAAAATACGTTTTTACGGAATAAGCGAACATGTGTGTAATTGACTTGAAGAGCAGCTAAAATGCAGAACTGATTACTTCAGCCTTCATGGGGAGATAATGTCAAAGAAGAATGGTAAGACTGTCACTTTTCACGATATAAATCTTACCTGCCACACAATGTATTCAGATTCCTATAGTTATTTGCAGATGTCGCATTTTTATTCGGGGATGTAAGGTCATTACAAAGGTGTTGCTGTAGCAGGCAGACATGAATCAGTCCAATCTTTCGGAATTCAGGGGTGTCTGCCCTGAACGATTTCAGATGGAACAAAGCTATGAATCTGGTCTTCGACTAAGAATATATGACTCTAAGGTTCATGAGAGGCATACCTACGAATGAGATTGCTTACGACACTCTTATTTAAGAAATTCATGAGCATTTTCTTCCAGATCAGCGACCCTTATCCAGTTAACCTAACGAAAGGGACGGACAAGTTTCAAAGAAGAGCTGCAACCCGCGCTCTTCTTTATGGATTTGCTTCTTTGGCAGGAACGCTCCGCAAGCACCTGTTGGAGCTGTTTTACAGTGGCGTAATAGTTCCAGTAAAGTCGGTTGGTGATGGAAGATCGACAAAATCTTTGACAAATATCTTTCACAGATGTTAAGCTCTAACGTGAACACAAATATAACTTCATCACTGTTATATCTTACGTAATGACCACGACGGCAGATGTAGAGAAATTTGAGCATATACTATTCGCACAAACCAAGCTGATACGCGGCGCAATAGCTGATGAGAGCGACTGTAAAGTGGAAATACTGTAATTTTTCTAATTTTTAATTTCTATTGAGAGAGAGAGTCTAACAGTTTCGTTCAGGTACACACACTTTCGCACGTTACCTAACCTATGACCACAGTAGAAGAAAATAGGGCGCGAAGATGAAGTGTATTCTCTAAATAGTGATTCATTATTAAAATAAATTTCCAGCAGTTTTCCAAAAGGTTACAGAACTGAATGACAGGCCACACAAATCACAGTTAGACCATAAACGGAGTTTTCCATGATCGAAATAATACACATATACAGCTGGCTTTTTGGACGCAGGGGCATAACAGCGATGTCGCTCTGTTTGACGCAGCACTTACGTTTTCTCACACATTTGGTTCGCACTGGACGAACTATCTTCTGAAGTGTGGACTGTAGCACTGAACTTTCCCCAGACATCACTCTCCTTCTAATGCAGCACATTTGCAATTGTATACAATTCATCACTTAATTTTCGTCTTACACTCTTCACAATCTCACCAAACACAGCTTCGTTAGAAATCATCTGATCCCAAAAAATCGATCATTTCGCGCTGCCAGTGCTACTTTAAAACGTCATAATTGTTGACTCAACTTCCGTACTAAGCCACTACTAGCGTCGATCCACCAATCTTCAGTAAGGCTCGTATTACACTGTAAAGATCCTATGTCAAAGATTTTGTCAGACTTCTTGCACCAAACTGGAGCTATTGCAGTATTGTAAAATTTTTCGTCGTGATTTCTCAGGGATGGATGCCGAAGAGATAATCATCTGTACAGCAGCATTTAATGTATTGTTAATGGCGAGGGCATCGCCTGGAAGAAAAGAAAAATGGAAACTATTATGGGCAGAAAAATAGACATGTAAACTGTTCATAAAATACCACTGTAAATATCTGCAATTGATAATGATACGAAGAAATTCTCGAAACGAGCATGCTAACTAAACATGAAAAAATACGTATGCCAAACTGTTGCAGTTTCATTATTTAAATCATGAATGTCGTTTCTGCTAAAGATTGCCTCATGGTTAGGTTAAGATCTTTAGCAATAGGCGAAAGGTATTCGAGCTTTCAATATAGTACTCACATCCCACAATGTATCATTTCACCTATTATTCCAGAAACATGTTAACCAATATATAAATCACTTATGAAGGAATTTATGAACATTAGGTTAGATTTCTTAGAGTAACCAATAAAGACATTTATTTGACTTATGTACATTTTATTGACAAAACTTGCATTTCCAAATCATCATAGACTCCGCAGTCCATTTAATTTCTTCCACAGTGTAGCCAATTCAAATTCAGCTGGTCGCTGTAGTTGTTTCTTTATAAGATTATAACCACCTGTGATTTTTGTAACTAGCGTGATATGTGTTGTGAAGAGTTTCATATTGTTTATACTTTGGAATGATCACTGTGGTGGTAGCCTCGAACGAAATATACTTCATCGTCATTTTATAGGTGAAAGCCACTAAAGTAACCAAAGCGACAAGTATGCAAAGGTGTGAATTTTAATCAAAGCTAGACTTACGCTGTAATTTTTACCAAAGATCTTTGATAAAAGATATCTCTGATAACACAGCTCTGCAAAACTTAAGAACGAGCTAGACAGAAATGAATGAAAGTGTGGTAGCATGTTGCTAGTGGTCTGCCAGTAGTGCCCTATTATATGACATGAATCTGTAGCTCCAAATTGGGCTGGCTGCGCAACACGAAGCAGTTGGAGAACTGGGAGTGTCAATCAGCAAGCACTTATGGTGAGCCAGCCGGAGTGGCCGAGTGGTTCTAGGCACTACAGTCTGGAACCGCGCGACCGCTACCTAAGTTCTAGGGGACTGATGACCACAGCAGTTAAGTCCCATAGTGCTCAGAGCCATTTGTTTGTTGCAGTTATGTTGAACTGTGTAGCTCGCCCTCATTACGACATGGCACACAGACAACATTTGGTGCCTTTACATGGTGAAGGATCGCCAACAAACTGGAAGAAGGACGATGTTTGACGAGCGTATCCCAGGAGTTTAGTACTGCTCACAGCATAGTTTCAGAAGCATGGAGGCGTTTCTAATCTCAGGTACTGCAGCCCAAAGAAGAGGAGGCGGTCGACCATGCTCAATTACAGGTGCAGATGACCGCTACATTGTGGAACAGGCAAGAAGGAAGCCCCGTCAAAAACACTGTGCAATTATAGCCTCACGTAACAGGACTACAAGGCACGCAATATGACGCAACACAGTGTCACGGCAGGTGTGTAAGGGTGGTCTATTTGCCAGAAGATCAACACGTTATGTTCCGTTGACACCTGCACATGAGTGACACTACTTACGGTGCCGAAAAACGCATAGGGACTGGACCAACGAGTATCGGAGACACATGCAGATGAGAGCAGATTCAGTATGAATAGTAATTCTGAAGATGCTCTCATTTGGTGAGAGGTGGGAACACATAACGCACCCAATAACACTGTCGAACATGATCATTTTGATCATCCAGGTATTATTGTATGGGGAGGCATAATGTTGCATGGGTGTACCGACTTCCATATTTTTGAACATGATACATTCACTGATCAAAGTTACTGTGACACTAAACTCCTTCCCCATGTGCGTCTTTTCAGGCGTACATTCAGCCCTGATTTTATTTTTATGGTAGACCACATGTGGCCATACTGAACAGCTCAGATGGAGAAGCTCTTGCAAGGTGATGGTATTCAACGAACAAACTGGCCTGCCCATTCTTCCTACTTAAATCCCATCGAGTATGTGTGGTATATGTTGAGGTATTACGGCACATTCACATGCACCTACAACCTCCGGCATTTGCCATCTGGGCTGGTGGAGGAACAGAATGACTTACCACAAGAGCTCGTTACCGACCTTGCGGTAAAGGGAGTGTATTGCATTACTCCCCCTGGCGATCATATACCCTATCAAGAACCACTTCCAACCTTTTTGATGTCCAAGTGACTGACACAAATATCGGTAACTTCAGTGTAATTATTGCCTTTAAATAAAAGTGTTTTTTTCTCTTCGTCCCATATCGGATTTCTTTCGATTAACTTCTGACTGTACTGTAGCGGTTCTTTCTATGTACAGTCGAGAGTTCATAGAGCTATGTTATGTGACAATGACATCTCATGAGAAAGTTACTTTCGTCTTTAAGTGTTGGACACGTTACCGATATTTGGAACGTCGCTAAGTATAGTGTCAAAGTTTTTACGAAAGGGCTCTGATCAAAGATCTTCCTCAAAGATAATTTACAATGCCATATGGGCTTAAGAGAGAACGAGTCGACAAGTGGGAAGCGACCACAGCGCTACCGTTCACAGACTCATACTCATCACACTCGCCGAACTACAGTGGGGAAGAAGGAAGCCGGTGTAGCACTAACAAGTGATGATATAACGGTGCCGTTAATTTCTAGAGCCCCCCCCCCCCCCCCCATGAGCCATGGGCCTTACCATTGGTGGGGAGGCTTGCGTGCCCAGCGATACAGATAGCACGTACCGTAGGTGCAACCACAATGGAGGGGTATCTGTTGAGAGGCCAGACAAACGTGTGGTTCCTGAAGAGAGGCAGCAGCCTTTTCAGTAGTTGCAGGGGCAACAGTCTGGATGATTCACTGATCTGGCCTTGTAACACTAACCAAAACTGCCTTGCTGTGCTGGCACTGCGAACGGCTGAAAGCAGGGGGAAACTACAGCTGTAATTTTTCCCGAGGGCATGCAGCCTTACTGTATGGTAAATGATGATGGCGTCCTCTTGGGTAAAATATTCCGTAGGTAAAATAGTCCCCCATTCGTATCTCCGGGTGGGGACTACTCATGAGGACGTTGTTATCAGGAGAAAGAAAACTGGCGTTCTACGGATCGGAGCGTGGAATGTCAGATCCCTTAATCCCACAGGTAGGTTAGAAAATTTAAAAAGGGAAATGGATAGGTTAATGTTAGATATAGTGGGAATTAGTGAAGTTCGGTGGCAGGAGGAACAAGACTTCTTGTCGGGTGAATACAGGGTTATAAATACAAAATCAAATAGGGGTAACGCAGGAGTAGGTTAAATAATGGATAGGAATGCGGGTAAGCTATTACAGACAGCATAGTGAAAGCATTATTGTAGCCAAGATAGATACGAAGCTCATGCCTGCTACAGTAGTACAAGTTTATATGCCAACTAGTTCTGCAGATGATGAAGAAATTGATGAAATGTGTGATGAGATAAAAGAAATTATTCAGATAGTGGAGGGAGACGAAAATTTAATAGTCGTGGGTGCCTGGAATTCGAGAGCATGAAAAGGGAGAGAAGGAAACATAGCAGGTGAATGTGGATTGGGGGTAAGAAATGAAAGAGGAAGAAGTCTGGTAGAATTTTGCGCAGAGCATAACTTAATCATAGCTAACACTTGGTTCAAGAATCATGAAAGATGGTCGTATACATGGAAGAATCCTGCAGATACCAGAAGGTACCAGATAAATTATATAATGGTAAGACAGAGATTTAGGAACCAGGTTTTAAATTGTAAGACATTTCCAGAGGCAGATGTGGATTCTGACCACAGTCTGTTGATTATGAACTGTAGATTAAAACTGAAAAAACTGCAAAAAAGGTGGGAATTTGAGGAGATGGGACATGGATATACTGAAAGAACCAGAGGTTGTAGAGAGTTTCAGGGAGAGCATTAGCGAACGACTGACAAGAACGGGGGAAACAAATACAGTAGAAGAAGAATGGATAGTTTTGAGAGATGAAATAGTGAAGGTAGCAGAGGATCAACTAGGTAAAAAGACGAGGGCTAACAGAAATCCTTGGGTAACAGAAAAGATATTGAATTAAATGATGAAATATAAAAATGTAATAAATGAAGCAGGCAAAAAGGAATACAAACGTCTCAAAAATGAGATCGACAGGAAGTGCAAAATGGCTAAAACAGGGATGGCTAGTGGACAATTGTAAGGATGTAGAGGCGTATATCACTAGGGGTAAGATAGATACTGCCTACAGGAAAATTAAAGAGACCTTTGGAGAAAAGAGAACCATTTGCATGAATATCAAGAGTTCAGATGGAAAACCCAGTTCTAAGCAAAGAAGGGAAAGCAGAGAGGTGGAAGGAGTATATAGAGGGTCTATAGAAGGGCAATGTTCTTGACGACAATATTATGGAAATGGAAGAGGATGTAGATGAAGATGAAGGTGGAGATATGATACTGCGTGAAGAGTTTGACAGAGCACTGAAAGACCTAAGTCGAAACAAGGCCCCAGGAGTACACAACGTTCCATTAGAACTACTGACAGCCTTGCGAGAGCCAGCCCTGAGAAAACTCTACCATCTGATGAGCAAGATGTATGACACAGGCTAAATACCCTCAGACTTCAAGAAGAATATAATAATTACAATCTCAAAGAACGCAGGTGTTGACAGATGTGAAAATTACCAGTCTATCAGTTTAACAAACCACGGCTGCAAAATACTAACACAAATTCTGTACAGAGGAATGGAAAAACTGGTAGAAGCCGACCTCGGGGAAGATCAGTTTGGATTCCGTAGATATGTTGGAACACGTGAGGCAACACTGACCCTACGACCCTACGACTTATCTTAGAAAATAGATTAAGGAAAGGGCAAACCTACGTTTCTAGCATTTGTAGTCTTAGAGAAAGCTTTTGACAATGTTGACTGGAATACTCTGTTTCAAATTCTGAAGTTGGCAGGGGTAAAATACAGGGAGCGAAAAGCTATTTACAATTTGTACAGAATCCAGGATGGCAGTTACACGAGTCGTGGGGCATGAAAGGGAAGCAGTGGTTGGGAAAGGAGTGAGACAGGGTTATAGCCTATCCCCGATGGTATTCAATCTGTATATTGAGCAAGCAGTAAAGGAAACAAAAGAAAAATTCGGAGTAGGAATTAAAATCGATGGAGAAGAAATCAAAACTTTGAGGTTCACCGATGACATTGTAATTCTTTCAGAGACAGAAAAGGACCTGGAAGAGCAGTTTAACGGAATGGACAGTGTCTTGAAAGGACGATATAAGATGAACATCAACAAAAGCAAAACGAGGATAATGGAATGTAGTCGAATTAAATCGGGTGATGCTGAGGATATTAGATTAGGAAATGAGAGGCTTAAGGTAGTAAATGCGTTTTGCTATTTGGGGAGCAAACAAACTGATGATGGTTTAAGTAGAGATGATATAAAATGTAGACTGACAATGGCAAGGAAAGCGTTTCTGAAGGAGAGACATTTGTTAACATCGAGTTTAGATTTAAGTGTCAGGAAGTCGTTTCTGAAAGTATTTGTATGGAGTGTAGCCATGTATGGAAGTGAAACGTGGACGATAAATAGTTTGGAGAAGAAGAGAATAGAAGCTTTCGAAATGTAGTGCTACAGGAGAATGCTGAAGATTAGATGGGTAGATCACATAACTAATGAGGAGGTATTGAATAGAATTGGGGAGAAGACGAGTTTGTGGCACAACTTGACTAGAAGAAGGGATCGGTTGGTAGGACATGTTCTGAGGCATCAAGGGATCTCCAATTTTGTATTAGAGCGTAGCGTGGAGGGTAAAAATCGTAGAGGGAGACCAAGAGATGAATACACTAAGCAGATCCAGAATGATGTAGGTCACAGTAGGTACAGGGAGATGAAGAAGCTTGCACAGGATAGAGTAGCATGGAGAGCTGCATCAAACCAGTCTCAGGACTGAAGACCACAACATATAGAGAGCTGCATCAAACCAGTCCTTCGTCTGAAAACCACAACAACAACCACAATTTGTAGAGCGTGCAACCCTCAACGTCAGAGTCGTTCTCGCTCCTTTGCTGTTCTCTCGCGTATCACTGTCTCCCTACTAGCGACTTCGGACACACAAAAAATTTGGGACTCTAGCTTCAATGGTGAGTATGAGCGTGTGTGTTTTTACAAACTGTCCACAAGTTTCTGGAAGCAAGTATCGGAATGACTTTCTTTGAGTGGTCATGCTGTTCAGTCGTGTAATGTAAGGGAGAATTTATCGTGGCTTTTTCTATATTCCACAAGGATAGAAAACTAGATCTCTGTGAGGACGCTTTATTCTTACTTAAACTGCCACTACGATCTCCAGGGGCACAGTTTGGTTGTGCCTGTTTAAATTTAATCCCAGGCTAAATGTATTGTGAGTTCCACTAGTATACAAGGAGTGTGATATATATAATGTGACCGACTTTTATTAACCAAAGTTTTCACTTTTTTCGAACAACAAAACTATCGTCTTCTAAGTAGTTCCCTTCAGCAGCTATAGACCGACAGAGTCGTTATTCCCAGTGTTGGTAGTAAGATTGTAATGCTTCAGCTTGTAGGGCTTTTAACGTGTCGATCACACACTTTCGAATGTTCTCTAGAATTGAAAAATGACCTTCTTTTTATGTCATTTTTCAATTTCGGGAAAAGAAAAATCACAAGGACACAGATCAGGTGAATAGGGGAGCTACGGAACAGCAGGAATGCCTTTTGAGGTCGAAAATTCCGTGATGGAAGTGATTGTGTGGCATGGCGCATTGTCATGAAGCAGAGTCCACTTGTCTGCAATGTCCAGTCTTTCTCGATTTTCCGTTTTCCTGAGCCTTTCAACATCTTTGTAAAGCACTTGGTTGTCAGTTTGTCCCGCAGGAACAAATTCCTTATGTACAATACCCCTACTGTCAAAAAAGCAAATCAGCATATTTTGATTTGGTCATTCGGGATTTTTTTGGTCGAGATGATGTCTTCGATTGTCCTCCTGCTCAGTTGAGAGGTTTTTGGCACCATTTTGGCACATACGTTTCACGTGTGCAAAACTTTGGTGAAAGTTTGATGTATGGTAGAGTGTTTGATAGGTCAACCATAACCCTTATTGTTAATCGTCGGTCTGATCTCACAAGAGCACACACACTTTCGACACTCTCATCGGTTTTTGAAATTGAAGATCTCACTGAGCGAGGTTCCTCTTCATAGTGTTCTCGACCTTCCAAAAATAATTTGTGCCAGCGGCGTACTTGTGCTTTTAATAAGGAATCTTCTCCACAGGCCTTTTCAAGGTCACACTTGCGGATTCCCCAAATTTAACACAAATCGTGGTGGTATAACGTTACTCTAAATTCCGCTGTTCCATTTTCGTAACACAACAGAACATATCTTCACTGATGGCGCTCTCAAAAATCACATGATGAGTGTACGGAGTTGAAACTGGGATTGAGCATCTGGAAAGGGTAAACACAGGTGGAACACAGCGTTGCCAGATCGCTCGCAGCATTGTCAGCCTCATTACTTATTTCTCGCACACCCCGTATATAGTCATCATTCCACTGTTAAATTGTCGTGACAGTCATCTGATTGAGAGAGGTAGATGGTTTTGTTTGTGGAAATTGCACGTTGTGTAGGTACTTCCGTTAGGACCGGTTATTCAAATCCCACCCTTTGACCATATTAATTCTTGCCGTAATCGCTCGTTAGTTCCTCTCATCTACGTCAACTTTGTTCGAATTTCAAGGTGCTAAAACGTATTTCTTTGTTCAACGACTTCTATTTGCTTGTGATATTAATGAGATCTATGCCAACTGCTTTCCCTATCAATTTTAATTGCTTATGTGTTCAGCACTTATTTAATGAAGCATTTGGTCGAATTTGAAGTTTAATCACGTGGACCTTTTGATTGTAAAAGGGAACCTTTTTTATTCATGGCCACCGCTTGCAGTCACGAGTCCATTACATTCGTTTTATTCTCAATGTGATCACTAAATGTTTGCCATCTCCTTGTGCTAAATGAAAACAAATTTAACGAAACTCTGTGGCGACTTTTAGTACCGCACGACTTTTAGTACCGTGAGACTTTTAGTACCGTAAGACTTTCAGTACCGTAGTTTAGATGCGAAATATTTTTGGAGAGATGCTCACATGATTCTATTTAGTCAATAAGCACCAAAAACTGCTCATTCGGTAAGTAGTATGCAGTGTTCCAAGTCGCATGAATAGTTGTTGTACATCTACATAATTTGCCTCCAGTTGTCCAAAATTCGATATACAAGACTTGTGTTTCTGCAAACCCTTTGTGATCACCCTTGGAATGGGGCCACACTCATCCTGGTAGATTCGCTATAGATATCCATTTACTAGTTATGGCTAAGAATGGTGTTTTTGCTTTTATCGTGTATGAGGACTCATGCATGAATGATTTTGTTTCTGTTCCTTATTGTTTCGCATATTCTTCCGTCTCTTCTACGTCATTTGATGCTGTGGCAAAACTTGTGCACATAGTTTGATTAATTTTATTCCTTATTTCTTGTAGGAATTGAGAACGTACATTGATAATCAACACGACTAAAGGCCTCCCTATTTCTCGCGTATTAGACTATGAATCCCACTGACCTCTGCAGGAGGCATGGTCCTTTACAATGGAATTCTGTAATGTGTTGTGTTGATCTAGCCACGTGCGTAATTGTCTTAATAAAACTGAGGTAAAAATTTAGCAAGCTTCTTCTAAATTACGACACTATAAAAAGTCCGTTGTTATTCCTGGTGATCGATGTCCCCTTGTAAATAGTATCCCGTCAGCGAAATAACTAAATAATACTCCGTAAAATATATCAACGAAAAGATACTTTTAACAATTTCCACAACGAAATTCTGTCTCGAAATGTGGCAGAAAACCCAAAGAGATTCTGGTCATACATAAAGCACACCAGTGGCGAGACGCAGTCAATACATCCACTGCGCGATAACAACGGCGAAGTCAATGATGGCAGTGCCACTAAAGCAGAGTTATTAAACACGGATTTCCAAAACTCTTTCACCAAAGAAGACGAAGCAAATATTCCTGAATTCCATTCAGCAACAACTGCCAAGATGAAAAACATAGAAGTAGATATCCTCGGTGTAACAAAACAGCTTAAATCACTTAGTAAAGCCAAGGCCTCCAGTCCAGACTGCATACCGGTCAAATCCCTCTCAGAGTATCCTGATTCAATAGCTCCATATTTAGCAATAATATACAACCGCTCGCTCACAGAAAGAGCAATACCTAAAGACTGCCCAAGTCACGCAAATACCCAAAAAGGGAAGTAGGAGTAATCCGCTGAATTACAGGCCCATATCACTAACGTCGATTTGCAGTAGGGTTTTGGAACATACGCTGTATTCGAACATTATGAAGTACCTCGAAGAAAACGATTTATTGACACATAGCACGGATTCAGGAAATATCGTTCTTGCGAAACACAACTAGCTCTTTATACTCATGAAGTAATGAGTGCTATCGACAGGGGATGTCAAACTGATTCCATATTTTTAGATTTCCAGAAGACTGTGGACACCGTTACTCACAAGCGCCTTCAAACGAAACTGCGTGCCTATTGAATATCGCCTCAGTTGTGCAACTGGATTCGTGATTTCCTGTGAGAAAGGTCACAGTTCGTAGTAATAGACGATAAGTCATAGAGTAAAACAGAAGTAAAATCCAGCGTTCCCCAAAGAAGCGTTATAGGCCCTCTATTGTTGCTGATCTGTGTTAACGACACAGAAAACAATCTGAGTAGCCGTCTTAGACTGCAGATGATGCTGTAATTTGTCGTCTTGTAAAGTCATCAGAATTGCAAAACGATGTAGATAAGATATCTGTATGGTGCGAAAAGCGGCAATTGACCCTGAATAAAGAGTACTAAAAGAAATCCTCTAAATTTCGATTACGCGACAAGTCATACACATCTGAAGTCTGTAAATTCAACTAAATGCTTAGGGATTACAATTACAAATAACCTAAATTGGAACGATCACATAGATAATGTTGTGGGTAGGTCAAACCAAAGACTGCGATTCATTGGCAGAACACACAGAAGGTGCAACAGGTCTACGAAAGAGACTGCTTACACCACGCTTGTCCGCCCTTTTCTGGAGTATTGCACGCGTTTTTCGTTGCGACGGGATCTTCTCATGAAATTTGAATCACCAGTTTTCTCCTCCGATTGCGAAAACATTCTGTTGTCACACACCTACATAGGGAGAAATGATCTCCACGATAAAATAAGAGAAATCAGGACCCGCACAGAAAAAATTAAGTGCTTGTTTTTCCCGCTCGCCGTTCGAGAGTGTAGCGATAGAGAGACAGCTTGAAGGTGGTTCATTGAACTTTCTACCAGGCACATTATTGTGAATAGCAGAGTAATCACGTAGATGTAAGTGTAGATGCTATGAAAGCCTCGTGCATAAGGTCTCTGTCTCTATCTGAATCACCACGTTTCCCGTTCCTGTATGAGTACCTGTGTCATTCACTGCGCAGGCTAGTAATAAAATACCTTTTACAGGACTAAAGTATGCAAATTTCATCATAACTGATTAACAGTAGGCGTAGAAAATGTAGAAAGTTTAGTGAGAAATTAGCTGTGGAAGGGTCGAACTACTTAGCCTGCCGTTCTGACAGCAAATCAAACGGTTCATACTCACCAACAGGAACCTTAAAACATAATGCCCTTTCCCTTAGTGTTAGTCAGGACTAGAGGTCGGAATCGTTGTACAAACTGCTGCGGTCAGCAGCCACGACTGGTTGTCAGAAATCGTTCAGAATTTCATCGATATCCTTGTCTTCCGCTCAGCACTACTAATCTGTTACCGCAGCAACTCACTGGAGATGTCGACAATAAAACTTAGCAATCTGTTCCCGCCTCTCGCCTTAGGATATTTCGTTATCGTCTCTCATCGGCAGCGCAAGTCGTCTTTCACCATTCTTCATACAATCACCTCTACAGCTCTCGCAGATCACTGTCCGGTGGTAGCAATCGAAGGACATTACAAAAACAGGAACTACGGTCGTTCTCACTGTAGAAGATATTTTAAAGTTCTTATTTTTATTCTCTCTATTATTTAATGAGCGTTCTATTAATGTGATTGCGTGTTATTATTAATTGATTTTTATTTATGGTTTGGTTTAGCGATTCATTTTTATTGTTTGCTTCTTTTATTAAAAATTGAGTCCTTTTAATTATGTTTGCGGTGGTTATGAAGTCTATATTGTTTACTGTTGTCCGTAAGCTAAAGAATACGGTAATGCCGTATGCGTTTCGCAGAAGCAGAACTCGTTGAGTCTCCTTGCTGGAACTTCTCCACCTGAAACCGCTAAAGATAATTTACCGCTTTACGGAAATCGATCGGTACAGCCAAGTGCTATGCTGCGTCATGTGTATGGAATGTGGCGTCCAACTAAAGTTCGTGAAATTATTTAGGTCTTCGGAGAAATATTCTCGGCGAATCTGAAAACCCTGTAAAACTGCAGGTTCGCACCATAAAACCACACAACACTTCTGAACGACTTGCAATTTTATAATCACTGAGTGTTTCTTTTAAAATGATTAAGGGTTATGAACTCTACACACCTGATACTCCTTTTGTGCTTTTATATGTATTTATTTTCTTCAATACCATAAAATATAGATTACTGCCTTAATGGCGGCTTCGAACAATCTCCTCTCAATCCGACGTAGAACATCTCTCTTCCAATGTCCAACCTGGAATAATTATCTCTTTGCCGTAGCTTAATACAGTCTGTATATGTTTGTTATCGAGTTCGCACGGAGTTGCTTAAATTTATCTCTCGCGCAGGTATTTTACATTTATCGTCATATTAATACTCCGTCGCACTGTAAGTGTGGATTGTTGGAGAAGTTGACATTACAATAGCTTGCACTGTTAGATCCGGGCAAATGAGCTACAAGAATCCCTTGGTGCTCTGGCCGTATGTAAAGTCAATGACGGAATCCATACCTATCAACCTCCGTACCTACTGTCAATCTGCGGGAGATCATTCTGGCATTGAAACCAAAGACAGTTCACAGGAATCTGAAATATTAAGAAAAGTATGCACATACCTGAGGATACTGCCACACCAGTACTTGACCACCTCACACTATCACAAATGAGAAGTAAGCAGCTCTGAAACTGATAACTATTCAAAACAAACAACGTACAAGATATCGACATAATTCCTAAATATGCTCATACCTGAGGATACTGCCACACCAGTACTTGACCACCTCACACTATCACAAATGAGAAGTAAGCAGCTCTGAAACTGGGAAACGATGAAAACTATTCAAAACAAACAACGTACAAGATATCGACGTAATTCCTGTTACATTTTACAACGAATATCCTGTGAAATTAACGTCAATCCTGGCACTTGTCAATCTAAATTTTCTCGCACAGAGAAAAGATTCGCGTGACAGAATCATTCAGGTAACGCCTTTTTACAAAGAGCATAGAGAAAAGGATCCATAGAATTACAGAGCACTATCGTTGCCGTAGGTCTATTGCAAGATGCCAGAGAACTCATACACTCGAACATTATGGCGATTCTGGAGTTTGAGCAATCTTTCAGCACGAGTTCAGGAGAAACCAGTACTGTGAAAAATAGTTCGTTCTCTTATGGACGATACCTTTCAAGCAGGAGATGCTGTTAAACAAGTAGATTGCGAATCCCTAGATTGTCGACCATTCATCAAGATACGATCCTAAGCAATATCTTCACAGATTAGAGACTGGCTCGGTGATTTTTTGGCAGTAAAGCCCAGTAAGCCGTATTGGACGTCGAATTCTCAACGGAAAGTGAAGTAACGTCTGGTGTGGCCCGTGAGCGTAATAAAACCTTAAATGACAACAATACGTGAACAATTGGTCACCATTCGAGTGAAGCGATATGAAATGGGATGATCATGAATTATGTATATAGCTAAACTAAATGGCACACTTACACTGTCTTACAAAAAGTGAAGCGTCTAGGAACATAGTCAAATGTTAGTGTAACTTCATAAACGTACATACCATAGGCAGGCAGACACTATGCAGGTAGAACGCCCACAAAATGCATTAGTGTTGTTCGTGTTTAGTGTCGTTACCGGGTCTGGTTGGCTACACAAGGGGCGTGAACAGCATCAGATGTTGAGTAATCACCGTGGAGGACACAAAAACGGCGCGTACTCGTGTGAGACAGCGTTATCAATACGTGACACGGTTTGAAATCTGCCTCATTGTGGGTCTCTATTTGCCCGGCTGATCGAATTCGAATCGTACAATATTCAGACTTGTGGAGCTTTCAGATGTGATAGTGGCCACGTTTTGGATCGCATGGGATCGTGAGCTCAGGCATACTCGTACTCAGGATTTCGGTCTACCACGTCTGACCACCACTAAAACCGTGCAACAAGCACATCCTAACCGCTTCAAATCTACGCCTCCATCCGATTGCAAGTAATGGACTCCCTGCAACATATTAAGTCATTCGTACCATTGGTTCGAATCTAGCAGCAGCCGAAATAGGAAATTAAAGCCTGCGTTTGGAGTGGTGCCGTACCGGGAAACAAGGGCTGCTGATGGACGACGTCACATTGTGTTCAGAGATGATACGCGGTTCTGGGCTACCACGGATGCAAGATGGCGGTTACCTGAGAAGAAACCCCATTCTTCCGGCGATTTGAAGAGCCGCAGTGGTGTTACTCCTGGCGCGTGGTGTGGAGGAGCCATCGGATATGACTTCAGGTGTTACTGGCAGTAACTGAGAGGACTGTGATGGCACAACGGCACGTCAAACGCATCCTGCAGTCTCATGAGTTCATGAGTTACCTCTGGTGGGAAAGTATCGCGGCGCCATCTTTGAACAGGGCTGCTCGTCCGCACATGGCACGTGTCTGCGTGAAGTTGATGTTGTACTGGACGAAATAACAGCCGTCAGCACAGAAGTGGGTTTTTAGTTCCTCCTGGAGGAGACCAAGATGATATTACACTCACGTTCAGAAAAAAAAACAGAACAACTTGAACGACTAGACATAGGACGTTCATATTCACAGGTCATGTTCATCAGTATGTTCTGCAGAAATGATTAGCATGTCACCTCGGTTCAGTATGTGTGGTGTTGCCTTTTAGGCATAGTGTGCGCCATGGGTACTGACAACTTGTTCCATGCGTGATGGCATCGACGCTTATAAGGCGCAAATGGCGTCCTGGTATAGCCATTCATGCTGTATTCACCTGGTCCCAAAGTTCATTCACCATATGCCAGACATTTTCGACTGGCGACAAGTCTGGTGATCTCGGGGGACAAGGGAAAAGGTTGACATCCTGTGACTCCAAGAAGGCACTTGTTCGTGGAGCGACATGTGATCGTGCATTGCCTTGCTTAGAAATGGCGTTTGGGGTGTTGTACAGAAAGGGTATGGCTACAGGTCACAGGATGTTACTCCGTAGGTCACACTGGTCACAGTGCCCCGTATAACGCACCAACTGTGATTTGTGGTTGTACCAAATAGCATCTCACACCATAAGGCCTCAAATTAGCGCTGTATGCCCTGTGCGAAAGCAGCCACTTTGGTGCCTCTCCCACTGTCTGTGGCGAACCAAAATACGGGCAGCATTTTCAAACAAACAGAACCTGAATTCGTCTGAAAACACTGTCTGATGCCATCCCTGTCCCAAGCGACATCGTTCCATACAGCATTCCCTTATAGCAAGTTTCTACACATTCGTCAAAGGTAGGCGGAGAAGTGGATGACGTGTACGTGACCCATCACGTAATAAAGGGCGGCGGACAGTCATCCCTATAGCATACGATGTACACTCCTGGAAATGGAAAAAAGAACACATTGACACCGGTGTGTCAGACCCACCATACTTGCTCCGGACACTGCGAGGGGGCTGTACAAGCAATGATCACACGCACGGCACAGCGGACACACCAGGAACCGCGGTGTTGGCCGTCGAATGGCGCTAGCTGCGCAGCATTTGTGCACCGCCGCCGTCAGTGTCAGCCAGTTTGCCGTGGCATACGGAGCTCCATCGCAGTCTTTAACACTGGTAGCATGCCGCGACAGCGTGGACGTGAACCGTATGTGCAGTTGACGGACTTTGAGCGAGGGCGTATAGTGGGCATGCGGGAGGCCGGGTGGACGTACCGCCGAATTTCTCAACACGTGGGGCGTGAGGTCTCCACAGTACATCGATGTTGTCGCCAGTGGTCGGCGGAAGGTGCACGTGCCCGTCGACCTGGGACCGGACCGCAGCGACGCACGGATGCACGCCAAGACCGTAGGATCCTACGCAGTGCCGTAGGGGACCGCACCGCCACTTCCCAGCAAATTAGGGACACTGTTGCTCCTGGGGTATCGGCGAGGACCATTCGCAACCGTCTCCATGAAGCTGGGCTACGGTCCCGCACACCGTTAGGCCGTCTTCCGCTCACGCCCCAACATCGTGCAGCGTGAATGGAGGGACGAATGGAGACGTGTCGCCTTCAGCGATGAGAGTCGCTTCTGCCTTGGTGCCAATGATGGTCGTATGCGTGTTTGGCGCCGTGCAGGTGAGCGCCACAATCAGGACTGCATACGACCGAGGCACACAGGGCCAACACCCGGCATCATGGTGTGGGGAGCGATCTCCTACACTGGCCGTACACCACTGGTGATCGTCGAGGGGACACTGAATAGTGCACGGTACATCCAAACCGTCATCGAACCCATCGTTCTACTATTCCTAGACCGGCAAGGGAACTTGCTGTTCCAACAGGACAATGCACGTCCGCATGTATCCCGTGCCACCCAACGTGCTCTAGAAGGTGTAAGTCAACTACCCTGGCCAGCAAGATCTCCGGATCTGTCCCCGATTGAGCATGTTTGGGACTGGATGAAGCGTCGTCTCACGCGGTCTGCACGTCCAGCACGAACGCTGGTCCAACTGAGGCGCCAGGTGGAAATGGCATGGCAAGCCGTTCCACAGGACTACATCCAGCATCTCTACGATCGTCTCCATGGGAGAATAGCAGCCTGCATTGCTGCGAAAGGTGAATATACACTGTACTAGTGCCGACATTGTGCATGCTCTGTTGCCTGTGTCTATGTACCTGTGGTTCTGTCAGTGTGATCATGTGATGTATCTGACCCCAGGAATGTGTCAATAAAGTTTCCCCTTCCTGGGACAATGAATTCACGGTGTTCTTATTTCAATTTCCAGGAGTGTATTACACTGTTCCACTGTTGCGCCAGCGACGAGGACACAGATCTGTCCTGCAAAGCTATACGTATGGGGTGTCGGTCTTCTCGGGGGATGGTCTGGGTGGGGCGGCCAGACCCGTCTCGTCGTGTGCGACGGCCTTCAATGAACCATTCTGCACACACCCATTGCGCTGCCGAAACATTTCATCCCGGATGGATGCATCACATTTTCTCGTGCAAATAATACACCCTCTTTTAAACCCACTGATTTGACGGTACAGCCGACCGCTGTGACAGAGGGGTTCTAGGCGCTTCAGTACGGAACCGCGCTGCTGCTACGCTTGCAGGTTCGAATCCTGCCACGGGCATGGATTCGTGTGGTGTCCTTAAGTTAGTTAGGTTTAGGTAGTTCTAAGTCTAGGGGACTGATGACCTCAGATGTTGAGTCCCACAGTGCTTAGAACCACAGACCGCACGATTCGCTCCCTGATCCATTATCTTCGGTTTACAGTGACAAAGATAGCGACAGGCACATTTTAGCAGTAGGTGGTGTTACCCCGCGATATCGATGTTGACCTTCAAACTCCGGGCCGACATGTTTCAAATACTAATCATTTCTTCAGAAGATACTGAGGTACATGTCCTGCGAATATGAACGTCTATCTCTAGTCGTTCAAGATGTTGTGTTTATTTTCTTAAGATGAATGTACGACGCATATAATCTTAGATCACTTTATTAAAGCTTGAACAAACTGTAACAATGCCTGTCCACAGGTATGTCATGAGTATTTATTATTGTCACTGAGCATTAAGGTATCGCTTGACACAAAACAAGATAATAGCAAAACTGACGATATATATTTCTGCAGAGTTCTGTCTAACGCGACTATCACACCGCTGGCTAGGTACAGAGGCGAAACTGTCGTCTTCGGAGATAACCGGAGACTGGACTGAGCTGCACTCTTCTCTGCCGTAAGTAAACGTGCCGAGCGGTCGTGTATGGAAACTCTTGAGGGTGTGTCTACGTCAGTGTCTCTCATGCGTCATTGCTCCTGGCAGCGACTGTGCTTATTTGTGGTTCTGTCGCAAGGTACCAACCTCGACACGGTACCTCGGTCTTCGGTGGACACCATAGTTGAACTACTTCCATTGCCAACAAGATCCGCAGATCTAAAAATTATTCCATTCCATCTTCGCGTGGTAGTACTGCAACCTTCAATTGCTGTTATTTAAAAAAGCAGTCTTAGGTCTCAGAATGTTCTTTATCAACTTATGGAAGACGCGTTTCGCCCAGATAGGGCATCATAATGTTATCGCAATATATTAAGGGACAACGATATTACAATAAACCCGGGGTGGTTCTATCTTGGACTAGTACAGAAGCGAAATAACCTTCAAAAACCCACCCAATAAAATTATATAGAGAAACGCTAACTCAAGTTAAAAGATCAGAAATATTCTGCCAAAAAGCACCTGCCAAGAAAGCGTGACACCGGATAAAACGTACTAAAAGGCACCTATACTGATATACAATATCAATACATCACAATGAGCGTTCCCAGAAAGGTAAATATGCTGCCTCTGGCGTATATATGCTCGATTGCTGTGAATATCAAGGAGCTTTTATTGTCCAGACGGGAAGGACTTTCAAAATTAGGTTTGAGGTTCATTTATGCACAAAGAAGGAACACGTTAAACATAATTACGCCTTCTCAATGCACCTTAAGTCTAGCGGCCATCATCCACCAATGCTCGGAAACTTCAGGGCTTTCTCCCACGCCCCCCCCCCCTCCCCCTCCCCAAGGTAAGGGGCTCAGCTTGCTTGAAGAGATTTAAATTACTCGCTAAGAAGGACAAGTTACTCAATCAGTTATCAAGCAATTATCAGGTTTCCCATGATTGCATATTTCCATATTAGTTTTTAGCTTTTTATTACTAGAGCCTTGGCCGCTTGCCAAGTGTGTCCAGTTGTATATTATCTTTTTGGCATTGTTACCTTTTAGCCATATGTTTGTAGTCTAATATTTATTTTATTGCTACGTATTTTATTTCATTATTCTTTTACACTGCTTTTGAGCATAAGGGTTTTCTATGTGTCTGTGCATAGCTTTCGGTATGGCATGTCCTATATTGTGTACATTCCTATACGCTCTGTTATGTGTTATTTATTTCTTAATTTATCCATTACTATTTGAATTTTAAACCGTTATTACACTGCCAATGAGCTCCTATCATACTATGGATGAACTATGTCAATACGGACGGACCTCTGGAACCGTTGTAGTGTACTGCGCTGCTATGCCTGTCGTCGCCTCCGTGAAATAAGACGCATTTTTTTCGTACTTCCTTCTCTCTCTAATTATGCCTGATCCCGGTGATTTTGTTTAATTTTTTATTATTTTTTTCACCTTGATTGCCTTTTAGTACGTTTTATGTGGTATAATGCCTTCTTGACGGATGCTTTTTGGCCGAAAATCTCTGAGTTTTTAACGTGAGTTACATTACGTTTCTGAATATACACTCCTGGAAATTGAAATAAGAACACCGTGAATTCATTGTCCCAGGAAGGGGAAACTTTATTGACACATTCCTGGGGTCAGATACATCACATGATCACACTGACAGAACCACAGGCACATAGACACAGGCAACAGAGCATGCACAATGTCGGCACTAGTACAGTGTATATCCACCTTTCGCAGCAATGCAGGCTGCTATTCTCCCATGGAGACGATCGTAGAGATGCTGGATGTAGTCCTGTGGAACGGCTTGCCATGCCATTTCCACCTGGCGCCTCAGTTGGACCAGCGTTCGTGCTGGACGTGCGGACCGCGTGAGACGACGCTTCATCCAGTCCCAAACATGCTCAATCGGGGACAGATCCGGAGATCTTGCTGGCCAGGGTAGTTGACTTACACCTTCTAGAGCACGTTGGGTGGCACGGGATACATGCGGACGTGCATTGTCCTGTTGGAACAGCAAGTTCCCTTGCCGGTCTAGGAATGGTAGAACGATGGGTTCGATGACGGTTTGGATGTACCGTGCACTATTCAGTGTCCCCTCGACGATCACCAGTGGTGTACGGCCAGTGTAGGAGATCGCTCCCCACACCATGATGCCGGGTGTTGGCCCTGTGTGCCTCGGTCGTATGCAGTCCTGATTGTGGCGCTCACCTGCAAGGCGCCAAACACGCATACGACCATCATTGGCACCAAGGCAGAAGCGACTCTCATCGCTGAAGACGACACGTCTCCATTCGTCCCTCCATTCACGCCTGTCGCGACACCACTGGAGGCGGGCTGCACGATGTTGGGGCGTGAGCGGAAGACGGCCTAACGGTGTGCGGAACCGTAGCCCAGCTTCATGGAGACGGTTGCGAATGGTCCTCGCCGATACCCCAGGAGCAACAGTGTCCCTAATTTGCTGGGAAGTGGCGGTGCGGTCCCCTACGGCACTGCGTAGGATCCTACGGTCTTGGCGTGCATCTGTGCGTCGCTGCGGTCCGGTCCCAGGTCGACGGGCACGTGCACCTTCCGCCGACCACTGGCGACAACATCGATGTACTGTGGAGACCTCACGCCCCACGTGTTGAGCAATTCGGCGTTACGTCCACCCGGCCTCCCGCATGCCCACTATACGCCCTCGCTCAAAGTCCGTCAACTGCACATACGGTTCACGTCCACGCTGTCGCGGCATGCTACCAGTGTTAAAGACTGCGATGGAGCTCCGTATGCCACGGCAAACTGGCTGACACTGACGGCGGCGGTGCACAAATGCTGCGCAGCTAGCGCCATTCGACGGCCAACACCGCGGTTGCTGGTGTGTCTGCTGTGCCGTGCGTGTGATCATTGCTTGTACAGCCCTCTCGCAGTGTCCGGAGCAAGTATGGTGGGTCTGACACACCGGTGTCAATGTGTTCTTTTTTCCATTTCCAGGAGTGTAATTTTATTCCGTCGGGTTTTGAAGTTTATTTTGCTTCTACAATAGTCCAGAATAGGACCACGCCGGATTTATTGTAATATCGTCGTCCCCTTAAATCTTCAGATAACCGGATGATGCCCCATACAGGCGAAACGTGTCGTTCTTTTGTTAATATAGGTCTGAAACCTAAGACTGTTTTTAAGTAGTATCCCCAGATCTGTCTCCAATAGATCAAGTGTGGGTCCAGCTCTCACGTCACATCCATCCCACTGCCAGGATCCAGGTGCTCAAGGACTACTTACGAGTACAACAGCTATGGACCAGGAGAGCATATAATGGCTTTACGGTACCCTTCGCAATCTGGTAAGTGTATGCGTCCATACCAGAGGGGATGTAGCTGCATCGTGATAAGTGAGCTCATATTGCCAAGTTCTTTGTTAACTTGACTTGATTTTGTGATCACTTTTATATCATCACATACCCTCTCAAACCGCGAATTTTCATTTTGTCTCCTTCTTCACTTCTCGATGCTTTACTTTGTTTGTCAGGTAATGTAGAGTTTTTGGAATGATTCTGGAAGACTTCACTGCATCTGTAAAGGAAATCGCAGAGAAGACGATAGCGCAATGATTGCAAATTTTTGAGCGTTGCTATACGTACAAAGTAGGCCCGACAGCACATACTGAGCGAATTGGGAGATACGATTCGGTGTAGCCCGTGACATGTGCAGGGCCTGTTTACGAACTGCTTTCTCTTTGTTAAGTGCTCTAACGCCTTGTCTGTGTGTTCAGCTGCTCAGTGGCCTCGCACGTGCCCATCTGGTCTGCTCAACAGGCAGGGAGGTGTACTGCAACGTCCTGCACTCTACCTGCTAATCACGTCTTGTCTCCTAAGTATTTTACAGCATAAACCCGAACTTCAACGGCAAACTTTCGGCGGTTTTTCACGAATTTTTCTGAGTTTTGTAGTTGCCGGTGTCTCGCAGAGTAATAACGTAACTCTTCTTTCTTTATTTCTTCGTTTGGGTCATCTAAGGACCACGTAACAGTTTCAGTGCTTCCTTCTTTGTTGTTCTTTCTTTTTCCTCCAGTATTCTTTCATCTTTGCAGTATGTATGCTTTTCCTCTCCTCAGACTATTTTGACCCTGTCTCTTTCTCCCTCTTGCCTTGAAATCCTCGCATTTTTAACACTTTCCTCTTGAAAAATCTCTTTCTGTTGCATCTTTTTCACTTATGTTGTTTCTTTCCAAATCTTTCCTAACTTCTTGAATCCAGACTATTGTTGACTTCTTGTCCCACAGATATTTAAAAATCTCTTTGGTTAACCAGTTGCTGTTCATTCGGTATAAGTGTCCAAAAAATAGCCTCTTTCGTAGTGTTTTATTTATGTTTTCTATGTTGCGATAAACTTCTTGATTGCAACTTAATTTCCATACCTCTGTATTTTTTGGTGGCCTAAGTACTTTTCTAATGATTTTTCTTTCTAGCACTTCAAGTTTGTGTAATTTGTAGTTCAGTACTAAACATTCACTTGCATAAAAACATCCTGGTTTTTCTACTGTATTGAAGTGCTGTATCTTCAAATTTTTAGACAGACATCTTTTGTTGTAGACGTTCCTGGTTGTTCCATAAACTCTCTCCATTTTATGTAGTCTTTCTTCTACAGAGAATTTTTCTAAACCATTTTCTTGGATAATTTGTCCCAAATATTTAAATTCATTTACCCTCTTTATCTGGACAATATCTGTTGCTAGGGATCCCGGAGCATTTTTTATACTTGTCATAAATTTTGTTTTTTCTACAGGTATTCTTAAACCTGCTTTGTTGGCTATTTCTTCTAAGAGATTGATTTGCATTCCAGCATTTGTTAGGTTTTCAGAAAGAATGGCAAAATCATCCACAAATGCTAAACAGTGAATTTCAGTACCTTTGTTTTTAGTTCCCAGTCTGATTTCTGATAGCTTCTCTTCTTTTAGTCTTTGTTCCCATTCTCTTACTATTTTCTCTAGTATGCAGTTAAAGAGGAGTGGAGACAGGCCATCTCCTTGCCTTACACCTGTTTTTCATGCTGAATGCCTTCGATATTTCACCCTGAAACTTTACTTTTGATTTGGTGCCTGTGAGCGTTTCATGAATAAGGTTTGCTAATTTAGATTTGATGCCAAATTCTCTTATCACTTTATCTAGTGTTTCCCTATCAACCAGGTCAAATTATTTATTCGGTTTGATACCTCAAAAACCCCGTTACTGCGTAAATACTTTCAAAATATGGAAAAGTCTGTATGTGAGAGAAAGTGTTTTAAATTATTAGGCAGTGTAGCTCCATGATAGAATGGTAATCCATTCTCTTTGTGCGAAGTACACTGGAGAAATATGCTCTGACGGAATTTCAAGTACTAACTACAAAAGTACAAAAATCAGGAAGTATGTGGGAGTGAGTTGCTCGTTGTCATTACAGATGTAGCATTTGTATATACCGTATCAACAGGAATCCAACACAATTAGGAGGTGTTCAAGGATGTTTTCTGAATATTTCGGCGTAAGGGATGACTCTTCTCTTTCAGTTTCCTCCATGAGGAAACAGACTCCCGAATTTAAACGTGGCCGCGAAAGTGTCCAAGGTGATCCTTGTGAAGGACCCTGAATACGTTGTAAGATGGCAAGAACTATGCCCCTTACATGAAGTCATTAAAGATCACCTAACTCACGTTGAGCGAACAGTAGGGCTGAACAAAAAAATGACTGACAAGGCACAATGCATCTTGTAGAGGGTATAGTATGGACATATTGGAATAATTAATGTCGGGTGATGGTTTTAAAGTAATTCACACGACATGAAAACTTTGTGGAAACGAGTCGATTTACTGGACGCTAGTTTACCCCAGGGAAGCATTTACAGTTGACCGTGGCCGGCTGGGGAACGGCGAAGGGAAGCAACAATAGGCGCTTAGGGCGGCTCAAGCTCTGAGAAAGTGGTAACGCGGCGCGGCCTCCAGCCGCCTTAAGATGAGTGACTGTGAGTGGGTGGTTGACCCCAACTCCATGCTGGTGTACCGGGAAACAGACGGAGAACTTGTACGCCTGTTGATAAATGTCCGTCGTCCCGTTTTCTGTGAAACATGCGCAAAAGCTGCGCAAAGTTACGGTGGAGTGGTCAACAGAGGTCAAAATAAGCGTGTTCGTGACTATAGCAACTTCACGCTGAGTTCACGGTCCGCAGAGCCTGAAGTAAATCAGGTGAAGAGCGACAGAATGAAATACGCTGGCCTCCGATGGGAACGTAGGACCAAGGCATTTGAAATACTCTCCTGGGAGTCAGAATTCCGGAAAAATTGATGTTTGTGCAGACGCTAACCTTGATGGGTGCCTGGGAGGAGAGAAATAGCAGAAGTTTAGAGGAAGGGAAATTTTGTGGGAATTTGTTCACTTCCCAGAGCAGGCATTGGTCCGCGCTGGGAAGCGACGCATAATTAACGCGACTTGCGCTGCAATTGGCGTAAGTGATTTTGCTGGAGGGGAAACCGAGGCGAAGAGCGGACTGTGAGAAGTCTCTGTAGAGGTCTTCCGTTCCCAGCTTGCCTAGAGTGCGGACGTGGCGTTCTTGACTCAGCTTGCCTGAGAAAGCGTGAGCAAAAAAGGTTGAAATGGCTCCGAGCACTATCGGACTTAACAGCTGTGGTCATCAGTCCCCTAGAACTTAGAACTATTTAAACCTAACTAACCTAAGGACATCACACACATCCATGCCCGAGGCAGGATTCGAACCTGCGACCGTAGCAGTCGCACGGTTCCGGTCTGCGCGCCTAGAACCGCGAGACCACTGCGGCTGGCAAAAGAGTGAGCATCTCTGCAGTTTAGGACTTAGCAAAGGCAACGATTGAGCTTGGAGATAGGAAGTTTTGGTTCAGCTATGTACTGAGCAAGATAGCTAGAAGTGAATAGACGAGCGCAGCCTTGCAGCACCACGAGGTCGGCCGACGTCCACACAACGACGCCGCTCCGCCACCCTGTATTCGGCGATATTGCGCCCGCTCCGGCCACTGATTAATTTGTTGGATCACGTCGGCAAAGTTTCCACGAGGGTTTCATGGGCCGTGTATTGTAGAATTCTTCTCGCACTTCGCATTACGCATGGGTCAGTGGATAGGAATTACTTTTGAGTATCGCGCTTTACTCCACGCAAACGCAATTTATTACCCCTGCCTGATAGGACAATTTATTACCCCTGCCTGATAGGAGAGTCTTGTAATGTCATGATTGAAGGTCTTGAGTTAAAATAAATTTGTGCTAATCGACTGCATCTGTTTTCAATCAAGTAATTGAAATCCCACGTCACTTTCTTAATTAATTTTATGTTCAACATTTGCATCTGGTGTTCAATAGCTGACTATAACATCAATGTGCACCCCTTTTTAATTAAAAGTGATCAATCATGAATAAATTAATGTCAACACTACCACCGGTTCAATCAGGAGTCACAGGGCCATACTACTTTTTTGCATTATCCGATATTGCGGCAGTTTTGCAGTCTCTCTTGATCTGTTAGTCAATTAGTTGGGGTGAACACACGCCAAAACCAGCTAAGTGAAGGGTGGGGTGTTACAACGTCTTTCATCACTGCTTAATTGGTTCGTTAAAATCAAAAAATCATTTGTCCTTAAAAATGTCTGCTGACGCGTTTCGAGCGTAGCCCATCATCAGAAAGTTTTCCAAATGAATCATAATTCGTATGGAAGCACAAGCACGACATACACATGGTTCAAAAATGGTTCAAATGGCTCTGAGCACTATGGGACTTAACATCTGAGGTCATCAGTCCCCTAGAACTTAGAACTACTTAAACCTAACTAACCTAAGGACATCACACACACATCCATGCCCGAGGCAGGATTCGAACCTGCGACCGTAGCAGTCGCGCGGTTCCGGACTGAAGCGCCTAGAACCGCTTGCCCACCGCGGCCGGCGTCATATACATGAAATTAGTTTACGTAGTATATAAAATGCCTTATTACATAGTATTGTGTCACATAATTATATTAACGACATCGATTCTCAAGTGATATTTTGCAGCTAGAAGGGGAACATTTTTTTTTCTTTTTTTTGCATAATATGTATAGAGTCTTACAAGTATTTCGTAAGATCCCCATGTTTTGAACTATTGAGAGGCTTTCGTTAATTTTCTATTCCGCAGTCACTTACTCAGTATCTGTCTGTGATATGACTGTAAACAGTCAAACAATTTCGGTGGGTCTAATTCAGTATTTCGGCCTTCTTACGATCATCTTCCGTTTCGCTAGCAGTATGGTCTCTGACCGACTGAGCAGATGATATCGATTCGCTAGCTAACACTTTCAAGTAAGTTATTTTACGATGCATACTCTGACTTTTTAAGGAATATGTTGCTTAATATAAAATTTTATAAAATTCATACATCTTTCATTTGGCAATAGTGACAATAATATTCAGAATTATAATTGCCAGGGTACCTGTGCGAAACTTTCGCACTTTATTTGGAATCAGTGTAGTCGTTGGGATGCGGGTACTTGTAAGAATGAAGGAAAAACATTTTTAAAAATGAACCGAACGATGTGAAATGATAATTTATGGTACATCCTTGTATATACTTTTCCACGACTCAGAAATGTGTTTTGCATTCCGAATATTTGTCCCGGCTTGTACGACAGGCATATATCATGGACTGTCAGTAGGGCCACATGGTCTATAACCTTAACTCGACAGATATTTTCAGTTACAGTAAGAACGTTAGGCCGTAGTGGCAATAAGTCATCACAATTCAGGGCGACAATGACAAATATGTTTATCATTTCGTGAAGTATATTCGTTTACAAAACTAAAGTTGTTCTACGGGCAGAAATAATGGAAATTTGGAAACTTGTTGTAATGCCTTAATGGGACCAAACTGCTGAGGCCATTCGTCCCTAAGCTTACGAACTACTTAATCTAACTTAAACTAACTAAGGACGACACACACACCCGTGCCCGAGGAAGGACTCGAACCTCCGACGGGCGGAGACGTACGGGGCCGTGACAAGACGCCCTAGACAGCACGGCTACCCCGCGCGGCCAGAAGTAACGGAGTGTACCGCAGTGGTCAATGCTGTGTACAATTTATCCGGTCAATAAGTACTTTAAAACAAATGAAATGTTTTTTTTAAAAAGTTAATATGAAAAAGGTGTCTCTTATCCGTGATTAATAACTTAGCTTCGTAAAGTATCTATAGATATGAAGGTGGGCATCCATGATGCCCTTTTGCCTATGATAATTAGAAGCCTCTTTTACGTTAAAATTTTCCACAAAGAGTAAGTTTTAGCGCACAACCTGGTATGCAGTGTCAGAAACAGGTTTACAACTATTCTAACTATACCTCATTCATCCTTGAACGATTAGTATGTGTTGAGAAAAAGGAATGTTGACTTGAGAAATAAAATATAAAATAAAGAATTTGTTTTCAAGTTTTGAAGCCACATACAGAGGACTCGCATATACAGGGTGTTACAAAAAGGTACGGCCAAACTTTCAGGAAACATTCCTCACACACAAATAAAGAAAAGATGTTATGTGGACATGTTTCCGGAAACGCTTAATTTCCATGTTAGAGCTCTTAGTTTCGTCAGTATGTACTGTACTTCCTCCATTCACCGCCATGATTTCATACGGGATACTCTACCTGTGCTGCTAGAACATGTGCCTTTACAAGTACGACACAACATGTGGTTCATGCACGATGGAGCTCCTGCACATTTCAGTCGAAGTGTTCGTACGCTTCTCAACAACAGATTCGGTGACCGATGGATTGGTAGAGGCGGACCAATTCCATGGCCTCCACGCTCTCCTGACCTCAACCCTCTTGACTTTCATTTATGGGGGCATTTGAAAGCTCTTGTCTACGCAACCCCAGTACCAAATGTAGAGACTCTTCGTGCTCGTATTGTGGACGGCTGTGATACAATACGCCATTCTCCAGGGCTGCACCAGCGCATCAGGGATTCCATGCGACGGAGGGTGGATGCATGTATCCTCGCTAACGGAGGACATTTTGAACATTTCCTGTAACAAAGTGTTTGAGGTCACGCTGGTACGTTCTGTTGCTGTGTATTATCATTCCATTATTAATGTGATTTGAAGAGAAGTATTAAAATGAGCTCTAACATGGAAAGTAAGCGTTTCCGGACACATGTCCACATAACATATTTTCTTTCTTTGTGTGTGAGGAATGTTTCCTGATAGTTTGGCCGTACCTTTTTGTAACACCCTGTATAGCGCTACTGGTTGGAGGGGAAGCTGACGTCACCTACATATGTGCACAAGTTTGGCCTTTGAGTTAGGATGACAAAGCATCTTTTGTGCATTACAAGAACAACAAGCATATCCACTTGTATGACCTCTGTCAAATGGAGCAGAAACGATTTTTAGATTTCCTGTTTGTAATTTGATTTTTTTTGTTTCCCCTCGTAGTTTCTGATGATCTGGGCGTAAGTAAAAATTTTTTGATTGCGTCCTACAGAAAGTATAAGTTATGATCACTCCAGATTGCAAAAGTTTTGGCATTATAGTGGAGCATGTCCAACCACTGTCTTCACCACACCACGTATGTACCCTCGGCTCTTATACGCGTGCATGGCAAGCTACAGAGTTGGGGCATGGGGGTAGTCGACTATTCCTCTTTCTCGGGCGCAAATTTCACAGGGCAGTCGGAGGCCAACTTCTCACATGGCAATCTGTGGAAATTTCCAACAACCGCTGGGCTACGACATCTCCGGAATCAAGGTAACACTACGGGCAAAATCTGTAAGACTCACTGCTAGTCGACATAGAGGAGCAACAGCAGGGAAGCCGGTCCAACTTACGTTGGTGGCAGATGTGGTATCGTCCAGAGATCATGGTGCCACACCACGGTCGATGATGAGAATCGATACCACAAACTAGCGAGAGCTCGCTGCAATCCACAACAACCAGTGGGAGGCACTCCAGAAGACTTCTCCCTCTCCGTATAGCAGCGCCCACACGCTGCGGTCAATGCAGTTCGAGAACAGTTTGTGAGGTCTGCTTCAGAAATTAACATCATCTAGTAGGACAATGTTAGTCGACGTCTCAGTGGAGGATGTAGTCGTGTTAATATTGAACATTGTATTTTAAGAGAACAGTTTGTGATTGTATGCAAGAAGTGATGCTTGCATAGTCAATGACAGTTGCAAAAATTCTACTCTTTCTTGTGGCAAAAGGCTGTGTCAAAGCAAAGTAAATCTTTTATTCATTTATGTAATAAAGTGAGCAAATGTTCGTTAATTCTCCCACAGCAATCAAAGAACCCACAGCTACGGCCAGACGAAATTAGTTTCATCTCGTCATGACAGCAGATATCCTGTCTCTTACATGTACGTGGTGTCCGTTCTTTCGGACATTTTGATGCAGCAGCCACTATTAATTAAGACACAAAAGCGCTCCGTCTGCAGGCCACGCGTGGCCTACCGGGACCATCCGACCGCCGTGTCATCCTCAGTTGAGGATGCGGATAGGAGGGGCGTGGGGTCAGCACACCGCTCTCCCGGTCGTTATGATGGTATTCTTGACCGAAGCCGCTACTATTCGGTCGAGTGGCTCCTCAATTGGCATCACGAGGGTAAGTACACCCCGAAAAATGACAAAAAAATGGTTTGAATGGCTCTGAGCACTATGGGACTTAACATATGTGGTCATCAGTCCCCTAGAACTTAGATCTACTTAAACCTAACTAACCTACGGACATCACACACATCCATGCCCGAGGCAGGATTCGAACCTGCGACCGTAGCGGTCACGCGGTTCCAGACTGAAGCGCCTAAAACCGCACGGCCACACCTGCCGGCAAATGGCCTGGATGGTCAGCCATCCAAGCGCCGACCACGCCCGACAGCGCTTAACTTCGGTGATCTCACGGGAACCGGTGTATCCACTGCGGCAAGGCCGTTGCCCAAATTAAGACACAAAGGAATTACAGACGTTGGTCGCGAGTGGGCATTGATTTAAATCAATGGACAAGGCTGAAAATTTGTGCTAGACTGGGACTCGCACCCAGATCTTGTACTTAGGGGTCAGATACTCTGACCAGTAAGCCATCTGGGCACAGTGGTCGTCGCAACTGCGCAGACTATTTTAGCACGCCTCCCGTTAGACCCAAATTCTGAAATTATTCACACAGCACTGCTGTAGTGCCCCTTGGCCATTTTGCTCATCACTCGCGGCATTTTGCCGATTCCCGCGAGTTCGGCCGTGGTGCGTAACCGCACTGAAGAAACCATTCACCTTTTCCCATTGTCTTAAATCAATGCCCACTCGCAGCCAATATCTGTAATTCCTTTGTGTGTTAATAGTGACTGCTGGCTAAAAATGGTGTCTGTTCTTTCGGACACGGCCAGTGATCTTCTCAGTGCGGATTCACATCACGCTCAAACTCTTGCGGGAATCGGCGAAATGCAGCGAGTAGTGAGGATAGTGGACAAGGGGCACAACATCAGTTATGTGTGGATTAACTACGAATTTTGATCAGTCCGTGCAGATGTGTCCGGATGGCTTAGTAGTCAGAGCATCTGCCTAGTAAGGAGGAGATCCGGGTTCGAATCTCGATCTGGCACAAATTTTCAACTTTGACCGATGATTTAAATCAATACCCACTCGCAACGAATGTCTGTAATTCCTTTATGTCTTAATTCCGTCACTTGCTCCTCTGTTTGAACGCATCTTACTGAAGGGACCTGTGACGACCACATGGTAGACGCGTGTTTCGGCCTCTTCCGCCGGTCCAGCTCCCACCCGCCAACGGGACGAACAAGAGGCTACGTGGCAGTCAGCATGCAGCACTGCTGGTCTGTCACTCGATCGCAATGCACTCTGTGTCCGGCGCGATGCGTGGTCTGACTCGAGAAGCGCTCCCGCAATGTGGCATTTCGGCCTCCACTGTTACCGCCGCTGCACGTAGGAGGCGCTATTAATACCAGGTCTGAGGACGACGCCGGCTGATCACCTGGTCTCTATCACAATGTCATACACCTACCTCTCACTGCCGTCCAGGGCCGTAGTTGTCTCATAACGTACAGCACGTTTCAAAAAAAAGGTGCACCCTGTTTCCCAAGACTGTTATCTTCTAAACGAATTAAGATACAAACTTAGGGTAGATTTCAACTTAAGGACCGAAACTAAAGCTGTAGTTTGGTGTTAGTACTGAGTTGCCAGTTGATGCTGTTCGCGCTAACGCTCTCCGTAATGGAGATAATTCACTCACTCTTTCGTTACACAATGTGTGTCGAGCTGAGACGGCAACGACACAGCAACAAAAGACGTTTCGCTTTTCCATTTCAAATGGCACAAGTGGCGGCGTAATTTTCGTCGACAGTGCGGTTATGCAACTCCTGCAGATCAAAGTATTCGACGACGGCGTCAGTAATTTCAAGCTTCTTACGTGGGGAGCGATGCACATGTCGTTCCTGTGTGCTTGGGCAAAACGAGCCGCGCGTTCAACAGAGTTTTGCACGTAGTCCCGTCCCAGCCGGGAGTTAGCCATTCTTCGTGTGTCTGGTTGCTGTGTTTTGTGGAGAAGTTTACGTTACAGACCACAGTGTTTTAAACTTCTGTAAGCTCTTAATGACGCTAACGAAGAGCAACGTTTAGAGTCCTGCTAACAGATTCTGGGCGCGAAGTGAACGACATATCGACGGTAAAAGTTTTGAAGATATACGTAACATAAAAGACTTGATCATTTGTAACAGATATTCATAGTAGTGTAGGGGATAGAGGCATTGAGGTATGAAGACAAAGCGTTCTGCATTGTCCAAATATTTTATTGACCTTTGTTTTCTCTAAAAGATTCTGGGACGCTTTCATTAATTTAATACAAATATGTTCTGTAATGCCCGATGTGATGTGCTTGAAAGAGAATTCCCTCTCAAGAGTAAGTTTGTTCATGTTTGTGAACATGCCTTGTACTGTGGACAAACGAATTGTACGATTAGCTCTACATTATTGCCTGATTAAAACGCAATTCCGTATTTATTTATTTGTCCAAAATCTTTCTACATTCTGGGACACATAACCCATACATAAATATTAAGTACTAGCCATTCCCGGCCAAGCGTTGCTGTGGCTGTATATGGTGAAATGGAAGAGAAAGAACAGAGAAAGCACACGTTTCTAACATGTATGTGAAGTGGATTTACATCCTAATCTCCGTCTCTCCGCTGACTCTGTCCATCTCCTCCTTCCAATTTCTCTGGCCAACTTCTCCTCCCCCTCTTTCTCCATCTCTTCTGGCCCTGTCTCGATCCATTACTACCTCCCCCCCCCCTTTCTGTTTCCATCCTCACCCTCTCTCTCTCCCCATTTGATTCTGTCCTCTATCTCCTCCTTTCCGCTTTGTATGTCCATTTCCTCCCTCCCCTCTGTCCATCTCCTCTTCCCCTTCTCTCTGACCTTGAGCCTGGTTTATTGTTATTATAAATTGAGATTCTGTATTAGTAGGCTATTCTAATAAAAGGCAATAAGCCATAAATACGAATCCCCTGTTTCAAATGATTCAAATGGCTCTGAGCACTATGGGACTTAACATCTGAGGTCATCAGTCCCCTAGAACTTAGAACTACTTAAACCTAACTAACCTAAGGACATCACACACTTCCATGCCCGAGGCAGGATTCGAACCTGCGACCGTAGAGGTCGCACTGTTCCAGACTGAAGCGCCTAGAACCGCTCGGTCAAACCGGCCGGCAATCCCCTGTTTACTAACAACATTTTGCTATATACAAACGTTTCTTACTGTAACATGCAAAAAATTGAATTAGTAGGTCGAGTATTTTTTTGAGATTTTTGGTAATAGTGTTTCCGCTATATGTATTCTGTGTCCATCTGAATGTTTATTAGAGTACTAAGTAAAAATCTGAAGTAAATTGGTCAAAGATGTTTTTTGAAATTTTAGGTAATAACGATTATATATTACGCATTTATTTATACAATATATACATTGCCGGCAAAGAAATTAGTACACCTGGTAACACGACGTCGATTTTGTACCGACGACATATGCCACTGGGGAGGGACAGTAGATGTACTGATAATGGTCTCAAATTCGTCTGCCAACAGATAGCGTAGTGGCATAGGTACCAGAGCGCCATCTGTGTCTACCCTTCAATAGGGAGCACTCAGACCCATTCGCCTTGTCTATCGCATCCATATCCCGTCCCCCACATGGATCCTATACGACTTGGTTCCCTTCCCGCACCTTCGCCTTTTCCTTGAACAGTTACGGACCCTTTACACCTCCCGCAAGCTCAATCCCCCACAACCGCACATCTCTCCCATCCTCGCCCATCCCAGCCCACTGCCGCACCTATATTCTTGCATCCCATCTGCTCTCCATCTTCACACTCTCCATATCCTTGCCAAAGGTGGCTTCCGCCAACTCCCCCTCCCTGATAATGTCCTTGTTCCGTCCATCTACCAATCCTACCAGCTCTGACGCTCCCCTCCCTTTTTTTTGGTCATCAGTCTACTGATTGGTTTGATGCGGCCCGCCACGAATTCCTCTCCTGTGCCAACCTCTTCATCTCAGAGTAGCACTTGCAACCTACGTCCTCAATTATTTGCTTGACGTATTCCAATCTCTGTCTTCCTCTACAGTTTTTGCCCTCTACAGCTCCCTCTAGTACCATGGAAGTCATTCCCTCATGTCTTAGCAGATGTCCTATCATCCTGTCCCTTCTCCGTATCAGTGTTTTCCACATATTTCTTTCCTCTCCGATTCTGCGTAGAACCTCCTCATTCCTTACCTCATCAGTCCACCTAATTTTCAACATTCGTCTATAGCACCACATCTCAAATGCTTCGATTCTCTTCTGTTCCGGTTTTCCCACAGTCCATGTTTCACTACCATACAATGCTGTACTCCAGACGCACATCCTCAGAAATTTCTTCCACAAATTAAGGCCGGTATTTGACATTATGATCATTATATGATCTATCCCTTCTGCCTTATTTGACCGTAAGTCCTCCAAAGCTCTTTTAAATTCCGATTCTAATACTGGATCCCCTATCTCTTCTAAATCGACTCCTGTTTCTTCTTCTATTACATCAGACAAATCTTCACCCTCATAGAGGCTTTCAATGTATTCTTTCCACCTATCTGCTCTCTCCTCTGCATTTAACAGTGGAATTCCCATTGCACTCTTAATGTTACCACCGTTGCTTTTAATGTCACCAAAGGTTGTTTTGACTTTCCTGTATGCTGAGTCTGTCCTTCCGACAATCATATCTTTTTCGATGTCTTCACATTTTTCCTGCAGTCATTTCGTCTTAGCTTCCCTGCACTTCCTATTTATTTCATTCCTCAGCGACTTGTATTTCTGTATTCCTGATTTTCCCGGAACATGTATGTACTTCCTCCTTTCATCAATCAACTAAAGCATTTCTTCTGTTACCCATGGTTTCTTCGCAGCTACCTTCTTTGTACCTATGTTTTCCTTCCCAACTTCTGTGATGGCCCTTTTTAGAGATGTCCATTCCTCTTCAACTGTACTGCCTACTGCGCTATTCCTTATTGCTGTATCTATAGCGTTAGAGAACTTCAAACGTATCTCGTCATTCCTTAGTACTTCCGTATCCCACTTCTTTGCGTTTTGATTCTTCCTGACTAATGTCTTGAACTTCAGCCTACTCTTCATCACTACTATATTGTGATCTGAGTCTATATCTGCTCCTGGGTACGCCTTACAATCCAGTATCTGATTTCGGAATCTCTGTCTGACCATGATGTAATCCAATTGAAATCTTCCCATGTCTCCCGGCCTTTTCCAAGTATACCTCCTCCTCTTGTGATTCTTGAACAGGGTATTCGCTATTACTAGCTGAAACATGTTACAGAACTCACTTAGTCTTTCTCCTCTTTCATTCCTTGTCCCAAGTCCATATTCTCCTGTAACCTTTTCTTCTACTCCTTCCCCTACAACTGCATTCCAGTCGCCCATGACTATTAGACTTTCGTCCCCCTTTACATACTGCATTACCCTTTCAATATCCTCATACACTTTCTCTATCTGTTCGTCTTCAGCTTGCGACGTTGGCATGTATACCTGAACTATCGTTGTCGGTGTTGGTCTGCTGTCGATTCTGATTAGGACAACCCAGTCACTGAACTGTTCACAGTAACACACCCTCTGCCCTACCTTCCTATTCATAACGAATCCTACACCTGTTATACCATTTTCTGCTGCTGTTGATATTACCCGATACTCATCTGACCAGAAATCCTTGTCTTCCTTCCACTTCACTTCACTGACCCCTACTATATCTAGGTTGAGCCTTTGCATTTCCCTTTTCAGATTTTCTAGTTTCCCTACCACGTTCAAGTTTCTGACCTTCCACGCCCCGACTCATAGAACGTTATCCTTTGGTTGATTATTCAATCTTTTTCTCATGGTAACCTCCCCCTTGGCAGTCCCCTCCCAGAGATCCGAATGGGGGACTATTCCAGAATCTTTTGCCAATGGAGAGATCATCATGACACTTCTTCAATTACAGGCCACATGTCCTGTGGATACATGTTACGTGTCTTTAATGCAGTGGTTTCCAATGCCTTCTGCATCCTCATGTCGTTGATCATTGCTGATTCTTCCTTTAGGGGCAATTTCCCACCCCTAGGGCAAGAGAGTGCCCTAAACCTCTATCCGCTCCTCCACCCTCTTTGACAAGGCCGTTGGCAGAATGAGGCTGACTTCTTATGCCGGAAGTCTTCGGCCGCCCTCCCATGCCCCCGCTTTTCCCCCAGGGCTCCCTCTCTCACCTTCCTTTTACCCCCCTCCTCTCTGCCACATCTCCCACTTCCACCCACCTTTCTGGGCTTCCTACCCCTCCCCTCTCCCCTCCCCCCACTCTTCCTTCTTTCTCCCACTGGCTCCACCCCCCCCCCCCCTGCTTCCTGCCCTCCTACCTCTCCCTTACACCAGGAGTCAGTGTGTTTGTGAGTGCTTCGCCGATGATCGTCACCAGTGTTTCCGTGTGTCAGTGTTTCACCATTGTGTGCTACAGTGTTTTCATCGGTGTTCTCCTACATTCGCATGTCCAACTGGATGTCTTCATCTTCGTACTGGTGACACCCTTTGTGTACTGTGCCTTCCGTCGAATGACTTCAAATATATCATGTAGTGTTCATCATGTATTACCATGCTTTTTATGGTTTTTTTTTTCTATCTGTTGTATCTGTTGGCCGAAGAGCGGCGTATGTAGGCCGCTGCCAGCCCGCCTCATCTGAGGCATGAAATAACAATAAAGGACAAAAAAAACCAGAAGGCTCAGAGTGGTAAGCAACATGTGAAGCAAGCTGTCACTAATACCACACAGTCGCGTTTGTGCTTCCTACAGCCAACTTAGCGAGTTTGAAAGGGGTCGAATTGTGGTCTTCAGCGATGAAAGTAGGTTCTACCTGCACACGAACGATGGTTGTTTGCATGTACAACGTAAATCTGGTGAGCGCTGTCTCGTAGGGCTCATTCATCCAATACACAATGGTCTCATCCCTGCTCTTATGGTCTGCGGTGCGATAAGCTACATCTGTCATTGACCTTGCTGCTTCTAGAGAGAATGCTAATCAGCGCTCGTTACTTGTAGAGTGTTGTTCGACCTGTTCTTTTGTTGTTCTTGCAGCAGGGAGGAGATGAGTTGTTCTAACAGGATAATGCTCGTCCACACACTGCCCGTGAAACTCAACATTCTCTGCAAGACGTGCAGCAAATTTCCTGGCCAGCGCGACCTCCAGACTTTTCTCCAATCGAGCGAGTGTGGGATATGGGACGAGAAGTGGCTCGCGAGACTCGTCAATCAACTCTTACAGAACCACGTGACAAGTCGATCAGACGTGGCATAACGTATCGCAGGACAGTGTTCGGCATCTGTACGATCGATTGGGAATCAGAGTCCTTGCCTGCGTTGCCACCCATATGTTTGTTTCAGCATGGGTCGATACTTGATACCTCAGAACTGCTTGTACTGTTGATCTGCAAATGTAATTATTTCATATACTCCACACGCACTGTTGAAACCATGAATCTAAAACCGTGTACTAATTGTTTTACGGACGTTTATCATAAAATAGGTATATAAAATCACGTGCATATTCGGCTGCAACGTTGTGTAAAAATTTCTAAGCAATCGGTGGTTTTGAAGAAACGAACACTTACATTTTTATTTATATAGACATAAATGTGCGTCTGTACAAAATATTTTGTAAAATATCGTAATGCTTGACGATACTGAATTGTAGCGTACGATTCCCTTTGAAGCTGCTTTGCCTTATCTTTTCTTTGGCACATAATCCAACATGCTTTAAATATTGTTTTTGGCCCTCAGTTTATGGTATCTTTTCAGGAGCTTGTCATTTGTGTTGAAACCTCTGACGTGATAATCATCGTATATGTTCTCTAGTGTGTTGTCATCAATCACCGTGATGACATTTTCGACTTGACACGCGAGTTCGGATGGCAGTCATTATAAGAAAGGTTCCGACGAATGCAATTTCGATGTTCTCCATCTTATATTTTATATTGCTTGAAGAAATACACGTCTAGAAGTTGTGGAATGATTTTTAAAACTACATTTTTTTTCATTTAGAGGCTTCCAATAGCACTTGTGCATCCTTATGTCCAGACCAGGAATCACAAGATACTAGTGACTTTTCGGTAAGCGTGGATTCAAAACTGACAGAAAAACCTCTTCAGATGTACTTTCTTTATCTTCCCGCTCACACTTGCATTTACGACGATATATGGAGCGAGCGTTCTTGTATTTCACTTGACACGTGGAGTCCAAACTATCCATTTGGTTCTTAGAATCACATACAGAGTTTGTCTGTCAGTCGTCCATCCAGTGATACAGCAACACCGAGCAGCTGTGTGTTGCATTAACTGACGGCAACATCGAGACAGTGCTTCGCTCCCCTTTCATGGATAGCGCTCTGTCGGAAGAAAACTCGTAGCTGAACTTACTCTGATGGCAGTTCCATGCAGAACCCATCTAAATGTTTTCTGTCGTGGTATGTGCACTGCCGCGCGGGATTAGCCGAGCGGTCTCAGGCGCTGCAGTCATGGACTGTGCTGCTGGTCCCGGCGGAGGTTCGAGTCCTCCCTCGGGCATGGGTGTGTGTGTTTGTCCTTAGGATAATTTAGGTTAAGTAGTGTGTAAGCTTAGGGACTGATGACCTTAGCAGTTAAGTCCCTTAAGATTTCACACACATTTGAACATTTGGTATGTGCATTGACTTCAGCAACAAATGTTTGAGCTGTTTGAATCATCTCTTCTCCTTTGTCTTTATCTTTCCATGCTCGGAGAATAGTTACAATGCATGATGTTAACATAAACTCCTTTTTCAAATTAATAATAAATTCCAGCGACGTTGTAAAGTTTGTACGCCAGAGATATGCTGTTACATCCAAAGTCCAATGTTGTAAATGCCGGTAATGAACCGAAGAGCCACATTCTCGCGCTTCATCAAACCTCACCATAACATCGATAATGTTCAAAAAATTGTGTTTTTTTTAGAATACAGGAGAGAGCGTTACCCCTTTGACACCCAGCGAGCGTCGTAATAAAATAACACAACTGATTGTAAACGACAGAATGCATTTTCATGATAAAGAATCTATCTTTCCACTTCTTATCAGGAGAAAGTTGGAATTCAATTTCAATGCTTCCATCGCCTCTCCTCGAACATGCCGTATCACTACCTTTTGCAGTGTGGTGTTCGTCATTATCATCACTAGCATAATAATTATTTGTTAGGGTTACAGCAGTATCCTTTTCTAAGTATTAATAATATTTTTGCACTGTAACAGATACCAGAAACCATGCGAATGATTCATCTTTTATACTAACTCCATCATCACGAAGAAAAGTTCATCGTAATTCATCTCAACCAGTCACAGTCATTAGCAGGACCGATTACCAATCGCTCGCCCCTCTGACTATTCACTACACAAATAACTTCACAAAATGCAATTTCACACAGCTACTGCACAGCCTCTACTGGCATCAACCGGCATAGTGACAAATTCGAATTCGGCAAGGTATACACAGCCGCATCCAGTGGATGACTATAGAGGTTTGCAGGTAAACGAATGTCACCGGTGCAATAAGGAACCTTTAAATGGGCGCTCGGGACGGTGTTGTAAATGTGTTTGTTCCACCCCAAATACTTTCCTTGTGAGTTGTTCGTAATTATAGTCCCTTGGTATTTAGTTGAATCGATAACTTTTAATCTGTGTGATTTATGGTGAACCCGAAATTTAACGTATTTTTTTAGCGCTTTTATTGCTTAGGATTAACTGCCCGTTTCTGTACCCTGCAGATATCTTGTCTAAATCACTTTACTATTCTTTTTGTTCTTCGTATGGCTTAACTACACGGTAAACGACGGCTTCACCTGCAAACAATTAGAGAGAGCCGCTAATACTCTCTCCTGAATTGTTGTTGTCGAACCACAGGTTTCAGTTTCGTTAGATAGATAGATGATTTTGCACATGCACGCAATTTTGACTGGAAGCTGCTTGTAAGGAACTGTGCCAAAAGCCTTGCCGAAATCTAGAAATCTGTACCATCTGGAGATCCGCTGTCGACCCATGCTTATCGTAAGAAAACGCGGCATCGATTGGAAAGAAAGCAAAAAGTCGGAGTCAGAGTTGTTGGAGTGTGTAGGAAGAGGAATCACGCGAGGATCTTGGCTTTCACCTATGGCGTTTAGCATCTACAGAGCAGTGCATATGGGAGGCAAAAGGATGGTTTGTATACGCTTGCTGACAACAGGCCGGTGTTGGCAGAATCCAAGAAGATGCTCAATGGAATGGTGGAAGACACGCTTACCAACTGTGAAGAATTCAGAACGAAAATAAACAAGAATTAGATAAAAAACATGATGGTGGGACAAAAAGAGCCGAAGCCCAAATCACTATAGCAGGAGAAAAATTAAAACAGATTGCAAAATGTAAGTACTTGGGAAGTATTTGAAAGGTGAGCCTAAAATGTGACACAGAAATAAGATCGACAATAGCGATGCCAAAAGAGGCGTCAAAAGAACAAGCAAATTGCTGTGTGGGCCACTGTAAAAAAAAAAAAAAAAAAAAAAAAAAAAAAAAAAAAAAAAACCCGGAAAAGATTGGCCAAAAGCCAGACATCAAGGTGACTATAGTCATGGGATACCCACTAATATCGTGTAGGGCCTCCTTTAGCCCGGTGTAGTGCAGCAGCTCGTGGCATATACTCAACAACTCGTTGGAAGTCCCCTGCACAAATACTGAACCATGTCGCCTCTACAGCTGTCCATAATTGCGTCAGTGCTGCAGATGCAGGATTATGTCCCGTAAATGTTCGACGGGATTTATTCCGGGCGTTTTGGTGGCTAAATCATTTGCTCGAAGTGTGCAAAACGTTCTTCAAACCAATCGCGTACAATTGTGGCCCTGTGACATGGCGCATTGTCGTCCCTAAAAATACCATCGTTGTTTGTGGAACATGAAGTCGTTGAATGGTTGCAAATGGCCTCCAAGTAGCCGAACATAACCTTTTCCACTTAATGATCGGTTCAGTTGGACGAGAGGACCAAGTCCGCTCCTTGCAGACAACAACCCACACCATTATGCAGCCACCACCAGCTTAGACAGTACCTTGTTGACTTACTTGAGTCCACGGCTTCGTGGGGTCTGCGCCATACTCGAACTCTACTATCAGCTTTTACCAACTGAAATAGGGACTTACCTGACCAGGCCGCGGTTTTTCAGTCGTCTGGGGTCCAACCGATATCTTCACGAGCCCAGGAGACGCGTAGCAGGCGATGTCGTGCTGTTAGCAAGGGCACCCGCGTCGGTCGTCTCCTGCCATAGCCCATTAACGCTAACTTCCGCCGCATTGTCCTAATGGGTACGTTCGTCGTACGTCCCACAGTGATTTCTGCGTTATTTCAACCAGTGTTTCTTGTGTATTAGCACTGACAATTCTACGCAAACGCCGCACGTCATGGTCGTTAAGTGAAGGTCGTGGTGAGAGATAATGCCTGAAATTTTATATTCTCGGCACGCACTTGATACTGTGTATCTCGGAACATTGAATTCCCTAACGACTCCCGAAATGGAATGTCCAATGTGTCTAGCTCCATTTACCATTCAGCGGTAAAAGTCTGTTAATTCACGTCGTGAAGCCATTATCACGTAACTCACCTGACTATCTATGAGAGCTCTGCCCTTTTATACCTTGTGTACGCGATAGTGTCGCCATCTGTATACATTCATTTCGCTACCTCTTGACTTTTGTCATCTCATGAATATGAAGCGTAATGTTTAGTGGTGGAGACATCTGGACATTACGGAAAGATGAGGAAAGAAAACTGGAGGCCCTGAAAATTTGATTGTGGGGGAAAGCATTGGCGAATGGCGAAAGAAGATCACTGGCAGCCGGTAGCGCTGTTGCCAGCTGTCAACTGTGAAGGTTAAGCACAAAGCAGCTGCAGGCGGAAACAATAGCTGTTTGTAGAGATGTGACAACACTGAGGCATTGCCATAGAGAAGTATACAAATTCGGGTTGCATGACTGGATGAGGTAGATATGTGAAGCAGCTAGTCAAAACCGCTGCAACTGTCAGCGAACTTCTCTTACCGACGCCGTTATTGAGGATTTGAGCTGCAGTAAAAAACGGCGAAATAATGAGACGAGTGGGAGAGAGCAGGAACCTCTTAGACAAAATAAGGGAAAGAAAGAAATGCTGGATGAGCCAATTTTTGAGACTGTCATACTCCAGTTCACTCAACAAAACAATAATAATTCTGCAGTTTAATAAGAGGGCATTAATCGGCGAATATTAAATATTTGCTTACATAATTTTGGCACGTAACAAGATTCATTTGTCAAGAGCGAATCACTCGATTTCTTCATGGTCAATCTACGGCAGATGTTGTTGATTCCAAAAAAAATTGTGGAGTGGAAATCAATAACGGGCTAAGTGGCAAAAAAAACTTTTGAGTTAGATCCGAAAAGCCAAGCTAAGTGACATTGCCAACACCCTGAGAATCGGGCTAAAGCACTACAATAAAAAGCGGGCTAAAGAACTACGTGAATTTATAGAAGTGCATACAAGGCCCGAAAGACAGCATGA
The DNA here is from genome assembly GCF_023864345.2 of Schistocerca serialis cubense. Lineage (NCBI taxonomy): Eukaryota > Metazoa > Arthropoda > Insecta > Orthoptera > Acrididae > Schistocerca > Schistocerca serialis. Next base: position 836,583,504 of record NC_064641.1, on the reverse strand, counting down.
GCTGAATGTACCGACCCACTGGCGAGGTTAAAGCGGACTAAGTGCCACAAAGCTTTGTAATTGTTTGCAGCGTGGGGCAGAGACTTTGAATGGACAGAAAAACATAAGAGGCTGCAAGAATGTCAGGGCGTCAACTAGCTAAGGACTTTGCAAAACATATGTAGAATGCGACACCTAACAATTCATTTGTGGTTATTCTGATCTAGCCAGAGGTCTTCTTTATTTAAAAAAAACAGCCGATACCGATATCAACAGAACGGAAATGAATGACACAGTTTCAGAGACTTAACTGGTCTCATACAGGTATGATTTTATGTACATAGACTGAAGCAACGAGGAAAATTTGTACCAAGGATGAGAATCGAATCCGGGTCTCCTGCTTACTAGGCAGGTACGTTAGTTACCTTTTTTTTTAAAAAAAAAAATCTGTTTTTGTTCGTTATTGTTCATCGCATTTGTTCGGGGCAGACGTCCCGTGCCACCCGCTCAAGTTGATCGTTGATCCATTCGTTCATTTTTTAAAAAAATTATTAATACAGAGAGCAGCTAATCCTCTGACCGAACACGCTGAGCTAGTGTGCTGGCAGACCACTAAGCCACAACTCAGGGATTTTCTCTACCTCGTGATGGCTGGGTGTTGTGTGCCGTCCTTAGGTTAGTTAGGTTTAAGTAGTTCTAAGTTCTAGGGGACTTATGACCACAGCAGTTGAGTCCCATAGTGCTCAGAGCCATTTGAACCATTTTTGAAGCCACAACTGCGCAGATTACTCTGGCACGCCTACCTTCCCGATACAAATTCTCACTGCCGCCCCAGGTTACTTTAAATTTCTCCTTACACACGAACAGAATCATGTTAGATGTTGAGGTGCTATTCCAGAACACTGTGAGCCCCGGCAATTCTGTTCGTGTGTAGATTGGGCGTCAGTAAGAACTGGGATCGAAGGAGTGGGGCGTGCCAGGGTAATCAGCGAAGTTTTGTGAACCGCTGTACCAAAGTGGCGTAGTGGCAGGAGCAGGAGACCTGGGTGCGTTTCCCGGCCTCGGTGCAAATTTTCACTCGCCGCTTCAGTCTATATACATAAAAACAACGAATACACATATATTTCCAAAATGTAGTAGGATTCAAGCGAAAAAAAATTGCACCTGGTGTCGTGTTAAACGAACTTGAAGACTGGAGCACCTACAAGATTTTGAAGATAGAGATTAGCACTGACATAATAAGAAACCGCGACAGCACTATAAAAACAAGTTGTCAGTTGGAAAGAAAAAGAATCTGCGTATTTGAAAGGAGCTAACAGAACATTTTTCGAACAGTTAATCAATTAAAATTGCTTTGTGGTCTATAAAATTAAAAGAAGGATTAAAAATAATTTAACCACAGTATAGGGTATCTGTAAAATGTATATTATTAACAAAACTGATAAATACTTGAGATGTCTCTCATTGGCACTTACCTAGTTTTTGCCGATACCTTGTGGTATTTAGCACGTTCTGCGTTTTTCAGAATAAAATGTATATTTTCATGAATGAAAGGAAGGAAACTTTAAAAAATTGCAATAGTTGTGTGATTCTTACTGTTACAACAAATATAAAATATTGTCAAAACAAAAAAAAACTGAATAAATCGGAATCAGTCTTTCGGCTCCTAACCCAGTATTGATTTCCACTCTATAATTGCTGTACAGGGTACGTCCTACTGGACGTCTGACGACGGACCAACTGCTCTGACCATCTGGTGGATAGTTCGTCTGGTAAATGGTAAGTCCCGAGGCTGCTGTGGGCTGTGCAGACAATGCCTTCTTGTAGACATCTGACAACATCGTACAGCTAGCGCCAGGTATCGTTCCCGGTTTGGTCGACCTTGTACTACCCTAGGAGGAACATTTCCTGTGCCTTGTAGATATCGCAAAAACCTTGAAGTAACACAGTGCAGCATATTCAACGAGGCTGATAGCACTGTCCGTGCCCGACTAGCTTCAAGGTGAAACGAGGATTTAACCCTGCGAAACAGAGTCTAACGTGGTCTACATCCCACATCCAAGTAAAATACTAACATGGCAGACGCACTGTGGGTCTTAGGCACTGCTTTTTGTTATTTTTAGCAATGTACGCGTAACAACCGTCTTTTCCTTTGCAGTTACTACAATTGACTGTATGTGAGAAAAATCTTGTTTGTCATTTATATTTGTAGTTTACCTATCCCATTCCTCTTTCCTGTGTTATACCTAGACGCTAGAGGGTAATGCATGAAATTAATATATTAGTCGGGTATTTTCTGTTGTTTATGAGTGTGCTTTATGACGGGAAAGTTGTTATCATCGGGAAAAACAAGACTACAACACTGGACTCGCATTCGGGGGGACGACGGTTCAATCCCGTCTCCGGCCATCCTGATTTAGGTTTTCCGTGATTTCCCTAAATCGTTTCAGGCAAATGCCGGGATGGTTCCTTTGAAAGGGCACGGCCGATTTCCTTCCCAATCCTTCCCTAACCCGAGCTTGCGCTCCGTCTCTAATGACCTCGTTGTCGACGGGACGTTAAACACTAACCACCACCACCACCAAGACTACATGTCGAGTCCCGGGGCGTTAAAACGCTTCATCGGGTAGAGAACTCAGAAAAAGAAGTGGATGGGTTGAATTATTATTATATTAATGAGAATTACTGGAGTGCGGTGGCAGGAAGAACGGGATCGCTGGCCAGATGAAAACAGGGCTACCTGCACAAAAGCAAGTAGGAGAATGCAGCAGTAGGTCTAATTATAAGAAAATAGTAATGCGGATAAGCTGCTATGAGCAGCAACATGAATACACAATGGTAAGGAAGATAGGAACGAAGCCAACGCCATACATTAGTACATGTTTATGCGCCTACCAGCTTCGCATGATAAAGAGATTGAAACAATGTATGATGAAATAAGAGAAATTTTTCGGATAATTAAGAAAACGAAAATGTAACTGTGATGATGGTCTAGAATTCGATAGTAGGAAAAGGAAGAGAAGGAAAATAGAATGTGAATACGGAGTAGGGGAAAGCAGTGAAAGAGGTAGCTGTCTGATCGAAATATGCACAGAGCATAATTTAATTATTCAAAACAATTGGTTGAAGAATCATGAAAGGAGGCTGTATATATGGAAGAGACCTGGGAAGACTGGAACATTAGTAAACTAGATTTTAAAGTGGAAAACTTCCCCAGGGACGGATGCAGATAATGACCATAATTTATTGGTTACGAAATACGGATTAAGACTGTAGAAATTGCAGAAAGGTGCGTCATTAAGGGGATGGGAGCTATTAACTGAATGAACGAGAGGTTATTTGGAGTTTCAATAGGAGCATTACGCAAAAATCTACTGAAACAGGGGAGAGGAAAAAAAATAGCAGTGAAATGGTTAGTTACAAGAGACGAAATAGTGAAGGCAGCAGAGGATCAAATAAGCAAAAAGAACAACGCCCAGTAAAAATACTTGGATAGCACACGAAATATTGAATTTCAATGATCGAAGGAGAAAATATAAATAAGGGAAGCAAAAGAAAACGTAAGCGTATAGAAACGAGACGGACGGATAGCAGAAAGTGCAAAACGAATAAGCCAAAATAGTTAGAGGACAAATGCAAGGTTGTAGAAGCTTGCATGAGCAGGAGAGACAGACGCCACCCATAGAAAGATAAACAGAATTTTGAAAAAAGGAGAAGCAGTTGTACAAATATCAAGAACGCAGAACAAGGAGAAGTTGAAAAGTGGAGGGAATATATAACCTGATTAGGGCCATCAGGCCCTCTCTTACATCGGACCAGTGTTTCACACATGAAGCATTAACACATCAGAGTTACATCATGACAATACTCTAAATAAGAAAATTAGATTACTCTAGTCACAATATGAATAAAGAGTAATGACTAAGACCTAATAAAGTAAGTACTGGCAGTATTTTTACAACAGGTGCTATACATACAAATTACGATAAGAGTAATAAAAGTAACAGTAAAAAAAATCAAATAATAATGATAAACATGAGAAAAATTTGCAATAGTAATGAAGATTTGTGCAGATGTACATTAATATCTTGGTGTGTAAAGTAGATGTTTACTAATATAGCGAGTTTTGGGGGAGGGAGACTTAAGGAGGGGGAGAGAGGGAAGTAATGAAGTGAAGTGCATTCGTGTACAGAGGAAGGCATTACTGTTGCTTAAGTAGATACGTCATTAACTGTTTTTTGAATCCGGACTGTTTTTAAGTTCTCTAACATAACGAGGGAGGTTATTCCAGAGTCGGGTTCCCGCTACTCTAAAGGACTTGGAGAAGGTGACTGAGCGATGCAGTGGAACAGAGAGGATTTTATTATGATGGGAACGTGTGTTTCTGTGATGTTGTTCCGACATAAGCGTTAAGGACGAGGAGAGATATGAGGGATAGTGTACATTTATAAGGCAGTAGATGAGACAGAGTGTATGGAAATCTCTGCGTTTGTCTGCACGCAGCCAGGACAATTTTGCATATGTTGGTGAAATGTGATCAAAAAGTCGAACGTGACAGATATATCGGACGCGGGCATTCATGACCAGTTCCAGATGTCGCGAGTTTTCCTGAGAGAGGCCTTGTAGGATATTATCGCTGTAGTCAATGATTGGGAGTATAAGCGTTTGTACTAATTTCTTTTTCAGATCGAAAGGGAAGAGTTTTTTTATATTTTTGTAGGACATGAAGGGATGCTGATGCTTTTTTGCACACTGCAGTTATGTGCTCTGTCCAATTTAGATTTTCATCTATTGTTACTCCCAAACTCTTTGCTGAGGGAGAGAAGTTAAATATTTGTTCCATTTAGGATAAGAGATGGTGCGGATTCCCGATGTTTTGGGCTAATGAGCTTAGAGTGACCAACAAGTACCGCTTGGGTTTTAGATGGGTTTAGTTTTAGTCCTATGTCCTGTGCCCATTTTGATAGTTCATCGAGTTCAGTATTGAAGTTTTCAATAGCTTTCTTAAGATTGCTTGGTTTCGCACTTAGATACAACTGAAGGTCATCAGCATACATATGATATTTGCGATAAGTCAGAACCGATGACACATTGGCATACAGAGAGTAGAGTATGGGACCTAGTACTGAGCCTTGGGGAACGCCTGACACTACCTGCCGCCATTGTGATTTTATATTCCCGGACAGGACGCGTTGCTGACGAGACGTCATGTATGAGCGAAACCATTGCACTGCACTTGGTGAGAAATTTAGACCGCTAAGTTTGGATAGTAAGATGTCGAAGTCGACAGTATCAAATGCTTTGCTGAAATCTAAGAAGCAAATGATAGTCGCTTCTTGTCTGTCCATGGCAAGTTTCAGGTCATCTGTCACCTTTATCAGTGCGGATGTTGTGCTTCGATGTTTACGGAAACCTGATTGGTATTCGTCTAGTAAGTTGTTGGTAGTTAGGTAGTTGGTGAGCTGGTCATGGACTATATATTCTAAGACCTTTGATAGTGCAGGAAGAAGGCAGATGGGGCGGTAGTCAGAGGGTGCTGTGGCGATGTCCTTTTTGGGCAGTGGTTTAATTTGTCCCAGTTTCCAGGCCTCAGGCCGGCCGCTGTGGCCGAGCGGTTCTAGGCACTTTAGTCCGGAATCGCGCTGCTGCTACGTTCGCAGGTTCGAATCCTGCCTCGGGCATGGATGTGTGTGATGTCCTTAGGTTAGTTAAGTTTAAGTAGTTCTAAGTCTAGGGGACTGATGACCTCAGATGTTAAGTCCCATAGTACTTAGAGCCATTTGAACCATTTTGAACCAGGCCTCAGGGAAAACACTTGTGATTAATGAATCGTTGAAAATGTCTGTTATAGAGGGCAGTAGTTGATCAATAATAAGTTTTACCATCTGGATAGTGATGCCATCATGTCCAGTAGATGCTGATCTAATCCGCATTATGGCTTTCTTGACAGTATTGCAAGTGACGTGCCGTGGATAGAATTTTTCTTTGCTACAGTCGTTCATCCCCATGAAGTAATCAATGATTCTCTGGTTTTTTTTTTTTTTTTTTTTTTTTTTTTTTTTTTTTTTTTTTTTTTTTTTTTGCGGTTCAATTATGGTTGCAGGTAATGTGAAGAATCGGTTTAGTTCTTCAGCTGGGATCATGGGATGTTCTGCAACTTTTATTTTGCCTAAACCGAGACTACGGAGATTTTTCCACAGGATACCTCGTCTACATCTATTGTCAGCTAATGTACGGGCATGCCCGAGCTTAGCGTTTCTCACTGCTTGACTGACTTTGTTTCGCTTCTGCTTGTATAGAGTGTGATTTTCAGGTGTAGGGTGTATCTTGTATTCTCGATGTGCAGCGTCTTTGAGATTCATGAGCTGTTTTAGTTCATCAGTCAGCCAAGGTGCAGGTTTCCTTTTTAGTTTTCTGGTCTTTATTGCAGCGTATTTGTCATATAGTTGAGTAATTTTGTTAGTGAAATCTTGGAGTTTGTCGTTTATGTCCATGAGGGGAGTTGAGGTCATCCCCCAAACTATTTCTTGTGCCTCAGTTTCGAGTTCAGGCAAATTTATGCGTTTGAAGTCTCGGTATGTAGACAGTTTTTATTTCTTTCTAAGACATTCTAGTGAATACGTCATGAAAATGATGTCATGGGCAGACATGCCAGGCCCAGATATTTGAGAGGTGCGGATTATTCTGTTCGGAGATTTCGTTGCGAATATATCTATGAAAGTGTGACTGGTAGTTGTGTGATGAGTAGGTGCCAGATGAAGTAGCGTCATATTTGAGGAAGAAAGCATCCTCCTAAATTTCCCAGTGGAAGGACTATGGCGCGGAAAATTAATGTTAGTGTCACCTGCTATAATTACATGTTCATATGACGATTCGAGACTAGAGAGGGCAGTTTAGGAGTTTTGTAAAGGACGCATGTTAAGCACTTTCTGTTAAGGGATTTGATCTCTATGAACATATACTCCTCTTGTTTATGTACATTGTTACCGGATGTGTGTGGTACAGTAGATGACAAATCAGAGAAGGAGAATATATAAAAGGAAAATGAACGTGATGACAATATTATAAAAACGAAGGGGTGGTGAAAAATGAGGTGGTAAGTACGATACTGCGACAAGAACTTGACAGAGCACTGAAAGACGTAAGTCGATACGAGGTCCCTGGGACAGACAACAGTCTATTAGAATATCTACCACGTTTCGCTGCCGTATGATAATTATAACCCATGCTGGTCCTCTGTAAGTAGCTGCACTTTAATTACAGCGACTCGTTTTTCCAGATATGATTTTCTCAGTAGAAAAAAAATGGGCCATCACCTTATCGTGCATTAGGCCACACTAACCACACAACTTCGCGCTATCACGGATGTGTTCAACGGTGCTGTGTGAGTTTTCGGAATCAGAAATCCTACTGTTGCGGCGGTTCACACGTTTAGAAATGTGGGATATTGGTTCATCTGGAAACGGGCGCTTTTTCAGGTAGTTGTCGTCAAGTTCTACGCAGGCCAGCACCGAACACACGAATGTATACTGCAGAGGACGACCGTTCGGCTGAAATGCCTGGACCCATTTTGGACGCAAAAAGGCGTGACAGCTTGTGTAACACTTTATGGACAGTGCATCTTGCTTACTGCAGTTCTCGTGATGCACGACAGTTTGATATCTAGAAGCTGCATTGATTTGTAGCTTGCACTCTTTCAACTCATGTTTGAGAAACAGGGGAATGCAAGGAATGTCTTTGGCACTGCCTCTCTCCTAAAAGTGTTTGAACCACCTCATTATGCTTTTTTTTTTATTGGTAGTCCCCTCCCGTAGTGGCGTCGCTATTTGTGCAACACCGTTGTCACAGATTTGGATCCTCCATAACAGATGACAAATTGGATCTTCTCCAGTCCTGTCGCCATTTTGATGTACTCCAAGTCAAATCTGCAAAAAGAACTAAGGGAAAAAGCGTTGAGGGCTGATAGACGTTTTACAACAAACTATGATTTTCTATATCTAATACTTTCCACGTTATGAAGTTTTGAAATGATAGTGGGATATTCTGTATAATGAACCGTTAGGATGTGTAGAAATTTATGAAGCTTGCTAAAGTAAGTTCAGTATTAGTTTTGATTAGACTGTTTGTGTTCCGACGTAAAGGCATAAGGCCTCGTTAAGCGATCAACAAATAAATAACGGCAAACCTGTTTCAAAGAAGTCAGAGAGTGTGTTCAAGTATATGAGTAAGAAAATTTATAACAAAGTGAAAGGAAGAGAACTGCTCATCGTAAATTTAGAAACATTGAAAAAACATTATATGAAAAATTTTACTGTTCAGTAGAAGAATTCATGAAGGACAACCTGAAAATTTGAGCAGGAGAGAGCAAATACTTAGGACTGTTAATTTTTTAAAGGTTGTTATTTTCTAAGAAAAATTGTTAATTGATTAATTAATTAATTATCAAGTACAGTATATTATATTAATGATACTATAAGGAAAATTGTGAACCAATTTTTGTGTTTTGACGAGTCTCCTGTATATTAAGTCAATGACTTGAAATTATATGTTACGAGACAGTAAACTTCTATTCCACTCTACTCTGTTGGTGTCACATGGAGGAAACAAATCGGCAGTTGCGATTTCTTCCGACTACTGCCTCGCCACGTATTGGTTTTAGCAGAGGAAACAGTACGGCTCTCCGAAAGTCACCAGCAGTATTGCATCGGTATCCAAACACGCCACCTGACTATCGTCAAACTGCAGGTAACTCAGTTGTCGCGTCGCGTGTACGTAATAACATGGTAAGCCCATCGTTCCCAAGGGTTGGGAGGGGCGAGACACAGTGGAAATTTGTTCCATCTGGGCACGTTGTTCTTCCGATATAAACCACTTAGAGTTCTTGTCAAGAAGCCATGACAACAGACATCGAACGAATGCAGAGACGCGTTGCTGTGATCGTAACAGGACGGTGAAGCTGGTGCAGAAGTGTAACGCAAACGCTTAGGGAACTTACATGGGGGATGGTTGGGAATTTACCTTGTTGGGTAGACTTAGGGAACCTGTATTCGAAGCCTGCAAGATAATTGTGCTACTAGCAATGAATATCACGGATAATGATTATGAGACAGAGATAATAGAAATCAGAGCGCGTACGGAGGTGCATAATCATTTCTCCCTCGCTCAGTACGCCAATGGAATAGGTAGAAAACTGAAATGCGTGTTAGGATGTACTGTCTGCTCTACATTATATTGTAGCTGGCGAAGTATTTACGTAGATGCAGATTCGTTTTTCGCAGAACGCTGGTATGTGAGGAAGAACAGCAGTTACAATACAATTGGCAAAGGACTTTCTCGTTCCATAACGGTCACACTGAAGGAAAGTGCTGTACTGTGACATATACTGTAAAAACACGACGAAAATTACTATAATTATATGCTGCTCTTTTTGTCATATTCGCAATTTATATTTATTTTGAAATACACTCCTGGAAATTGAAATAAGAACACCGTGAATTCATTGTCCCAGGAAGGGGAAACTTTATTGACACTTTCCTGGGGTCAGATACATCACATGATCACACTGACAGAACCACAGGCACATAGACACAGGCAACAGAGCATGCACAATGTCGGCACTAGTACAGTGTATATCCACCTTTCGCAGCAATGCAGGCTGCTATTCTCCCATGGAGACGATCGTAGAGATGCTGGATGTAGTCCTGTGGAACGGCTTGTCATGCCATTTCCACCTGGCGCCTCAGTTGGACCAGCGTTCGTGCTGGACGTGCAGACCGCGTGAGACGACGCTTCATCCAGTCCCAAACATGCTCAATGGGGGACAGATCCGGAGATCTTGCTGGCCAGGGTAGTTGACTTACACCTTCTAGAGCACGTTGGGTGGCACGGGACACATGCGGACGTGCATTGTCCTGTTGGAACAGCAAGTTCCCTTGCCGGTCTAGGAATGGTAGAACGATGGGTTCGATGACGGTTTGGATGTACCGTGCACTATTCAGCGTCCCCTCGACGATCACCAGTGGTGTACGGCCAGTGTAGGAGATCGCTCCCCACACCATGATGCCGGGTGTTGGCCCTGTGTGCCTCGGTCGTATGCAGTCCTGATTGTGGCGCTCACCTGCACGGCGCCAAACACGCATACGACCATCATTGGCACCAAGGCAGAAGCGACTCTCATCGCTGAAGACGACACGTCTCCATTCGTCCCTCCATTCACGCCTGTCGCGACACCACTGGAGGCGGGCTGCACGATGTTGGGGCGTGAGCGGAAGACGGCCTAACGGTGTGCGGGACCGTAGCCCAGCTTCATGGAGACGGTTGCGAATGGTCCTCGCCGATACCCCAGGAGCAACAGTGTCCCTAATTTGCTGGGAAGTGGCGGTGCGGTCCCCTACGGCACTGCGTAGGATCCTACGGTCTTGGCGTGCATCCGTGCGTCGCTGCGGTCCGGTCCCAGGTCGACGGGCACGTGCACCTTCCGCCGACCACTGGCGACAACATCGATGTACTGTGGAGACCTCACGCCCCACGTGTTGAGCAATTCGGCGGTACGTCCACCCGGCCTCCCGCATGCTCACTATACGCCCTCGCTCAAAGTCCGTCAACTGCACATACGGTTCACGTCCACGCTGTCGCGGCATGCTACCAGTGTTAAAGACTGTGATCGAGCTCCGTATGCCACGGCAAACTGGCTGACACTGACGGCGGCGGTGCACAAATGCTGCGCAGCTAGCGCCATTCGACGGCCAACACCGCGGTTCCTGGTGTGTCCGCTGTGCCGTGCGTGTGATCATTGCTTGTACAGCCCTCTCGCAGTGTCCGGAGCAAGTATGGTGGGTCTGACACACCGGTGTCAATGTGTTCTTTTTTCCATTTCCAGGAGTGTATTAATAAATTTGAAGCATTGATGCGGAATTTATCTGCTATCAGTGTCAGTTTAGTACCTGTGTGAAGAGTGAAGATTTGTATGAAGAGAGACACAAATGTATGGCACGAGTAATTATAGCGGACGAAACCTTATTCTGAAAAGTAATCCTCGATAAGAATTCAGCTGCATTTTTTGGCGAATACAGTCGTATAAATTTGACAGTGAGCGGAAGTGAAATTAGATATTTTGTCCAGTTGCAGGGCTACGGATACGAATGCTTATTATTTGGCGTTGCGAGTTGTATTGCGGACTGTAATGAATGTAAAGAGTTGACTCATTTATAAGGAATCAATTTTGTAGGGGTGAAACTGCACGATAAAAGAAATGTTGAATAACTCAGGTGGTGTGCGAAACATAGCTTCATTCCTGAATATTTAAATCGCAAAATTTCGTGAATTATAAAATAATGTGTAAATGCATAAAACTGCAGTCACTTTTCTTGAAGTGGTTATTTATTATTCCATGAACCGATTTTCGAACGTTTTCAGGCTCATCTTCAGATGCTTTTCCGGAAGTTACATACCTATCTCAAGCATAATGCTGACTGATGGCTCTGTGACGAGAATATGGTACATGCTTTAATGCTACGCCGTGGGTATTGTATATCTGACGATTTGGATCCAAAATTTAGTTTTGCACTTACCATGACAGTATGGGTGCCTTTTTTTTGTAGTTTTTATAGTATAAATAAGTGCGGTTCCTTCGCCAAGACAATGGAAGCAGACAGATGGATACAAAAAAAAGTCGCAGTGAGAACGACACTAAATTTTGGATCTAAATCAACAGATAAACAATATTCAAGGCGATGCATTAAAACATGTTCCATCTTCTTGGCCTAGAGCCAGCACCCAATGTTATGCTTAAAATAGATGTGTAACTTCCGGAAAACCATAAGAAGACGAGCCTGAAAAGGTCCAAAAACCGGTCCATTGAATAATAAACAGCTACCTCAAAAAAGTGACTGGTTGCAGTTTTATGGATTTACACTGGATCAACAGTCATGGGTTCTAAAACATCCGTAATGGTTAAGCTTAATGAAATTATATAATTGTGCCTGTAATTGAATCCTTCATTATTTTTCTAGTTATTTTATAGTCCAGATTGGTAATATTTGCGGCATCCGCAAGCAGCTAGAAAGACAAAATGAATTTGGAAGCTGATACAAGGAAGACTTTAATTCTGTAAACTACTATTTGACATCTGGACGCGCGCCATTGAAAAGCATCTCACACATTGCAGACTATAGCGTTTGCAGCCTTCTAGAGGGGTAACCGTTTTCTCAGCTTCTACTGATTTCCAGACGCTGAAATAAACATAGTACTGAGTTGCATTCATTACGTAAAAAATTCAGCTATTAGTACAGTCTGCGGGGTACGATCAGACAACTTTAACATTTTTTCTACAGAAAACATTCAGTGTCATATCAAAGCAACCAAACAGTAACATTACTCGCAGGCGTTTGTGAAAATTATTTTAATTAATAATACAAAGAAAATCGATATGTGTATGAAAGCCCGGAAATTTTATTCAACAAATTTAAAAATACTTCATATCGTATTTTGTAATGCGTTATGGTCTCTAAATCCCTATCTTTATAAGAGCTGTGTATATACTCATATCGAATTTTTCCCACGTTGAATCTGCCATGTAGGAAGATAATGCACTGGTGCGCTAAACTTAAGGACCAAAGTAACCTTCATCGTTGCCAAGCAACGTATCTCGATGAAATTTGGGCCATACATAGAAGGGGCTTGCTACAGTATAATACTGAAGATAGGAGAAAGAAATATGCAATAGGACGAACAGAAATGACATTTTTATTTGTTCCATAGAGCAAAAATGAGGTGATTCTCGCGAATGTGGAATATGTCAGAAAGTACAACATAAAACCACAGAAAATTTGAATAAAATATTCACTTCCCTGATCATTTGTCACGAGATTGTCAAGATATGTGAATGCATTACAGTAAACTGGAACTGCTAATATTTACAGAAATAATACACTATCAGAATGAAGCATGTTTATGCACATTTAATGAATTTATCATACACGAAATACCTAATCTTGACTGTTGTGACCAAGTGCTGAAATCGGACAGACATTTTTACTTAAGCTGGTTGCCTGGACATTACAAAACGAGAGACATGGTTCTCAATAGGGTGCAAGTACACCACAGGCAGCGGAGCGTACCCTGCAGTGGATCCCATGCTGGCCGCTAGGTTGGTAAAGAGCTCCTGTGTTGGGGCGCTCTACTTCTCAGTGAATGCGGTTGACAACTGTTGCGTGGTCGTTGGCACATGTGGACATGCTGCAGTACGTCCCTTCAACTATTCCCACACGTAAACGACGCGATTTAAGCAGCATCACGTGGACTAAGAAGGTTCTGATATAACTAAGGTCAGCGGACAGCCAATTCCATTTGCTGAATACCCTTTCCTTCCAAGAGCATTTGGATACAGTCGCGTATTGTCATCCCTCAAAATGAAGTCAGAGCCAAATGCACCCATTAATAGATGCACATGAGAAAGTAGTACAGTGTCCGAATAAAATTTATTATTCAGTGAACCATGTTCAAAGATTTGGAGGTGAGTGCATACACATGACGTTATCCCTTCCCATAACGTGACTTCTGGACCATCGAAACAATCACGTTTGATAATGCTCGACGTACCCTCATATAGCGAGAGGTCGCAACACGTAATGCACTAAAGTAACTTAATCAATAACGAGTAATAACAAGGTAGATAAAAAATTTCTTTAACAACTTGGATCAGTGAAGTATTAAAATTCTAATCCTGGTGTTTTTATAAGGTTCGAGCAATACATTTATGTTTTAGGGCATTGCTGCTGTGTATATGAGACGTAATATGACACCAGTGTGGATATACCAAAGCAGCGACATGTGGGTAAGGGATTAGAGTGGTATTCATGTCTTTGCAACAGGCGTGGAGTAAATGCAGAGTCAGGAACTATGATGACATTATTACCAAAATCGTAGAAGCAGCACCAACACTGGAAGACGTCAAGCCATTTTGCCCTTTCAATTTCAGCACATGTAGTTAATAGTGGGACAAGGGGAACATGAGGGAATTTTGCTACTGCAGGTTGCCTACAATTCAGTAGTGGGACAAGGGAGGAATCTGGGCGTTTTGTTAATGCATGTCGCCTACATTCCAGGGCAAGTAAACATTCAGGTGCAAACCTACTGTCCTCTTTTCATTGACAGGTCCTTAACCAATGGTTCTGCTAAGAGGATTCTGACCCTCTGGGGATAATCCTTCCTTTTGATTGACAGATTCTTAACGTATTGTTCCCCCACCCCTGCCCCTCCCTTCCCCCCCAACCCCTTAGGAAACCTCCAACCCTCCACTCTCCCCCTCACTGATTCAGGTATACTTTCATGCCTGAGTTATTCGAATAGTCCCCTCTCACTATCAATCTGACTGACTATTTAATTAAATTGAACAATTAACTAACCTCTCCCCCTCTGGCAAACCCCAACCCTAACTTCTCCTCTCCCCCTACCCTACCTGGAAATTGGCGGCTCTGTGCTGGAGAGGAAGGATTGAATGACAGGAAATTCAATTACATAGCAGAGAGTATATTGTTTATTTATAAAAAAGTCAGTTTGCAGGGGTTGGATCTCTCTTGTTCATCATTCTCTGCTGTTTGGGAAGACGCAGGTCTTGTAAAATACATCGAAAACAAGTAATTAAATTGATTGATTATTTATTCCGATAACGCAAGGAATACCACCTTGAAACACCCACCACTTGCAATTACACTGTTAAAAATCTTCCAAATGCGAAGCATGCACTATCAACTGGTCCGCACAGAATGTCGCCCGCACTGGCTGCCTGAGTGGACACCGGCGTGAGGCGTGGCCACCGACGGACATGCTGCTTCGTGGGAGCAGCTGAGGCCCTGTGATTGACAGACTGGATTGCATGCTAATACTTGAACAAAAGCACCCAAGAAATTCCTGTTGAAGCATGTGTCCCTGTGGAATACCAATGCATTCAAGAACTCCTTCCAAGGCAAATTCCTGATTGAGAATGGACTCAACCATGGGCTCTAAGTTCCTATCTATGCCGGAGAGAAAGGATCTCATGATAATAAATTCAATTATATAGCATAGGCTACACTGTCTATTTATAAATTTTAATTTTCACCGACTGGATTGCAGATGGCAGCTGTCATATTATTGGAAAATTTTCCTGCGTGTGGTTACCTTGACAGGCAGGGATCCACTGTGCTAGTGCACAGTGACACTACTAGAGGACGTTCCACCCCGTCCCTCCCCACACCTCTCAGAAAAAAATGCTAGGAAAAAGACTCATTCTATGCTGGAGAAGAAGGATCTAGTGATACGAAATTCAAATCACAGATGTACAGAAAACAGAGCAAACGCACTGCAACTATAGAATATGTGGTTGGAGGTGACTGGGTGCATTCGCATACAGTGCTGTACTATACCGCCTGACCAGAAAAAATAGTACATTTGCGCTAGGTGTTGGCAACTGTACGACATTTACAAGCAGTTTTAGAATACGGAACGGGAAGTTATGTCATGATCTCATTGGTAGAAGTGACATAAAATCGATAAAATTACGAAAAATGATTGAAAATACGTAAAAATTGAGATGAAATACGCTGAAATGCAGGGAAATTGAGGGAGTACTTGCGTGTCTTTGGATTGGTGCAGAACAATTCTTGTGCATGGGAACGAGTATGTAACAGCAAGAGGAATCCGAGAAAACGTTGACATGGAAGCACCAGGACCCAAGGAAATAATCATTTTTTTCGTCAAGGCAACATTCTACTGTATCTATTGAGGTAATAGTGATACACACGATCTCACTGCTGTCTTGGATGCTTTCCTGGGAAAAAGAGAACCATCTGACTCTAAACTTACATGCATATGCATTAAAGGATGACCGAGAGTGGATGGGGTGATTGGTTGATATGGAGTTTTGATGAGGTATGATTTAATGATGGACTGATGATGCATTCTAGAGAGAGAGGGAGATGTTGCTGCAGGTCATTTGACCATTTCTTTCCACTGTTCTGTCAGAATGCATCAATTGTGTGACATAACCCGCGTTCGACTCGTAGTATACAACTGCATGCTCTGTGTGTGACTTAGAGCACTGTCTACTTGCGATCGTTAGCAGCAAACCTCTCAGTCATCAGAGGACTTCCATCTCATGTTTGATGAAATATCTCCATCCTGTTTCGACACATTCCTCTAGACGAACGTAGATTTATGTGATGTACTCCATTTCCCTGCCGCATCTTGGGCATAAAATCGAGTCTTCAGTTTCATAACTATGGTGGTTCTAAGTTAGCGCGATGTGTTTGTGAGGTACTGCAATCCCTGTGTATACATCTCCTTGGCAGAAGTCCTGTTTGTGGAGTTAGTGGCAGCATGCTGTGGAATTTCACATGTCTCTTTTGTTGTACGAGGCATTCTCCATTGCCAACGAACATTTTATATGGGAGTGATGTGGGCATAGTTTAATTTCTGAACCATGATTGGATGTGAATGGTAGCTGCTACACACCTCTGCAAAGCTATATTGTGCATGTATCACAAGGAATCGACGTTTTAAGGATGTAGTTTTTTCATTTTACAATTTGTCACTATATTGTAGAGAAACCTGCAAGGAGAATGTATATCATGGGCTGGAAATATATTCCTTACATTGGGATAGTAACAGCGTTGCATTCCACGTGACTAACAGGTCGAAAACCGCAACAATCTAACATTATAGCGTGTTTTAAGTGCAGACCCATGTAGCCTTAGGAGTGCATGTGTTTATTTTCTCTCTTACAATACTTTCTTGGTACTGACCCCAGACACTAGAACAATATTTTAGAATAGACAGCGCAGTTAAATTACGTAAAATACTTCAAACTCTGTCCATTTGGACCTCCATCATGCATAAAACCTCCCCATTTCTTGTTATTAACCATCAGTTGTATCATCACAACACTTTCATATCTACTACACATCGAAAAGGGGTGCTAGCTTCCTCGACATTCGCGCATCATTCGCTCTATTCCTTCACGAAACGTGGAATTTATCAGTCTACTTCTGGTCAGCTGCGATTAAATCGGTGACATTGTTGCTGGGAGCATTGGAAAAAAGGCAATGCGAGGAAATCTTTCAGTCCTTAACTTTATCCTAAGAATGCGAGACTGCTCTGCGACTTCCATCCATATGAGAAAGATGGGCAATCGTATTCATAAATTACGCACTATGATCGAAGTGCTAGAAATGTGTAGGTCACTGTCTGGTATACTTTGGTGTACATGTTTGTGAACTACCAATGAATGGATGCAATGCACAGTCATCCATCTACATTCGCAATGGTACTAGCAGAGTAGAAGAGGGGTGGTTTAGCGATGATACAGAAACTGGGAAGCATGCTGCCACGCGACTGGTTGGTATTGTAAAAAAACTGGTAAAATCGCTAAAATTGATTGCACTATCTATTGTGATGCTTATTACAGTACATCGGTGGTGTCTTTTCCATCCCATCCATCCACTGGTACACGGTTTGTTTTGGTTGGCAGGAGAGCCATCACCGGGTTACTAGAGGAGGCCGAAAGGCACGCGTTTTAGCTCACGCAGGCTGGCGTGAGGTCTGGAACAGGACAAGGAAATTAGAATTTAGAAAAACGGACGTAGCTGGTGGAATACTTAACTTTAATCCGTTAATGAGGAACGTCGGTCTTGCCGGTACATGATTCACAATATCAATGGTAACTGATAATGGCGCCTTGCTAGGTCGTAGCAAATGACGTGGCTGAGGGCTATGCTAACTATCGTCTCGGCAAATGAGAGCGTATTTTGTCAGTGAATCATCGCTAGCAAAGTCGGTTGTACAACTGGGGCGAGTGCTAGGAGGTCTCTCTAGACCTGCCGTGTGGCGGCGCTCGGTCTGCAATCACTGATAGTAGCGACACGCGGGTCCGACGTATACTAACGGACCGCGGCCGATTTAAAGGCTACCACCTAGCAAGTGTGGTGTCTGGCGGTGACACCACACTGTTGATTACCACATAATGATTGACTGACATCGCTTGTTCGAGGTGGAGAAAGAGTCTTGGTATAGGGCCAACACCTTCCATGGATGGCTAGCACTGAAACAGTCATCGCGTACATGACTGCAATATGAGGAATCAATCTAAATGGAACACCAAGCCATCAGCTATAACGTCACTGTGAAAGACGAGTTTATATGTAGAGGTTTGGAAACGTTCCACAATGCCACAAAACTCTTCCAGTTTCCTTCTGCTGTGTCTGTCTTTTATTTCAATCATCCAGTGTATGTGTTGTGGGAGAAGCAGCAACATAATTCACACCATGCGATGTCCAGTTTTCTGTGAGAGCCAATGGATCGAACAAGGTAATGTCAGTTTATAGCCTGACACAGACCTCGAAGTCGTAGCGGAAAAATATCAGAATGTATGGCGGTGTACAAAGCGTGTTACAGCCGAAAAGATGATGTATCAAAGGACAAAATGGAGACCCTCTCTTGCAACTGACAGTCTGTGGGATGTGGTTGTCCTACAGTACAGGTGATGAAACATTACACTGGTCTGTGCAAGCGACTTCGATGAGTGGTCATCTGCTCCAATGGATAAATACCTGTACATTTAATAGGATCACCACATGTGCTCGATGCCGGCATACAGATGGTATTTGTTTTCGATATATAGGAAGAGAGAGATGCGGTAAAAATCTCTGTCAGATAAAGTTAGCAGAGCTTGTATAGCTCGTAGTTTTTCTCTGTTGGACGATACTTAATAACGATGATAGAATGTTTGGGTGACAGACATGAATGCACTCCGAGGGATGCAGATCTCCTTCGGACTGTAGTACCTGTATGTAGTTGGGAAACGCATTGAAATGAAGTGGCAAAATCCTCGGCCTCCTTCCAGTTCCCCTATGATGTGGAGTCCCTTAATTTTTCCAATAAGAAACACCATTGCAACCGTTCATACTTTTTATACTCCCTCGTGTTGCAGGAGAAAACCTTGTTTTGATGCTGATCTTACACGTCTTACACCGCTGGCAGAACTAAGACAACATTTTCCATCGAGCTGTCAAAACAGGGTCCTGTCGCATTAATTCAGCTTGCTCTGTTTCTACACGGGTTGCAGAAGGTGGTAGATATAGCGATCTCCGACTTTTGCTCAGTTCCGACTTAAATGGAATGATCAGATGCGCAAAGCTGAGAGGATGACTGGGAGAGACTGAGGACCAGTTACGAAATGCATAGGAACTGTCTAAAACCACGTTGGAGTTTTACAGTAGCAGATAGGTTCGAAAAAAGTGACTCGTTTCGAAATGTGAGAGTGCCACGAACATGATTCACTAGTATTTTTAATCATCAAAAGACATCTCCATAGCATCCAACTTCGGTATCATACAACTTCGGTATTTGGTTGAATGGAAAGACTCGATTCCAAATCGCATACAGAATTTCTTCCTGAAAGCGTAACGCTATCAGCGACTCTGGTGTGTACCTGTAGAACGAAGACCGCTTTCATGCAGGCTGACAGTAATATAGTCGTTGTGATCATGTTTTTAATAGTGCAGTCCTCATGCATGATGTATGTTGCCGCTGGTAGAATCCATCCGTGGTCAGCTTCGTTGGCGGTGCTACAACAGCATGTTCTCATTTGCATCGAGTACTCAAAAGATGGCCCTGTTGCATTAACTCAGCTCAACCTGTTTCTACACAGGTTGCAGAAGGTGCTGGATATAGCGCTCGCGGACTTCCGGTCGTTTCCGACTTAAACTGGACGATCACATGGATGAACCTGCAGGGAGTTCGGGGCAGAGACTGAGGAACAGCTACAAGATGCAGAGGAACTGTCTAAAATCACGTTGGAGTTTTGCTTTGACACATAGGTTCGAAAAAGGTGATTCGTCTCGAAATATGAGAGTGCCGTGAATGTGATTCACCAGTGGCTGTAATAATTAAAAATCGTCTCCATAGGATCCAACGCAAGTACGGGGTTGAATGGAAAGACTCGACTGCAAATCGCTGATAGCATTTCCATCGGAAAGTGTTATACTATCAGCGACTCCTGTGTGGGCCTGCAAAACGAAAACCGCTTTTCATGCAGGGTGATGGTGACATAAATTGTGAACGTGCTTTTAACAGTGCAATCCTTATGTGTAATGTATGTTACCGGCAGCCGGACGAAGTGGCCGTGCGGTTCTAGGCGCTGCAGTCTGGAACCGCGAGACCGCTACGGTCGCAGGTTCGAATCTTCCCTCGGGCATGGATGTGTGTGATGTCCTTAGGTTAGTTAGGTTTAACTAGTTCTAAGTTATAGGGGACTAATGACCTCAGAAGTTGAGTTCCATAGTGCTCAGAGCCATTTTTTGTTGTTGCCGGCAGTAGAATCCTTCTGCGGTCTGCTTCAAATGTGTTCCTCGAAAAGAACATCATCTTCCCTCCAGGGATTACCATTTGAACTACCGGGTTAGCGTAATCAGACTACTGAAACAGAAAAATTACTCGCCGTGTAAAGTGATACTCATGATCAATTTAATTAACTAGCCTATCAATCTGATATCAGTGACATGCCGCAGGGTGTAGACTTCGACTATGATTCTCCACTTGGTGTTTTTTATGTTGCGGCGATATCTGTTAACGGTATTTCAATCGTCCACCTGTACAAGGAGAGACAACCATCGTAATAAAATCAGATGTGTTACCGAATTTATAAAGTGATACGTAGTATAAAATTTATATTTACAACTTCTCTGTGCTGTTACCTTGAGAGACTTTGTATGTGGCGAGACATTTGGTTACCTTAAGAGAGAGTTCAAAACTGAGAAGGCGTCCTGTGACAGTGGTAGATCTTAGCACTCCATCATGTGTCAAAAATGACTTTAATAGTCTAGTCCTGTGATACATGATCTGACAGGTAAGAAAAGGTATTTTTCTACCTAATGAAAAAATACTTACAGGGAATGAAGCCTATGCCATAGGCCTGTACAGAATTTTCACAACAAGTAACGGTAATTTAGCATCGTGAATATAACTCGTAGTAACGGGAGGAATCTACATTTTGCCTGAGAAGTTCGAGATGTATGGTCAACAACATCATTGCCTCAGATTGGGTAAAGCACATTTTTTAAACTGGTGGTTCTATGTTGGGGTGGATCTGATTAGAACTACTTTTTATTTCCAAGCTGCAGCAGTTTGTTTCACAGTGCACTGTGGCTGCCAGCAAGGGCGGTCACAAGGAGTCAACAACCGGAAGTAACAGATCAGCTCATCCTTTGGCATATACATCTGCCTGTCTGATCCTTCCCATGGAAGCAAGGGTTGGTCAAGTGACCAGTGTGCTGGGTGAGTGGGACAAAAGCGGACGAGTGTGTGTGTTTGGTATGGGTGGACATGGCTGGCGCTCTCCCAGCCGACGTGGACATCGCTACCCTGCGGTTGGCGGTACACCCTTTGTGATCGCCAGTTTGTGTGATCGTCAGGATTTTTTTTCACCAGATATGTTTACTGGAAATGTTGTGCTGGAGGAGGGTGCATATAAGACCTCAAATATATTTAGCGTTACGATCTATTTGTGATGGAAATTTCATTATTTGATTTGCAGAATGTCTGTGTGTGATACTCAAACGCTGAAAATATGCTTTATTATGAGGAAGGACCATCATAAAGTGGAAATGAATGATTTTAGCAATCTATTTGACTCCTGTAAATTGTTAAACGATTATTCAGAGAGGGTAGTGTAAATGGATTAATTCACCCTATTTTTGACGTCGAACTTGCGCCGGCTTCCCCTTTCTCTCCAGCATTAGCCAATAGGAAAACAGTATTCTGAGGAGAGATGAAAACCTTCGTCTTTGTGTTTGGAGAAGCTGGTTCACACAGACAAGCAGGGAATGGCTTCTTGAGAGCGACAGAGATAGGAAGTGAGTGTGGAATTTGCGGATCAACAGAATTCTGCCACTTGATGCTTTGTTTGGGGGCCGCGAGATCAAAGGAGACAGATTTGGGGGCCATGGTTGGTGGTATTTAGTAAGGTGACCTGTAATTAGGACATTGGACTGTTTTGACTTTCATGGCGGCGCCCTGTTAGTAGATACTCACGCGAGAGACCCCAAATGGTGGCTGCTATATCGCACTTCATTCCATTCCTTGCGATTACATTTATTATGACTTGGGGAGCAAGGGTGGGGGCGTTACAGTTGTGATGTCTACCCAAGTGGGGGAACCCGATCTCCCGCAAACTGATTAAATAGAGAATATGTATCAACATATTATTGAATTTGATTTGAACTTCGTGTCGTGAGAACTTTCTTCTCCAGCATAGTGTGAGTCTTTGTCCTATAAATTTTTTTGGGAGTGGTGGGGGCAAAGGTACCGATGGGTAGGGGGGGGGGCTGGGGGTGGAATGTTCTCTAGTGGTGTCACTGTGCACTAGCTCAGTTGATTCCTGCATGACAAGGAAAGCACACACAGGAATATTTTCCAATAACATGACACCATCAATGTGCAGCAATGTGATTACATAATCAGGACATGTAGTTGCTGAATGTGAGCTTTTCCCACCAAATAAAAGTGAGATCCAGTCCCTGAAAACGGAATTTTTATGAATAAACAGCACAGATGGCAGCTTAGAGCCCATGGTTGAATCCATTCTCAGCCAGGAATTAGCCTTGGGAGGAGTTCTTGCATGCATCAGTATTCCACAGGGGCATGTGTTTTAACAAGAATTTCTTGGGTGCGTTTGTTTGTGCTTTAACGTGACATATGGGCTTCAATCGTGGCACCAATGAAGCGACTTGTCTATAAGCGGCCACACAATGCACTGGTGTCCACTCGGGCAGCCTGTGTGGGTGACGTTCTGTGTGGGCCAGTGGACGTCTGACTATGGTATTCCTTTGTGATTGGAATTTAAAAGAATGCGATCGACCTAATTACTTATTTTCAATGTATTTTGTAAGACATGCATTTTCCCAAACAGCAGATAATGATGAACAAGAGAGATCCAACTAATGCAACTGAACTTTTTATAAATAAACGATACACTCTCTGTTATGTAATTAAATTTCCTGTTGTGTGTTCCTTCCTCTCCAGCACAGAGCAGCCAGTTTCCGGGTAGGGGAGGGGGAGGTGGGAATGGCAGGGTTGAGGTTTACCAGAGAGGGAGAGGTTAATTAATTGATCAAGTTAATGAAGTAGTCAACGAAATTGATATTAGTGAGAGGGGGCTATTCGAATAACTGAAGTCTGAATGTGTACCAGTATCAGTGAGGGGGAAGTGGAGGGTTGAAGGTTTGCTGAGGGTTGGGGGTGGAGGGAGAGGGGAAGGCGCAGTGGTGGGTGAACAATAGGTTAAGGACCTGTGAAAAGAAAACAATAGGTTTGGCCCTGAATGTGTGCTTGCCCTTGAATGTAGGCAACCCCATCTAATAAAATGCCCTCATGCCCCCCTTGTCCCACTACAGTAGTTTATTTATTGATGGTGTACCGGTTAATGTTCTGAAATAACACTGACTGGTTACTGAAAGCCTCAACAACTTGTTGTTCTGATTACTTAGGTGACAGATCATTCCTTCATTTATCTGTATTTTTCTGGGTCCTGTTTCAGTGTCTCTTTCTGAAGAGGAAACACGTTACAAAGTGGTATTTTCACCGGGCCGGACTGCCGGGCGAATTCTTAGAAGGAGTGGGCCAGGTAAGAACAGAGGGCCTGACTTTGGCTGACGCAAAGGCGAGACGCCAAGAGGTGGCCGAGCTGTCGCCCCTGCCTCGCTGCTAATGCTGGGCTGGCGCTTTTGTTCACTAGCGATGCTGTTGTCTCTGACTTACTGGCACAGCGGCCCAACTCACAGAGCTTAAAAGTAGGTACAGAGGCCTTTTCCTGTGGCGAAGGGCCCAAGGGCATGTGCCCGGACCTGACACCACTCGGGTACCTACCATGCCTAGGGCAGCGCCAATCGTGCTGCTGTTTTCTCTGTGTTTACTTATTTAGTCACCACCTCATCTCATCTCACCATCGGGTTTGCTTTAGATTAGTTGGTTTTCAAGTTAACTACGACCTAAGCACTTTACGTTTGACGACGGCAGAACACAGATCTAAACTTTCTTCGTGTACTGGTGGCACCTATGACGTCCGACAATGACCGACAGTACACAGTTGACAGATACGCCTCGGCATTGTACAGTAATGCAATAGTAATAGTGTGTTACTGATTCTGTGTAGTCTTAGCGCCTGCCGAAACTGATAGTCATCGCGCACATATAGGTTACCGAAGATTATACACAGATGTAAAAGTGATGATAAATAGCGCAGGTCAGTTCTGTCGACAAGAAAAGTGGAAAGGTTTGCTTCGTCTTAAAAAAAATAAAAATAGAACATTTCTCGTTGAGAGCACACTCTCTTCGAACAATGAGAGAAAATGCGAAAGGTGCAAATTAACCTACAACTGTGGTCTGAACCCAGCTTCAGTTATTAGACTGTAAAAAACAGCTTAATTTTGATTCCTTACACTCCGCTCTAGAAGAATGCATAACAGTAAATGTATTACACGTTCGCTTCAATTATTTAACAGTAACACAATTTTTTCCTTGACTTGCTAAGCTTTTCCGTGGAAGAATATACAAAATGCGAAAGTACGATTGTCTACCACAGGAATTTTATTAGGATGGAGGAGGGCGTGAAATTGAATGAAAGTACTAATCTAATAACTGAAGATGGGGTTCAGATCACAGGTGTTGGTTGATTTGCACCTTTCTCATTTTACGTGAGTGTACAATGCCAATGAAATTTGGATTCCGGTGCTGAAAAGATGTGCACCAGTCTTTCATCATGGGAGGATAGTTTATTTCTTTCTTTAATCGTATGGCTAGGGCCCCCCGTCGGGCAGGCCGTTCGCCGGGTTCCGGTCTTTCAATTTGACGCCCCTTCGGCTACCTGCTGTCGATGAGGATGATAGGATGATGATGAGGACAGCACAGCACCCAGTCCCTGGGCAGCAAAAATTCCCCAACGCAGCCGGGAGTCGAACCCGGGCCCACAGGATTGACAATCCGTCACGCTGACCATTCAGCTACCGGGGGCGGACATGGGAGGATAGTAACAGCGGACGGCGGCATCCGACAGCGACCAGTTGCGCTCGCGTATTCAAAACGTGTGACGCACGCCACTGCGCGGAAGCTCGCCGAAGCGGAATTTTGCTGTAGTGAGCAGCGAGCCAGGGTGTGAATCCGACATTCAACAAAGCTACGTTACCCCTTGAAAATGTTCTCCGCTGATAGGGACGAAACATCGGGTTTTGAAGTGAAATCCCTTAGACCATGGCATAATAGCCAGGAATATTTTATTAACTGTGACGATTCTGGCCGTGAAAGTTTACATTTAACGAGCTCCCCTTATTGCACCTCCAAGATGACCGCCATGGTGATCGCTCTATTAAACACTATCTGAGGTTGTCTAAGCATCGTAGCAATAAACAATTAAACCACGGGTTCCCGGGTTCGATTCCCGGCGGGGTCAGGGATTTTCTCTGCCTCGTGATGACTGGGTGTTGTGTGTTGTCCTTAGGTTAGTTAGGTTTAAGTAGTTCTAAGTTCTAGGGGACTGATGACCATAGATGTTAAGTCCCATAGCGCTCAGAGCCATTTGAATTAAACCACGACGACTTTAATTCAAAATTTTAACAGGAAGTCATTACACATTCTCGTTCTTATTGTCTGAAGAAGACGAACCTGTAATGTAACAAATACTGCACAAGCAAGTGATGGTGTGCAAGTAGCTGTACAAGATCACCGAAAAGATTTTAAAATACTGTCAATCGTAACAACTTATTTACGCAACGTGCAGATTAACTAACTACACTTTGTATCTATATTTCACTGAAACATCTACACAACAGTGAAAATGTCGACGGTATGCGGGAAATTTTTTTCCATTCGCTTCTGTTACTTGGCAACTGACAACAGTAATCCCCAATTTATTTCGCGTCCTCAATTTTGCATGAAGTACTGTTCAGTTCTGGCTTGAGTTTGTTTTTTTGGCGGTGTCAGTTGTGAGAGCGATGCACAGCAGTACGGACAAGTTTGCTGACAAAGACCTGGCCAGTATTCAGCTCGTGTCTTTTCTTTCGCTACTGCCTTTATCGCGCGTTGTGCGCAGGGTCGGCAGGTTAAGAACAGATTTGGCATGGTTAAGTTAGGGGATGGCCGGATGCCCTTCCTGCCGCCACCCCATACCCCCCGGGACAGAAGTAGTGCACCCCAGCTGCCTGCGTCTAGTGTAAATCGCGAAATAGTGTGAATGTGTTTCAAATGTCTGCAAGTCGTGTAACTGAGGCGGGACGTGGGGACCAGCCCGGTATTCACCTAGCAGGCTGTGGGAAACCGCCTAAAAACCACTTCCAGGCACACCAGCCGCCGTCGTTAATGCGCTGGGCGGATTCGATCCGGGGCCGGCGCGCCTACCCACGTCCAGGAAGTAGCGCGTTAGCGCTGTCGGCTATCCTGGCGGTTCTATTCAGCTGAATGCTATGGCAGTTCGGCACTATGACGCTATGCTGAGCTGTTCATAGACCAACGGCAGCCACACCACAGTGTATGTATTTCGTCTCACATTTAGTGCACTGTTCTGTGTTTTGTGTTGTAACTTTTGGTGAGAAGATATTAACAGTTTTTCCCACCATTATCAAGGCATTTCCCCAGAAACACTGGTAATTAAGGTAACGGGCCGAATAAATAATTCCTCTTATTACTCCGTAAAGAGTCACTGATGGCCAGAGGTCTTTCATACCAAAATCCTCAGAAAATAGCTTTCAATAATCTATAAGCTCCATTAGGTAGGGTTGGGTTTTATACTGTATGTAAAAATCAAATATTAGTGGCTGCGGAACGAAACCGAGCTCCATATTTTCAGATTCTGGTATCTCTTATCATTCCACAATTTCTATTTTATTTTACACAGAAAGAATGGATTACCCATCCATACTAGAACCAAGCTGCCTAAGAACACAACACGTTTCATTCCATTGCACATTACCAAATGTCTGCTCCAAATCTACGAGTGCAATATATTTTTTCTTCTTTTTCCTTGATCTGCACTCTGTTATTGAGCAAAAAATGGTCCTCGTAACCTTCTGTTTTTCTAAGAACAAAAGTGTCTAGAATCCAAGTAATACACGTTGTCAGTCCAGATCTTTCCACCTGACGAATTTATTAACACACTCGTATTGGTGTGGGAAAGCAGCACATCATCGGATGGTGCCTATTTTGAAACGGCCTTGCTGTGGTGGTAACACCTGTTCCCTTTAGATCTCCGAAGTTAAGCGCTGTCGGGCTTGGCTAGCAGTTGGATGGGTGACCGTCCAGGTCTGTCGAGCGCTGTTGGCAAACTGGAAGCATACAGCGCTTGTGAGGTCAATTGGAGAGCTACTTGATGGAGAAGTAGCGGTTCCGATGAGCGGTGTTCAAAATGTGTGTGAAATCTTATGGGACTTAACTGCTAAGGTCATCAGTCCCTAAGCTTACACACTACTTAGCCTAAATTATGGTAAGGACAAACACTCACACCCATGCCCGAGGGAGGACTCGAACCTCCGCCGGGATCAGCCGCACAGTCCATGACTGCAGCGCCTAAGACCGCTCGGCTAATCCCGCGCGGCCGAGAGCGGTGTGCTGACCACATAACCCTCCACATCCGCACCCAGTGAGCCTATCGGCTGATGATGCCACGGCGGTTGGTCGGTACCATTGAGCCTCAGAAGGCCTGTTCCGACGGAGAGAGTTTCTATGCACCGGGCTACTATTGTTTCAAGATTTCTGACCCTCACACGAATGCAATGTTCTGTTTCTGACCGTAGTACTCATTCAGAAATTCGATGGCGCCCTTTATCAGTTTTCAACATGCTGATTACAGTGTAAGTAGTTATATGAGAAGTGACGAGCTGGTTTTGAATGAACACGTCGCGGTTTTCCCAGATGGGACCTCTGCGGCAGCGATTGCTGTAAACAAGGTCGTCGTGTAAATGATGCGTGCCGCGGGGGGAAATGAGATGACGCTACGTTCACTGCGGCAGAAGCAAGTGCATTTAACTCGTACACTTCTGTATTAGTAACTGCAGTACATTACCATATTTTTTGCATTATTGAACTCAAACGCACAGCTTGTGATGCTAACTTCGGACGATATGCTGGTGACAAATATAATAATATAGTAAAAGAAATATAGCAACCTGGAGATGGGTGCTATAGACTGAAACCTGTAACGCTGACAGAGTAAAGCTTTCTAACAGGGTAAGGTATAGTGTTGTACGTAGAAGATAGTGTACCAAGGAAAATTTGAGTTTTTTGGTCAGTAACTTAGTTGAGTTCAAAAGCCGGCCGGTGTGGACGATCGGTTCTAGGCGCTACAGTCTGGAACTGCGCGACTGCTACAGTCGCAGGTTCGAATCCTGCCTCGGGCATGGATGTGTGTGATGTCCTTAGGTTGGTTAGGTTTAAGTAGTTCTAAGTTCTAGGGGACTGATGACCTCAGAAGTTAAGTCCCATAGTGCTCAGAGCAATCTGAACCATTTTTTTGAGTTCAAAAATGGTTCAAATGGCTCTGAGCACTATGGGACTTAACTTCTAAGGTCATCAGTCCTTAGCTGAGTGACTGATTTTACACTCCCTTAATCGAATGCGCACTAGAGACCGCCATAAGTAGTTTCAAATGGCTCAAATGGCTCTGAGCACTTTGGGACTTGTGAGGTCATCAGTCCCCTAGAACTTAGAACTACTTACACCTAACTAACCTAAGGACATCACACACATCCATGCCCGTGGCAGGATTCGAACCTGCGACCGTAGCGGTCGCGTGGTTCCAGACTGTAGCGCCTAGAACCGCTCGGCTACACCGGCCGGCATAAGTAGTTTTAGCCAATTTATAGAGTATTTGTTGTTGTTAGAGATGAGACTCCTCTTTGCACAGATTTATAAATATTCGACGTTCTACACATCCAAGTCCCGTATAACACACAAAAGTTATTTGGAATAAATGGTTAATTCTTCAGGTACATAATATTTTGCTGAATAAAATTCTATATATTTGTAAAACTACTTATATATAACACGTGGACAGTGAAGCCACACGTCGTTGATCGTGGACTATCTTGTACCTTGAAACAGAAGCTCTTTTACCATGGAACATGTGAGTCTTGCAAATAACTGAATTTTTTTTACGTCTTAGCAATTTACCGTTTCTTGAAAATGAAAATCTGTGGTTGTTTTCAATCGCTTGTATTTTAAAATATTTTTAACTTACAAGTGGTTTTTGATAAAACTTCTGTTTCATTTAATTTCACTCACTGATAACTGGTGCGTAGAAAAGTAATAATGTAACAGATAGACTACAGCATTGACATTTTTCTCGGTTGCAACACTTTTAAATTTCAATCGAATACTTGTTTTTACGTACATGTAAATATTGCGCCTTGGAACAGTCTTTCACATTTGGGGAAACCTCAGTTTTCCTGAATAATTTTTGTAATTTCAGAAGAAGAGTGCGGACATAAAAAGTGAATGACATCATTTAAAAATGGAGTGTTGAAATATATTACACTTCTATTACAGGACGAAAGTCTGGAAAGTGTTCCAAGGTACAACACTCAACCCTATTTTTGGCTGATTACGTTCTCTGTCGACCCTGTTTGTTGCTGATTACGCTCTTTGCCGACAACCCTTAAAAAAGTACAACTCGTGACAGACGGTATTATAACCATGCGATTACATCTTACCCCTCACACGTAGCTTTAGCACTTAGCAGAACCACAAGGGAACTACACTCCTGGAAATGGAAAAAAGAACACATTGACACCGGTGTGTCAGACCCACCATACTTGCTCCGGACACTGCGAGAGGGCTGTACAAGCAATGATCACACGCACGGCACAGCGGACACACCAGGAACCGCGGTGTTGGCCGTCGAATGGCGCTAGCTGCGCAGCATTTGTGCACCGCCGCCGTCAGTGTCAGCCAGTTTGCCGTGGCATACGGAGCTCCATCGCAGTCTTTAACACTGGTAGCATGCCGCGACAGCGTGGACGTGAACCGTATGTGCAGTTGACGGACTTTGAGCGAGGGCGTATAGTGGGCATGCGGGAGGCCGAGTGGACGTACCGCCGAATTGCTCAACACGTGGGGCGTGAGGTCTCCACAGTACATCGATGTTGTCGCCAGTGGTCGGCGGAAGGTGCACGTGCCCGTCGACCTGGGACCGGACCGCAGCGACGCACGGATGCACGCCAAGACCGTAGGATCCTACGCAGTGCCGTAGGGGACCGCACCGCCACTTCCCAGCAAATTAGGGACACTGTTGCTCCTGGGGTATCGGCGAGGACCATTCGCAACCGTCTCCATGAAGCTGGGCTACGGTCCCGCACACCGTTAGGCCGTCTTCCGCTCACGCCCCAACATCGTGCAGCCCGCCTCCAGTGGTGTCGCGACAGGCGTGAATGGAGGGACGAATGGAGACGTGTCGTCTTCAGCGATGAGAGTCGCTTTTGCCTTGGTGCCAATGATGGTCGTATGCGTGTTTGGCGCCGTGCAGGTGAGCGCCACAATCAGGACTGCATACGACCGAGGCACACAGGGCCAACACCCGGCATCATGGTGTGGGGAGCGATCTCCTACACTGGCCGTACACCACTGGTGATCGTCGAGGGGACACTGAATAGTGCACGGTACATCCAAACCGTCATCGAACCCATCGTTCTACCATTCCTAGACCGGCAAGGGAACTTGCTGTTCCAACAGGACAATGCACGTCCGCATGTATCCCGTGCCAGCCAACGTGCTCTAGAAGGTGTAAGTCAACTACCCTGGCCAGCAAGATCTCCGGATCTGTCCCCCACTGAGCATGTTTGGGACTGGATGAAGCGTCGTCTCACGCGGTCTGCACGTCCAGCACGAACGCTGGTCCAACTGAGGCGCCAGGTGGAAATGGCATGGCAAGCCGTTCCACAGGACTACATCCAGCATCTCTACGATCGTCTCCATGGGAGAATAGCAGCCTGCATTGCTGCGAAAGGTGGATATACACTGTACTAGTGCCGACATTGTGCATGCTCTGTTGCCTGTGTCTATGTGCCTGTGGTTCTGTCAGTGTGATCATGTGATGTATCTGACCCCAGGAATGTGTCAATAAAGTTTCCCCTTCCTGGGACAATGAATTCACGGTGTTCTTATTTCAATTTCCAGGAGTGTATTTAAACACCATGCTTGGAGTCGTGTCTTCAAAACTAAAGCGCATTCATTGTTTCTTTAGTTTCCGTCAGTGTAACTTACGGGTCAGTTACCTGATTAGTCAAAAATAGACATGTGGAATGTGGCTGTGGTAGAATTATGGGAACTGGCTGACTGCTGTAATTTATAAACGTTGTAACACGAAATCAATGCCTAGCCTCTAGATGAGACTGACAAGAAACTACAAATAAGAAAACATAGGCATCACAGACACTAATTTGTCAGAGTCATGCTCGTGGTGATGCGCATGAGTCTTGAAAAACTTTCGTTGGTAATCTCAAATTGATACGCAGTCCTATTACAGGCAGTTATCGGAAGCGGTTAGTGGCACTTGTGACGTACAAGGTCGACAAACACATTTTCATTAGATGAATTCGACTGCTACGCACATGAGACTCGAATAGGATGAAGACAGTACGGACTCTGCACTGCTGTTTGAGACAACTTAGTTCTGGAGCAACGCATTGAAACGTGGTGGTCGTAGCGATCGAGTTGAAGTTTGATCCTTCAAAACAGGCCTTCAGACATGAAACAATGACGAAAACTCCATAACGTGGTAATGCGTCCGAGAAAGTTAATATTCTTTGGGGGCTGCAACTGCTGTCACTCAGAGACAGTAGAAGGTACATGTTTATGAATAACAGTCCGCCAAATGTTTCTCTTCCGATGTTTTATTTATCTGTACGGTACACATTCGGAGACAAATTCCCATTTTCAGGATTTAAAAGTTTCAGTACAGGCTTTTCGCCATGACTTGATCAAGCAGTCGCACCTGAATTTCACAAAAATCTGCTTTACTGCACCTCTATGTTGGTAAAACTGAATCATACACATAACACCTCAAAAAAGTGGCGTATGAAAACTAAAAACTTTTCATACATCAGTTCGATGTAGAAATATGTCTTTGATCGTCTTGATGTTACCCAGTAAATCCATATTATGATTAATATTACGATGCCATCAGTGCGACAGCCATAACCCGAGGGATTAACAAATTCGAAACTGGCCTTGGTCACCCTGGATGGAGTAGCTGGAATGCTGATTTAACAAATTTTTTTGAAAATCATAGCTTTGTTAAAGACGAATGCAATAAACTAGTGTGATGGTCCATGTGAAATGATGGTTTATCTATTCTCAGCAGTCTTATTACGAAATATTGAAAACACCACGTAAGCAAAATGTTATACTGAATCATGTTTTTATTATGAAAAAAACTTGTACACACTTTTTACACATAATTTGACTGACTGTAGTGTGCTCTGAAACTCTTAGGCGTATAATGAGCGACGTCATTCTTTGGACAGCGCCAGATATTTGCTTTCGGCACGGTTTCCATTCTAGCTCTTACTGACATCGGTAAAAGCTTTGCAGACACCTGCTGGATGCGTTTTGTTTTGGAAAATGTGACCCACTACGTCTCCACCGTCCAAGAACTGAAGAAAAACTCGGGTGCTGTGCGCCTGACTAACTGATGCAGGCCGAGTCGTACTCGGGTCCCGTCACAGTGTGTGTATCTGTTTCCATCTGGAGCAGCATCCATGCTCACTACAGGGATGGTGCAAGAGAGGTTTGAGAACAAAATCAGATTTATTTTCTCCACGGGCCTCCTTCTGCACCAGGGTGTATACTCTTGATAGCAAAAATTCCAAACTCTGGAAACAAAGTTATCCGCTCTCGGAATAAAGAATTATTTTTAAATGTTCTAAATATGTACCCAGGAAAGAGCACGACATTGATGTAAGGCAATAAGCAATTTGGAGGCCCATTTGCAAGGTCTGTTCGCAGGTAGTAATTTCTCAGCTGGACGATGGATTTCCTCAATCTGAGTGCTCAATCTGAGTGCATGGAGCTATGGAAAGTTTCCGTAGTATGCTCAACTGCTATGTAAAAATATCTCGGTTCGCTCAATCGACAGGTGATTTTGAATGTAGTCAGTGCAAACTCTCATGCACGCTATGATGGAAGTAATAGTAACAACATGGCCCAAATGGACGCAGCACAAAGTAGAGAAGAGTAATTGACGGCAGAGCTGGAAGAACTAAGTAGTAATATACGTAGGTAAGTTCAAAAGTCGTCACGGTGGAAATACAGCGTGTATTTGCCGGAGTTACAGAATCGTGAACATGTGAGTAGCACTGTAGTCATACCCGATGATGGTTAGATGCTGCCTTATGGGTTCGTTACACATATTCGAATCTGTACTGCATCGATTACCACGTTACGTGTCTGTGGATGAAGCCTTTTGGCTTTGAAATTAATTGCAGTTAATTGAAAATAATAAAAGCCACTTGTTGGACATAAGGGTAGTAGAAACGGTCCTCACAGTAAAGGCTTTATCTCTTATGACTTTCCCATATCCCAATTGAACTAAGTGACAATAACGCGCGTTGTTAGGTAACTGCGACCTCATGTATTTTTAACTCTTGTCCTTAAGCTTCGCTCTCCAGGAATTGGCGAACGTTTATAGAATTGAGTATTTGGCAACTATACCCGGCCCTGTATTCGGATCGCCATGCATCCAAATACCAACAGAGATATAATCAGGAGCGGAGGACAATTAACCATTTTTCTGCATCATGTCAATTAGTTTGCTGTGCACATATACTTATGGCGGTAATATCACGTACACAAGGAATAAAAGGGCAGTGCGTTGGCAGAATTGTCGTTTGTGCTCAGCTGATTCATTTGGAAAGGTTTCCTACGTGATTATGGCCGCACGACGGGAATTAATAATAGCCTCTGAACGCGGAATGGTTGTTGGAGGTAGACATATGTGACAACCCTTTCGGATATCGTTGAAGAATTCAATATTCCGAGATCACAGTGTCAAGAGAGTGCCGAGAATACCAAAATTCAGGCATTAGGTCTCACCACGGTCAACGCAGTGGCCGATGGCCTTCTCTTAACGACCGAGAGCAGCGGCATTTGCGTAGAGTTGTCAGTGCTAACAGACAAGCAACACTGCGCGAAATAACCGCAGAAATGAATGTGGGACGTACGACGAACGTATCCGTTGGGACAGTGCGGCGAAATATGGTGTTAATGGCCTATGACAGCAGACGACCGACGCGAGTGCCTTTGCTGCACGATATCTCCTGCGGCCTCTCTCCGGGCCTCGTGACCATATCAGTTGAACCATAGAGGACTGGAAAACCGCGGCCTGGTCAGATAAGTCCTGATTTCAGTTGGTAAGAGCTGATGATAGGGTTCGAGTATGACGCAGACATCACGAAGCCATGGACCCAAGTTGTCAACAAGGCATTGTGCAAGCTGGTGATGGTTCCATAAAGGTGTGGCTTATGTTTACGTGGAATGACCCGATCATTGACCAGAAATGGTTATATTCGTCTACTTGGAGACCATTTGGAGCCATTCATGGACTTCATATTACCAAACAACGATGGAATTTTTATGGATGGCAATTCGCCATGTCCTTGGACCACAACTGTAGGCGACTGAAGAACATTCTGGACAGTTCGAGCGAATGGTTTGGCCACCCAAATCGCCCAACATGAATCCTATCGAGCATTAATGGGACGTAATCGAGAGGTCAGTTTGTGCGCAAAACACCGCACCTACAACACTTTCGCAATTATGGACGGCTGTAGAGGCAGCATGGCTGAGTATTTCTGCAGGGGACTTCCAACGACCTGTTGAGTCCATGGCACGTCCAGTTGCTGTACTTTGCCGGGCAGAAGGAAGTCCGACACGATGTTAAGAGGTATCCCATGACTTTTGACACCCCAGTGTACGTCGAGTATAGAAATCGGGTGCTGTGCACATCGTCTGAAGCAATGAGCGTTCTTCATTAGTGACGTGGAAGAAAGAATATTTTATGATGAGCGTTGTTTCGGTATTCACCTCCACCGCGCAAGTTCTTTAGTTTTCTGTTTGGCGTTGTACAGCTAAAACTTTGCCATTAGATGCGTGCTTTCTTCACTTTTTTTTTTATTCACTATGGGACCTAACATCTGAGGTCATCAGTCCCCTAGAACTTAGAACTACTTAAACCTAACTAACCAAAGGACATCACACGCATCCATACCCGAGGCAGGATTCGAGCCTGCGTCCGTAGCGGTCGCGCGGTTCCAGACTGAAGCGTCTAGAACCGCTCGGCCTCTTCACAATTTATTCTGGTGTTTTTTTCAGCTAGTGTATGTTTTTTCCATCACATCTGCTTACCATGTTAGACAGTTGATCATTAGCGTTGAAACCGCTACGATGTAGTCATACCAGTTCCTTCGATCTTCCTTCGCTAGTCTAGTTTTTGTTAGGTTGCATAAGCTAAGGGAAACATCAGCTGTTGAGAAATTTGCGGTTACAGCCAGCTGTGTCTGTGGAGAAATAGTCACTTGAATTGTGTAGACAGAGCCTCTTAAGTTAGAATCACGGAGTATGTACAGTACTGCTGTCCCTGCGTTCTTAAGAAGAATGTCCGAAGGAACATTGCATCATTCTTGTTAACAACACAGGTACCGATACCACGCAGCGACTTTCGAAAGCAATGTCCTCTCCTGTACGGGAATTACATAATGTGTGTACGAGCACAAATTGTGACTTAGAAACGACGATAGTTGGAAGATTGGGCCCGGTCGTGAGTCGTGCACGGATACCAAAAGCGGTTTAGGCGACCGTTCGCGTAAAGCGGGACATCCGGGTTCAAGTCCGGCACAAATTTTCAACATCGCTATTCCATTATACAGCTGACGTATCGCAACTGAGAATACATTTCATGTATTTCAAATATTCCAGAATGACATTTTCACTCCGCAGCGAAGTGTGCGCTGATATGAAACTTCCTGGCAGATTAAAACTGTATGCCGGACCGATACTCGAACTCGGTACCTTTGCCTTTCGCGGGCAAATGCTCTGCCAACTGAGCTACACAAGCACGGCTCACGACCCGTCCTCACAGCTTCAGTTCTGCCAGTACCTCGTCTTCTACCATCCAAACTTCACAGACGCTCTTCTGCGAACCTTGCAGAAGTAGCACTCCTGGAACAAAGGAGCTAACTTACGCTTCTTCCATTACAACATGTTCAAATAATAAATCAACAAATACTTCGTAACGACTCATAGATTTTAAACAATATTTATGATCAGGACGCACTTCGGGGGCTTTGATACAACGCCGGAAGACAATTTGCGGCTTTACTTCTTCACTGTTGCTATCGGAAAAATCGCGATGTTAAAAATCATTCGGATCCTTCGTATCTATACCTGCTTTGTATTAGCCGATGAAGTGAACCGAATACCAGGTTGTATGGGAAACTAGTATGGTGATGTGACTAGTTAAAGCCACGTCCTCGTTCGAAGTAGTGCACGTCTTTACGTTGCAGTAAAACCACGCAAGTGATTGTCGAACGTGCCTTCGTGGCCAGCCGCAACAACTTCATATTAACAACTACCGCGAAAGATTGGCAATGCTGACGATGCATGCAAGCAAAATGTTAAAGTTGAATACAACAAATTATGGAATACAACAAATTATGGCAATAGGGGCATGATAGTTAGCAGAATGAGATTCAAACACCAATCGCAAACAAGACAGAAGCTGCACCCCATAAGTATCCCAAAGTCGATATGGCTAAACGTTTTATTAAGGAGCGATATCTGAGATATTATAAATAATACAAAATAATAACAATTTTGGCAGAAGGTAATCGCTTTTGTTGCACAGAACTAGCCTTCGAGCCTCACAAGGAAACTTGAGGAAATTTGATCTATGGAATTTGATTTTAAAACATCTAACAATAAACTCGCCGTCATGTGTACGAACAAGACGATGTATTTTCAAATAAGGTATACCACATTATCAGATCAAGTACTCGGACACTTGTTAATCGACATTAATGTTTTCTTATTTTCGCGTCTAGTACCGTTGGATCACATTTACAACCAAATCTCCAAGGTCATAGAACGTCTGTCCGCCCCCGGTAGCTGAGTGGTCAGCGCGACAGACTGTCAATCCTAAGGGCGCGGGTTCGATTCCCTGCTGGGTGGGAGATTTTCTCCGCTCAGGGACTGAGAGTTGTGTTGTCCTAATCATCATCAATTCATCCCCATCGACTCACAATTCGCCGAAGTGGCGTCAAATTGGAAGACCTGCACCCGGCGACCGGTCTACCCGACGGTAGGCCCAAGTCACACGCCATTATTATTATAGAACGTGTCAGTACATGGAACTACAACATAAAGGTAATAACCGATAAAAATATAGTGTTTAAGAACGCAAAAAATGTCAATCTATAAGTTTAGGTAAACGCAATCAACAGTATAACTTAAGAATGAGCTCGATTTTTCAAGGAAATCCTCAACAGAATAGGAGTGGCCCATGAGGAAACTCTTCAATTTCGATTTGAGAGCACGTAGATTACTGCTAAGATTTTTGAATTCTTGCGGCAGCTTATTGAAAATGGATGCAGCAGTATACCTTTCTGCACAAAGTTAAGGTTGGTTGGTTGTTTTGCGGAAGGAGACCAGACAGCGTGGTCATCGGTCTCATCGGATTAGGGAAGGAAGTCGGCTGTGCCCTTTCAGAGGAACCATCCCGGCATTTGCCTGGAATGATTTAGGGAAATCGCAAGAGTTAAGGAAGTGCAATCCAAATGCAGATTGGATTTCTGCCGAGTATTATCTGAGTGAAAGCTGCTAATTCTTGGGAATAAGCTGGTATTGTTAACAAGAAACTACAGTAAAGAATGTATACTGTATATTGAGAGGCCAATGTCAAAATACCCAGACTAGTGAACAGGAGTCGACAAGAGGTTCACCCCAACTTACACCACTTATTGCCGAACCTCCCGTTTCTGAGCCAAAAACATCCTTTTAGAATGGGAAGACTTACCCCAAAATATAACATCATTTCAGCATAAGCGAATGAAAATAAGCAGACTAATTTTCGTCTCGAACGATCACTTACTTCAGATACCGTTCGAATAGTAAAAATGGCGGCATTAAGCCTTTGAACAAGATCCTGAATGTGGGCTTTCCACGACAGTTTACTATCTATCTGAACAACTAGAAATTTGAATTGTTCAGTTTCACTAATCATATGCGCATTCTGTGAAATTAAAACGTCGGGTTTTGTTGAATTCTGTAAACCATAAAAACTGAGTCTTACTGTGATTAAGCGTTAGTTGATTTTCTACAAGGCGTGAACTTATGTCGTGAATTGCACTATTTGAAACCAAGCCAGTCTTGCACACAACATTCTTTACTACCAAGCAAATAGATACATTTTAGAATTACCTGTAATTCTAGAAGGTATATCATTTATATAAATAAGGATCAGGAGTGATCCCAACACTGATCCCTGGGGCACCCCCCTCCTCCCCCCCCCCCCCCCCCGGCCCAATTGACCGTACCCCACCCAGACCTCACATCACAGCCATTCTCAACATTGTGAATAATGACCTTTTACTGTCTGTTGTTAAACTAACAGGTGAGCCCAATATGGGGTGTGTCCGCCTTTCCCTTTTATGGTGGACTGAACTCGGCTGGGGACTTTTTCAGTGAACATTCCATGGAGAAACTGCCCACTCTTCCTCAGAATCCAAAACCAAGGAAGGTAGTGATATTGGATGGTGGGATCTGAAGTCGATGTCTTCATGGTAGAGCGCACTTTCATGGTGATACAATCGCCGTCTCTGAACTGCAAGTCTGGACGTGTGGGATGTCGCATTGTCCTTCTGGAACTGGCCAAGTCCGTCGGAATCCACAATGGACATGAATGGTTCAACTGGTTCATCTGGCTCTGAGCACCATCGGACTTAACACCTGAAGTCATCAGTCCTCTAGACTTAGAACTACGTAAACCTAACTAACCTAAGGACATCACACATCCATGCCCGAGGCAGGATTCGAACCTGCGACCGCAGCGGTAGCGCGGTTCCAGACTGAAGCGCCTAGAACCACTCGGCCACAGCGGCCGGCGGACACGATTTTATGCAAGTGATCCCTGTCAGAATCATATCTAGACGTATCAGGTGTCCCATATCACTCCAACTGCTCACGCCCCACACCATTACAGAGCCTCTACCAGCGTGAACAGTCCCCTGCTGACATGCAGGGTTCATGGATTCATGGGGTTGTATTCATACCCGTATTCGTCCATCCGCTCGATACAATTAGAAAAGAGACTGGTCCAGTCATCAACAGTCCATTGTAGTCGTTGACGGGCGCACGCGAGGCGTAAAGCTTTGTATCATGCAGTCATCAAGGTTACACGTGGGGGTCTTCAGGTTCGACAGCCCATGTCGATAATGTTTCGTTGAATGATTCGCACGCTGGCACTTGTTGATGGCCAGCATTGAAATCTGCAGCAATTCTCTTCAGTCGTCGTTGGTCCCGTTCCTGCAAGATCTTTTTCCGGCTACAGCGAAGTCGGAGATTTGATGTTTTATCGGATATCTGATATTCACGGCACACTCGTGAAATGGACTCACGGGAAAATTCCCACTTCATCGCTACCTCGGAGATGCTGTGTCCCCATTGTAGTAGCAGTAACCGACCTACCAACTGTGCCAGCCGGCTGCTGTGACCGAGCGGTTCTAGGCGCTTCAGTCCTGAACCGCGCTGCTGCTACGGTCGCAGGTTCGAATTCTGCCTCGGGCATGGATGTGTGTGATATCCTTAGGTTAGTTAGGTTTGTTTTAAGTCTAGGGGACTGATGACCTCCGATGTCAAGTCCCATAGTGCTTAGAGCCATTGTTTTTCAACTGCGCCAGACACTTGTTGTCTTATATAGGCGTTGCGGTTCGCAGCCTGTTTACATATCTCTGTATTTGAATAGGCATGCCTATACCAGTTTCTTTGACGCTTCAGTGTGCCATCTCCTTTGTACTTCACTGACGGCACAACAGATGATGCCATGTAAAATTCTCCCTGCATTCGCTAAAGCCAAACTCTTCAACCGGATTGTCAGAGGGTGTAACATGATTAACAACTCCAAATCACTCGTTTCCAGTCATTCACTGGTCTGTGGCATCGCTCTCTACACTGCTCTAAGTGGCTGTTAGCCTTGTCTACAGAAATGTGTGACGTTGAAGAACTGTTCGATCATTGTACTCCATTCTTTTTAACTCCCCATGCACAGTCATTGTGCTAGTTAGACTGCTGGTAGCATGTTGGAATTTACGAGTCCGAGTAGATTCCTTCCTCTGATTGCATCCTAATTTTTACAACCACCCTTCGTAGTGCCGGATGATCACTGTCTGTCAGTGTATGAGGTACACTTAGTCTTGGTTAATCTGCGATTGCTCCGCCACCTTTCCATTTTACAACCACATCACCAAGGGTCGACTTGGACCGCTTTAGAATGGTTGAAATGATCCTGAAGCATTTGTCACTCAGGGGACATCCAATGACTATTTCACGTTCGAAGTCACTGGGCTCTCCTGAATTAGCCATTCTACTGTTGCCGCTGCTCTACTGATAACACGGTACAACCGCCCACATTTTATACTAGTGGATCAGCCTCCTGTGACATCTGGTGATCGATTCTGCATTACCTAACAGTGTGTCGAGACGTCCGATCAGATAGTGTATGTTAGATTGTTACTGGGAAATGAAGGATCATAACTACTAGTGATTTCGTCAAACGAAATGTGGATACGTGCACATTATACAGCAAGTATATGTATTCTAAATGTGTGGGAAATATTGTAAAAAGTACCTTTAAGTGTTTAGTGCTGCTATGTTGTGCGCTGACAAACAGGCGTGTTGCGTGTGACAGCATTCCACTTGTGAGAACACTCGACTGTACGATGTCAGTGCCTTTCCTATGTTTCTAGACAGTAAACACGGCAATGCTAACGAGCTTCCAGGTCTTCAGTTCGCTTTGCTGGTGAATACACCATGTACTGTTTACAAATTGTCTTCCGTCTGTAAGGACCTGATCGTCGACAAAACGTTAAACTCCTACTTTTTTCACTTTATTTTGCTTCCTACTGTCTAATTAGGTACCGACGAGTGATCAGCTGCCCTTTGGCTTCTGGTTGCTCATCGTGATAAGGATGTAGTGCCTTTGTCCACACTGAGATACCTGTGGTAGACCAACACATGACGCAGTGGCGCATGTGTGACTTCTGGAAGAATAAAATACCTGATACGGGAATAACAGTGTATCTGTACTCACTGTATCGTACGAGCTGCGTTGAGTCGACTAGTGGCACAGGGGGAAGTTGAGGGAAAATCCTGTGGCAGATCCTTCGTCAGTCGCTACCAGAATTAGTTCATTGTCACTTACATGTCACTGTCAGCTCCATAACCTTTTCCAGCCTGACTTCCCATAAAATCAAACAAATGCTTTTACATGGATTATTGGTAAAATTATACAAATGATGCAGGTTATTATTGGAACATCAATTTTATTCAGTGCCGCACTTACAGCAAAACAGCGTGATGTACGGAGCAATTTGTTGCAGTTAGGATGTAACATGGAGATGTATCAGGGGATTTGTTCAAATGGTTCAAATGGCTTTGAGCACTATGGGACTTAACATCTGACGTCATCAGTCCCCTAGAACTTGGAACTACTTAAACCTAACTAACCTAAGGACATCACACACGTCCATGCCCGAGGCAGGATTCGAATCTGCGACCGTAGCGGTCGCGCGGTTCGAGACTGAAGCGCTTAGAACCGCTCTGCTACAACGGCCGGCAGGCGATTTGTTACCCTTTTTTCTGTAACATGGGGATGTATGCAGCAGTTTCTTCTGACATGGAGCATTTTCTTACACTTTTGCTGTAATGTGTCGATGAATTGGGCAATTTGTTACAAATGTGCTACAACTTAGGTGATTTGTTACAATTTTACTCTAAAATGGAGATGTGTGGGGTGCAGTTTGCCTGAAGCGAGGTAGGGAAATCGCATAAATCAGGATGGACGCACACGGGTTTGAACAGTCGTCCACCAGTGTGCTAACCACAGCAAATTTTGCTCGGTAAGTGTCATCCAGTCTCCATAGTGCAATAGTGGAAGATGTCAAACGTTTCGTATTGCATGATAAAGTTAATATTCTAGCTTGGGGTTTGCTAGAATATTTGTCTGACTTTTATATCTGTTTCAACTGAACTAAGATAAGTTTTGCCAGTAAAACTACTTCATCTAGGGTCAATAGCACAGTTTCTTAGCAAACCAACTTAGCTTCCACCTACTGACGCTGTAATTGATACTAAAGTCTTATGTACAGAAATTAAGTGTTTAAATAAGAGAGGTTTCTGTTACTGGCAAGTAACGTACCAACGAAACGCACTTACTGGTGGTAGGCATTCTGGTCATATTGTGCTAAGTGCATTCCAAACGTGGGAAGATGTACAGGGGAATGATGAATTAGGTGAAACTACTTTCTGCGAGCGTAAGATGTTGTCATTGCCAATTGTAGTGTAAAGACGTAAGTTTTATATAAATGATTTTCTTTTGACATATGACCATGTGCAGACTTCGTCACCTACGTCAGCTACAACACACTTCAAAATTATTTAAATTCTTTTTAAATTGTCTCTGAATGGTTCTTGAACGAAACTGTAAAACATCATCATTTGAGTCGTATGCGCAGAATTACGTCACTCAGTCCAATTGGTTTCCGCAAACCTTTTTCAATTTAGATGTCGTTTTGTTTCTTCTCAGAAATTATATTAATGCAAGTTATCTGCTTTAATAAATATTAGAACCACATTGAATAAAGTTTCAAGAATCACACTCGCTATGAACGTTGTCAAAATTAATAATCTTGTCAAATAAATTAGTAATTAACATAATTCTTCATAAATAAATTCTCGGAACACGTATTTAAACTTTAGTAGCATCCACTAGTTTATTATCTTCCTACATATAGACGTGAACCTGAGCCTTGACAAGATAGGACTGAACATTTACAACATGATTAAACTCTCTATGACGTCATTGTTGTAGAAACATTACAAATTCTTATTTTTTCAGTTTTTAGAAGCACGACGCAACAACTCGGTTTCAGGATCTTCTGTTGCTCTTTGGCTGTCGACCCGCGACATATAGTGGCCAGCAATTTTCTCTCTGGTCCCGGCAGTGAAGATGCTGTCTCCGTTCGTTGCGCCGCCCTCTTCGTACATGAAACATAAAAATAAATACAAAACTTTAGACAATTCACAGCCATCACAAATATTACAAAATACATAAACAAAACACTAAATTACACTTATATTCTCCTGCAAACTGGGCTGACACTGGTGGATGGGTGACGCTTCAACTTCGCGTCCCACTACACAATGTCATGGGAATAATATTATTTATTTTGGTAATTCTCATCGGCAAGTGCACTTTGAGCTTGCAGTTGGATCAGCAGTATAGCTCGTGTCTGTTTTGTAATACTAGAGGACAAATTGGTATTTTGGTTTTTGGAATGTATGGTATGAGGATCGAATTAAGCTCGTCAACTGTCCTGTAAGTTATGTCAGAAGTGCTAATAAGCAAGCCATGTGTATTTTGATAACTAATACAGAAAATTCAGATGTGGAAATATTTAAGCTGGGGATCCATTTGTGCCTTGGAAACTGCACAGAAACTTTGGTCATTGCCAGTTTATCTCACCCTTTTATTAGTTTTAACAGTAGTGTTAATATGCAAGCTTATAGAACAATTAAGTTACTGTTGCATGGTAACTTAGGTGCTAACATAAGAGGTAGCAGGAAATGAATCCCCCAGCTACTGAGTTGTGTCGTTACAGAAACGTGGCTTACTTGCATGCTTACTATTTTCTGGTCACTGAGCTATATATTTAAAATAGAATAACTGCAGCAGCAAATTAAGAAAGAAGAGTAATCATTTAGTAAAATAATGTACATAAAAATATACTCAGCTTTTGCTTTCAGAGAAGAGGTGGCACTGATGTGAAAGTTCGTACCCTGATCTAACCTAATACAGTAGATGATGAGTAGCTAATCTAACTGAAGTTATCTGAATACTGTTTGAAAGTTCTCTTAATAGGTGAACACTTTGACTAACGCTCTATGAATTACCTTCAACACTCGGTGTTAACTTTACGGCGCCTGGAACTGAATAGCAACAGATGGGAACTGTCCAGTCACTGTAGGCAACTGGAAGTCACCGAGTGTCGGCGCACAGCCGCTTAAATACTGTGTTCAACTTATTAATGTGCAACTGCGCTCTATTTGGCATATGAATCAAATATACCCGGATTTCAGCGTCCTCTGTGGTATAAGGCGTAACTATTGGCGAGTCAAAGGCCTCTTTGAACGTCTTTCAGCCGAAAATAAACTAGTTCCTGGCACGTCCGTCATACAGGAGGCTATCGACCACACTGTGTGTGGCCCCCCACCGAGACTGCTGAATGTGTGTCGCCCTTTGAAGTCTGACGCTTTGTACGGCATTTGCCAGAGACACAGCAATTATGACGTTGCGCTACCTGTGTTTCGCATTCGAACTCTTGCATGCTTTGAGAAACAACAGAATTTTGTTTTGGTACAAATTTCGAATTTTCGTTCGTGATCAGATGTCTGTGGTGAAAAAAGATGTTGAAGTTTCATCTCTCTGTGCGGAACTTTGTGCCTCATTGTCTTTGCTCGTTTTTACATCTTATATCCGAAGCATTATGAACTCATATTAACATATTACAAA
This sequence comes from Schistocerca serialis cubense, assembly GCF_023864345.2. Classification (NCBI taxonomy): domain Eukaryota; kingdom Metazoa; phylum Arthropoda; class Insecta; order Orthoptera; family Acrididae; genus Schistocerca; species Schistocerca serialis. Next base: position 836,538,674 of record NC_064641.1, on the reverse strand, counting down.
AATTTTACAACACAATAAAAATATCGTCTGTACGCCTTCTTCCCTCCCTTAATTTGTCTGTTGCTATACCGTGTGTTTTGGAATAATACGATTAAATTTTGGTTTCATTTAACAATGGCTTATGGAACTATATTCCGTAAACGTTTTAGAGAGGTTTGGCACCGTAGTTCCGATCGGTAAATGTCGCTGTCTTCCTCGGAAGTTGCCTAGCCTACTCGGAAGTACTTATTCTGATCTAATACAGTAGATGATGACTAGCTAATGTAACTGAAGGTCTCTGGATACTGTTTGAAAGTTCTCTTAATACATAAACACTTTGACTAACACTCTATGAATAACCTTCAACACTCAGTGTTAACTTTACGGCGACTGTAACTAAATAGCAACGTATGGGAATTGTCCAGTCACTGTAGGTAACTTGCCTCGAGTAGGCTTAGATTAAATGCAATAAAATTCCACTGAATACCATCAATTACGTTTTTCTAGTGCATAACGTAAGGCATTATCTTTTTCCCACTAAAATAATAGTTGGAGATGTGACATTATTACTAAAAACTTCTGACTTTTTGAAATAAATTTTAGATGTGGAAATACTGTAAGTTACACATTTTACATTCTTTGATGGACATCTGAAACGTGAAAATAACGTTCTGACAGTTGACATAAACCTTGCGTGTGATGTTATCTTCTTCCACCATAAAATGGTGCTCGTTCAGGTTTATTTTTGTTCATACTCTCACGTAGGTCTGGGATGAAATGTCATCTGGCTACATAGCATGCACAGTTGGAGAACACTTCAGATTTGAAATTAGGATTGTTGCAATTAATTTGAGCGTTCACGGTCATGCTTTATGGATCACATGCTACTTGCATTTTTCTGGTAGCTGACAGTAACTCAGACTGCCTGTTTGCTTGTGTGCTGGTCGGCATTAATCAACACGTATTTTGTAAAGTTACGGACTTGGTCAGGCTCATTTTGACAGATAACCTCATTTAGGCCATGAACTGTTTGGTTAAGAAGTTATTTTTTACCATATTTTTGTAACAATTTAGATGTGAACATAGCATGTGGGCACTTAATTTGAAAGCCACAGTCGTGTTTTAGATATAAATTTCGGCAAATATTTTAGATGTGGAAATCACATTGACATAAACATTTTGTTCATGTATGTTTGCCGATATTTTAATTGCTGAATTAATATTGTGTTTTTTGACAAGCATCAGGTGTTCCACAGGATGTGGAAATATTTCACAGGATGTGGAAATATTTCACAGGATGTGGAAATATTTAGTTATGCCTTACACCATATATGGTACCGAAATCGAAATATGGACGTTCACAAGAGCTGCTTAACCTACGAATTAGATCACTAGTGCCAAGTTATACAAGCATTGGAAATATTTTACGTAATTTTGAGAAATAATCAAATAGTTTTGAACATGGCACAAATTTATCCCACATTCAGATCACTCGTTCACATAAATGACATGGAAATACTGCCCTATTGAAAATATCTCTACATATTACTGAACGTAAAGCAAATTGCAGATCGTTTGGATACCTTTGAACATGACGTCATAATGGCTGCTAGCTCAAGTGACTTAGTTCGCCATCTGGGGTTTTCGATATTTTTAATTTTTAAAAATTGTCTTTTTGATTTTTTTAACTTGCCACTTGCAGAATTGGATTACTTGTGCCATATTGCAGTTTTAAATCTCCCACCACCAAAATATTGCAGTTTTGAATTTCCTGTCAACGACAAGTCACATTTCGGAATTTCCTATCAGTGCCAGCCTGCATTTTTGAATTTTCTATCAGCTCCATCTTGGATTTTCGACGATTTCAGCATCTACCTGTGGTGTACGCTGCAACTATATCCAAAGAACATGTAGCTGTTCAACTATCATGCTCTTTCCGTTAGTGAAGATTTTCCAGTCCTCTCTCAGTAATGTGGCTAGATATCTTGTGTAAACAAAAGTACACTGGAGAAAAAATTATTAACCCCAAGGAGATATCACGCTAATATTGTGTAATACTATTTCTAGGTTTGACAAACAGCCCCAGTTCAGCAAGGAAAATAGTTCGAAGTTTCCTCAGATATGACATAGTGACTTAAATCCACTGTATGTGGTTAGATGGTTCTGATTTACCAAATTTCAGGAATGTTGAGGAATATTGAATGCTGTGTTCCATCTGATGTTCCAAGTAGTCCTAGACATTTTCTATGGGATTGAGATCTTTAGTATCCCCTCCAGCAGACACAGTGATGGAGGCAGTTGAGCTGGCTAGAGTGGCACAGCGGAATAGTACAGAAACTCGCCATGAAGGGCACAAGCGAAGCGTAGTATTGGCAAACCGCTGACAGAAGTGTTTACCTGCGGGCGGCAGTAAGTTGAGCGGGACAGTGCTTACGCTGACTTCAGCCACCACAGACCTCGCCTTGTATTTCATACCAACTGTTGTTGCCGAGTGCTCAGTCATTAGCAGCCCCTGCCAGCTGCATTCTGAGCTTATTCTCGCGCATCTGGTTCCGGACTCTCTGCTTCCTGTAGATCGATTCGCATGGCGAGCTTCATTTCCTGTCACGGTGTTCTGTTCCGAGTTATTGAGCCACTGTCGGCCCGTGAAGTACCCACACCGACAATATAGTGTAGTCACGTTGTTATGCCTGTACAGCCGGCCGAAGTGGCCGTGCGGTTCTGGGCGCTGCAGTCCGGAACCGCGAGACCGCTGCAGTCGCAGGTTCGAATCCTGCCTCGGGCATGGATGTGTGTGATGTCCTTAGGTTAGTTAGGTTCAACTAGTTCTAGGGGACTAATGACCTAAGCAGCTGAGTCCCATAGTGCTCAGAGCCATTTGAACCATTTATGCCTGTACAGACACAAAATGGCGAAGAAGGATGTTCTTACGCGGGTGACGCCCCATTTTTCGTTTACCTTTATCTAGTGTTAATTTTGGACCACAATGGCAGCCGACATTTCTGCAGTGCTGGCAGGAAGAGCTGCGCCTACAGAAAGAGTAGTAGCAGCAGCAGCTGCAGGTGCTGTTGAGCCAGAATGCAGATTTGCTTTGCGCCCTCGCCCTACCAGCAGCTGGACAGGCGTTGTGCGGTTTTCTTCTCCGCCCCTCTCCGCCCACCCCCGACGCCGTTTGCCCATTTCGCCTTTTTTTGCTGCGCTGTCACGTAAGACGTATCGTCGGTGCTGTTCCTAAGGCCACCATGTTGTCCAGTAGCGCGGGTTTATACGAAGTCGTCCAAGATTTGAAGCCCTCCACTGAGCTTGAGAAACTCCCTTTTGGCGAACTTTGACGCAGTATTACGCACACAAAACCCATTTCGTGGCGGCGTGGTTGCATTTTGCAGTTTATGTGGGACCAGGGCCCCTCGACCTCGTGTCGTTTCGGGTATCTCTAATGCGATATTTTTACGCAGACTTGCCGATTCCGAGATTCGGAGTCGGACTTTGACTTTGTCTAAACCGTCCTTAGCAGACGTTGTCCAGATTGAGCAGAATCGCGTGAGCTGAGGACGGCCGAGAGGGAAATCCTTTCTGATAATTGACTTTGTGTGGTAAACAGCCACTGGTGCCCAACGGTATACCTGAGGCAGTCTGGTCTACCGCCGAGTTACCGTGTGTTGACGCCGCTGGCGATTTCCGTTCAGTATCGTCGTTGTGCTGCCTGCCTTCGTCCGCACCGAGCTCGGCAGGTTCGTGTCGACCACTCACGGCGGTTTCTGAATTCTCGGCACCGTTCTCCTTCTGCTGTACAGCGAGCAAGTGGTTCTGCTCTGATTGTCACTTGTTGCATATTTGGTTCGATTACGTGCACATCGGGGCCATGTGTGGGATATACCTTCGGACAGACCATTCGGCAACTGTTCACGACAGCCGGCGGGCCACGAGTCAATCGTCAGAGGCCCCCGTGTCTTCACTGGACACTGGGGCTGTCTCCGGGGGCCCCCACGTGTTGCCTCGGCCTATTTTGCTGACGTCGGTAGTGCATAGGCGACCGATTGCCTGTCGGCACGAGAGTGACTGTCAGCCTCATTACTTCGGATACGTGCAGTATCCAGGCGTGCCTGGAGTTGCAACGGCCGTTATGTAAGGTTGTGCCTTACGTAAACAGTACATTCATTTACGGGGGCAATTCTTCGTCTCCGCAGATTATAAGAATGTGGAACGGCAACTTACGTTTTTAGTGATCATTTCACCGTTGGCGCAAAGTATTTATGGTCCACACGCTTTCTCTGTTTTTCGCTGCTAGGTCGCTGATGAAGTGCGCTTAGTGTCTTTGGTATCTCAGTCCCAGCTGCTTGAGAACACATTCAGCCAGACAAGAAATTTCGAGGCAGTTTCTCTAAGCCGTTGGCAGTGATCCTCATGACGTACTCGGTAAAACGTCCCAAGAGGAAACCACAGTTGACCACATGCCGAGACTTCAGACCCATTAATTTTATCTGAAACTGATACTGAAGTGCAAGTGATAGTTTGACAGACGTGCTCTATTCCCTTCTCGGACACAAACGAAAAGCTTCATAGATTTAGCAACAAACTTACTCAGCTACAAGGCAAATACGCCCCTTTAAGGATGGGAAAAGAAAGAAGGAAACCTGCACCTTGGCTAACTGAAGAACTAAAGCAGCCCACATCGAGCATCCAAACTTCACCCCACGCCTGGAAATCATATTACTTACAGGCAGAAGTGGAACAGAGTCAATCGAGCTGTGAGGAATGTAAAACTCAGGCATACCATACACTAATCGGCAACGGAAGTAGACCAGCTGTCCTATGGCTCCATGTAGGCAAAGTTAAAGGCTGCACCTGATCCCATTTCCCCGGCCGAGGAAGTGAACCTGTACTTCACATTTCGCACAACAACTATAAAACTTCAAACGAAGCAGTGATTCACTGATTACTTCATGCAGGTAAAAGACAGTAGCCACGAAAAATTCTGTCTAAAATATCTTATTTGCAACACCGACGTAAAAGGAATCATGCGTATCGGAGCACACAACGGCGTCACAGTCCAAATGATGAAGTTTATTATTATAAAAGATATTTTCAATCACTCCTCAACCACAAGTGTTTTCCTTGAGGCATGGAAACAAGGACAAGTTAAGCCACTACCAAATAGGACGTTGCCTCTGATTACCGACCTATTTGCACTCTTCCTGCGTTATCCTAGGCCTTACAATACGTAGTCCATGACCAGCTAATAAACTAACTAGCCACAAACATCCTACTAGACGAATACCAATGAGGTCTCCATAAACATTGTAGCACAACTTCTGCCTTAATGAAGATAGCAGATGGCCAGAAGCTTGGCATGGATGCACAAGAGGCGAATATCATGTGCTGCTTAGACTTCAGGAAAGCCTTTGACACTGTCGATGTCGGCATTTTACTTGCCAAACTTAGCACCCTAAATCCCGTGACAAGCGCAGTGCAATGATTTAGCTCCTACCTGACATCTCGCCACCAAGGCGTCTTGCCCAGGTCCATAAAGTTACAATGGAGGCAAGTAGCACCAAGCGCCCCAAAGGTTGAGTATTAGGTCCTACATTCTTTTCACTGTATGTCAGTGATACGTCATCAATTTTATCCTACCCAAAATACCACATTTACGCTGATGACCTCCAATTAAATCTAAGTGGAAAATTAATACACGCGAACACAGCTGTTGAAAATCTCAATACCGACCTGCGTGCACTAACAAAATGGGTAGAGTTGAAGCTCAACCCATCCAAACTCCAAGCGGCACTGGTTGCTCGTTCTAGGCTCATTAGCTCAAAATATCGAGAACCACAAACATTTTAACCACGAATAGGGTAAATATCAACTTCACTCCTTCAGGAAACAGAGTGGGAGTAATAATATATTCTAAGACAACAACAAAAAATAAGAAAAAGGAACGCACGACGAAGGAATTATACGCTTGGAACGCAAATCGGTAGATGTGATGTGTATGTAAAGAGAAACAAACGATTACTATCTCTGAAAAATTGGATGACTCATTCAACAGAAAGAGCTTCTCAAACTGAGCAAATCAGTCACGCTTTGGTCCACCTCTGGCTCTTGTACAAGTAGTTATTCGGCTTGGCATTGACAGAGTTGTCGTACCAACGTCTGTCCAATTGACGCGTTAGATCGTAAAAATCCCGAGATTATTGGAGATCCCTGCCGATAATACTCCGTATGTTCTCATCTAGAGGGAGGTCCAGCAACTCTGCTGGGCAAGGTAGGATTTGGAAAGCACAAAGACAGGCGGTAGAAACTCTCTCCACGTTCAGGCTGGCATTATCTTGCTTAAATGTAAGCCCAGGACGGCTTGTCAAGAAGGAGTACAAAATGGGGTATAGAATATCGTTGACTTACGACTGTGCTGCACCAAAGTGGTCCTGTTTTGGAAAGAATTGGCACCATAGACCATGAATTCAGGTTGTTAGGCTGTCAGGTTGGCATTCTACCGCTGTCTGAAACGTCTCCACACACGTCTTCAGCATGGAATGTCATTGACGGGAGTAGAATTGTCTTCAGTGATGAGCCCCTCTTTGAACTGAGACATGGTGACCAGTGAAGAAGTGTCTGGAAACAGCTCAGACAATGGTGGGGTATCAACCTGACTCTCGCACGCAATACGGCCCAATAACTAGGAGTGATGGTCTGGGGTGCCATTTCATTTCATAGCAGGAACCCCTTTGATTGTCACCGCGGCATCCTTACAGCACAGCAGTGGTCGACGATATCGTACGTCCTGTTTTGTTGCTCATAATTGCAAGCCATCGTGGACTACAATTCAGCCCCTACCTAGGCCACCAAGGTCGCCGGATCTTTCCCCAGTTGGGAACGTTTGGAGCATTATGAGCAGAGCCCTCCAACAAGATCGCGATTCTGACGATCTGTCGCGCCATTTTGACACAATTTGCCATGGTATACCTCAGGAGGATTTCCAACTCTGTGAAGCAATTGATTACGGCGATGTTATCCTGCAAGAGCTTTCTCAGGAAAGCTCACAGCGTCTGGAACGTTATGAATCTCTGTGTATGTCATAACTGTGATATTCGACTCTTCGAACATATTTTACCGTAATATGTACAGCTATTCTGGCTGCGTGGGGACATATGCAGAGGCCGTCATACCCTCAGTCTTCTCTACTGTTGTCTCAACGCACACTGTCCCCATTATCTCTTCTCAACCTTAACTCTCTTAACTGATCAACATGGCAGAAACACCTGTTCCAATCACAGCAAAATCCTTTCTGTTCCACTCCATCTTTCTGCCACATTCACGAAGTTCTTCTCAGTAGCGGGAACCCTACTCTGGAATAACCTCCCGCATTGTACAATGACGGAAAGAAAACACGCAGCACGAAGAAGTTGTGTGACGTAAACCGAAGTTGGTACACATATTTCTACATCTTAAAACGCTAGTAGCGCCACTATGAGGATGGAAATCAGGTTTTCTTTGAATACACGTTGTAACGATCGTGAGCGTTAGTTACCTTGAGCTTGGACGGATGAGTTGATATTAGTTGAGAATGCCTTTAAAGCGATAAAGACGCCAATATCCACACCTCACTGAGTTTGAACGAAGTCATGTAGTAGGGCTATGGGAAGCTGGACGTTACTTCTGCAGTACTGCAGGAATTCTTGGCAGTAATGTAGCCACTTACATGCAGCGGTGGTCGCGAGAATGTACGGTCGCAGGAAGACTGGTTTCCAAATGGCCATCTGGCACTACCGAGAGGGACTATCATCGAGTACGACACATGCCTCTGGTCCATCGTACTGCATCTGCAGCAGTAATCTGAGCAGCAGTTGGCACCACAGTGACACAACAGTGGTTACTTCAAGGACAGCTTTGAGCCAGATACCCTGTAGCGTGTATTCCACTAACTTCTAACCACGACATTTGCGACTTCAGTGGTATCAAGCGATAGCTCATTGGAGGGCAGGGTGGAGGTTTGTAGTGTTTTCTGATGAAAGCTGGTTCTGCCTCAGTGGCAGTGATGACCGTGTGTTGGTTAAAAGAAGGCCAGTTGGGGGCATGCAACCAGATTGTCTACGTGCTAGACACACTGGACCTACACCTGGAGTTATGGTCTGGGGAGCAATTTATTATGACAGCAGGAGCCCTCTCGTGGGTATCCCATGCACCCTAACCACAAATTTGTATGTCTATCTGGTGATTCGACCTGTTGTGCAACTTCCATGAACAGTATTCCAGGGGTGTTTTTCATCAGTATAACGCTCGACCACGTACCGGTGTTGTAACCCAACATTAAAGAGATCACCAGATCTATCTGTAGTTTGGCATACGTGGGACATCATCAGACGAGAACTGCAGTGTCATCCACAAAAAGCATTAAACGTCCCTGTTTTTGACTCACCAAGTGCAACAGGCATGGAACTCCATCCCAAAAACTGGCATCCGGACCCTGTACAACACAGTGCATGCACGTTTACATGCTTGCTGTCAACATTCTGGCTGTTACACCAATCATTAGTGTAATAGCATTTCACATTTACAATGACTTAACTCGCACTTACATTAACTGGTGATGCTGCAATGTTAATCACTTAAATATACTACATAGACAAATGTATTCCCGAAATTTCATTACTCTAAATGGATTATTTTCTGGCATTACGATTTTTTTCTGTCATTGTATTAGAGGAATGAATAACACCTTCATCTTCAGAAGACAGTTAATGACATATCTACTAAATCAACAGTAATGATTGCCATTGTCCCCGTGTACAATTATTACCCTTGTACATCCTCCTTTCGAACTGCGCCTCTTCATTTGTCAGTATTCTTATGTGGTGTAATATAACTATCATCACTACTAATGGCAGGAGCAGCAGAAATACCAGTATTGCTAGTATAATTTTATTAGTTCATAGTATTATTTACTCACATTGTCGTGATAGACACTCAAATCTTTTTAATACTATTTGTCATATTAAAACTTATTTCTTTGGTTACTATACTGTAAAAAAAGGACTGTATGAGTGAAACCCTGGTCCGATGTAAGAGAGGGCATGACTGCCCTAATTTTTTTTTTTAGTCAATAAGTCTTTTGCCGAGTTTGATACTCCCTGCCACGAGTTTTCAACTCTGCCGGATGTATCCCAATCTCTGACTTCCTCTACAGTTTTTACCTTCTACAGCTCTCTCCACTATCATGGAAGTTATTCCTTAATACCTTAGCAGATGTCCCATCATTTTGTCCCTTCTTCTTCTCAGTGTTTTTCGTATATTCCTTTCTTTACTGATTTTGTGGAGAACCTCCTCATTCCTTACCTAGTAAGTTCACCTAATTTTCACCAAATTTAGTTATGAAATAAATAAATAAGTGAAATAAATAAATTCTGTCGCCCCCACCCCTTTCCCATATCCACGTGCAACAAGATAAATGTCGAATTGAAGCGTTGCTGGGATCAAGGCATCGTTTCCACTACTTAATCGAGCAAACGGGCCACCCCTTTGGTGGTGATTCAGAAGTCCGACGGTGCCATGCACCTTTGTGGCGATTTTAAACTATCTGTCAATGCACAATGTGTTGCGGATTCTCCTCCAGTTCCATGGCAGTTGGAGTTGTTGCCAAAGTTGTCAGGGGGCTATTTTTTTTCACACATCGGCTTGCCTGATGCATACCTGCAGTTGCTGTTCCTGAAGAGGTTCCTCGGAATTTCTTGATCCTCAACACCCCCTTTTGGGCTTTACCAGTTCAACCGCTTGCCTTTTGGAATCTCGTCGGCACCTGGAATTTATCAGTAGTATTTGAAGCAATTGATTCAGGATATTCCCTATTGTTTCAGTTACCTTGATGATACCTGGGTAACGGTTTCTACTCGAGAGTAGCATTTACGAAACCTCTATTCGGTTTTCGTACGCCTCCAGGGAAATGGTTCTCGTTTCAAGCTGGAAAAGTATAGTATTTTCTCCCCTAAGATTCATTTTTTGGTTCATGTGCTTAGTAAAGATGGTCTTGTCCTTACAGGTGACCACAGCAAAGCCATCATGAACCTGCCGTCGCCTAACAAGCTAAGGAGCTCCAGCCTTTCTTGGTCAAGAAATTGGTTTATGCTGCGTTTGTTCTCCAGGCTACGCACGTCTGCCAACCACTTAACACACTCCACCAGAAAAGTGTTAAGTTTGCTTACCCTGCGGATTGTCAGTAAGTTTTCCAGTCTCTCAAGCGATGTTTGAGCTCTGCTCCTTGTCTGGTGTCTTTCTAACCCTGGCCTGTGATGCGTCCTAATATGTCACTGACGACGTCCTGTCCCATCAAGTTGGCACCAAACAACCCATGGCTTACACATTGAAGAGACTTTCCATTCTGCAGCATAATTACTCACAGGTGGAAAAGGAGGCGCTAGTTTTTGGAGCTAAAAAGTCTTACATCTTCCTGTATGGGGTGAGGTTTCTCCTCATCCTAGTTCCAAACTGCTGGATAGGACTGCACACTGATTGCAGTGTGGGCCCTCTTTATCCCTTGTTACTGCTCTACTATCCAGCATACAAATGCTGATGCTCCATCACACCTACTGGTGGGACCCCATCCAGAGTTAGATCGGCAGGAGGCTATCATGTTCATTTTGGATGATGCCTTACTGCAGACCCTGACGATATTTCGTTTGGGAAGACTTTTCCACAAAATCGTTTCGGTTGCTCAGTTGGGTGGCAGTAAACAGAGTGGGTCAGTGCTTACACTGAGTTCAACTGCCATGGACCTTGTCTTGCACTTCTTACTGAGTGTTGTTGCTGAGTTCTCAGTAGTCAGCTGCCCACACCAGGAAAGGTGTGCTGGGCCTGAGATTTCAACAAATCAGGAAAATATGTGTGCAGCCATGAAAACATGGCTATTCTCATCTTGGAGAACTAGAGTGCCCAAAGTACATTTATAATGAAGGTGTACGAGGGAGCACAACGCTTGGTCACTGAAAATGTTGACTGGCTCATGCTAACCTGGACATGTCAGCTCAGGTCTTAGTATGAGAAACATTCCCACCTGTGGCCTGATGTACGCTCTCAACACATTGTGGGATAAATGCCTCATTGGTCTCTCCTTTATATAAGAGGGGGCTACACCACAGTTCATCAGACCACACTACATGTAGCTAGTTAGTTACTGTCTTGTTTTGGAAGGTAACTGCTCACCTTTCTGATTTATCAGAATTAGTGATTAAGCTATATTGCCAGTTGTCACCCAATTAAAGGCTACTATTTTAGTATCTGCCTTAACAATTGAACCATCCTGGCAGCTGCTGCCAAATTAAAGGGAACTGCTACTAGTTAACTATTTGGTTTAATTATTAATCTTGTCTTAGGGAGAGTGGATAGTGAAAAAAATTATTATTTTAAAAACTTAAGACCGGGTGACACTTTAGTATAAATATGTCATTCCTTGTAGGGACAGCATGTGCAAAGTACTTGTGTGTGCCGTCTCTATTAGGTAAAAAAGTACATAATAGTGTAGACCCCTGTGGAGTATGTAACATATAATGTATATAATGTATGTATGTGTGGTTGCCTAATGTTGTCTCTGGAATGGAATTCTCACACCTACAAATGATTAAAATGACCCTTCATAGACAACTTACATCTAGTGATTTCCACAAAATGAAGCAGCGTGTGGTTTTACTTCACTTCAGCTTGGCGCATCAAACCAGTCATTCCATTTGGGGTGCTACTAGAATGAATCACCACTTGATACCGTAAATTATTTATTCTCAAATAACATGTTGAGTGCAAAAAATTGTATAAATATGAAGTATACAATGTCGGATTCTACCCTACACGTAGTTTAGAGATTGGCAGAATGTATGTTTGATTTTCTTTAGACTGGGCCGCCGATATTAAACGGACACAATGTTGACTGAGACTGATTACTGTTGAGAAAGAGAAGAGCTACACCCTGACTGGCACTTCAAAAAAAAATCAGTGGACAAATGAACAAGCATATGGAACTCAACAATGTTCTATGTTTCCCTGTCCACCAAACCGGAATGCGCATGTCACCTGTTGAAGTGCGGTCAGCAGTCGTATTGCACAGATGATCTGCTCATTGGGGCGTTGGCCGCTGTGCAGACGACGTATGTGATGTACCTGCAATTCTCTGCCTACACAGTGGATGCAATAAGCCATCCACAAATTCCTAGGGCTGATATTATCTCAGTACAAGAAAGACTATGAGACAAGAACTCTATTTTATCACTAGCCAGGAACAGAAATTCGACTCAAGTATTCTCCTGTAAAGTACTTCATTGTATATTGGACTCTGCAGATAGCTAAAGAATCATCACCCGAGTAAACAGCATAATAACTCTGTTCACAGAGAAAAGACTTCACGCCCTCCTTGTGTCCCAAGAAACACTTCTCAAAATCTAACCGCCAGATTTTCCGCTGTCTCTCGCCAGCGAAGACTCTAGGTCGATCCCCAGAGGGAACTGTCTTTGGCCGATTCCTGCAAGGAAGTGCTTCTCAATACCATACCCTGCTTCCTCCTGGAAATGTGGCATCTACATTTGCACTCAGGTAATGAATCCCAGTGGCTGTTAAAAAACATGTGCCAGCCAATCGCCTGAAGCTCATACACCTTTCAGGGAGATTTTATGGAAGTTTCCATTACCCCTCCTACATCCTTAGCCCTCTGTTTTTCGTAGGGAAGCATGCTCCGGTGCATGCCATGAGAAAATTCGTTGGAGGTCAGCTCGCGTCCATCTTTTGTGACCCTGCACATTCCTTCACACTAAAAGGATGTCTTTTCGCCTTGTTCTGACCCTGTCACTCTTTCTCTATGTATGCTATTCTAAATTTTTTTTCGTTCCACTAGAGTGCAACCTTCTGCTGCCACTGACCAAGCTATGGGGGTCCTGCGGCTTCCAGCATTGTAAACCGCCACCTGCTCGCTCTGCTTTCTCTCAGGGCAGTAAATGTTGACCCCTGCAGAACACGACAAGTCTCTTCCCCGTCCCTCCGTAGCTGACAGTGGCTTCATAGGAACGTGTGACCGACGTCGCCCTTTCCATCAATGTCCACCTTTAATTAATTGTCAGACCTGCAGTATTACAGATGTTGTTAGTAAGTGATGCTAGTCGGCATCAGCCAATAAAATGATTTATAATCCGATTGTACATCATAAACAACGATCTAATATAAAGATAAACCAAAAAGAATATTAAATGTATGGTGACAAAATTCTACCTTACAATAGAATAACTGAAAAAGTATGTATGCTTCTGAATATGGTAATAATAATATATCCATGGATTTGTCTATGTGCCCAAAGAAAACTTGAACAGCATTGACGCATTATTGGCTGTGCCTGCATGCCTAAACTGAACACTACTCCTAACTCTCAAAAAGGTTTGTGCTGTATGTGGCCCATCTCGCCGAACTTACCTTAACGAAGCTGAAAATTACGAAAAAGAAACATTGCTTTGCTGATGTGAGAAGTTGTAACAGAGAGAGTGTTACATAATGAATTAAAGTTCTTAGAATACTCAAAACCTAGCATAGGCTTAAGTAGGTCTCTGGTAATGGACAGTGAAGAGCTGTTACTATGATTCTAGAAAAGTCATTCATCATGCCGAAATTAATTTGCTTTTGGTTAAAGAAAGTGTTACGTATAGGGCACTGAAAGTGCTCGCACCAGTTAACAAAGGATATGACATGAACCACACAGGAGTCCAATTTTCAAAATCCACAATATATTTAAAATTCATTCTCTCACAGAGAAATGATAAAATAAAAAGAAGAAACATTAACAAAACGTACCTCAGTGGTATGTTGCAGTTAACATTACCAAGTAAAAGCATGGAGTAGTATGCAAAGAGTAGCAAACTTATAATTCACATGGCTTCTGACCATCTTTACAAATGAATCTCGCATAATATCCTGGCAAAAAGTCTATACAATATCATCTGTAAGTGGGAGTTCACTGGTCCATCTGACTGCCCCGTGCAAAACCATTCAGAGAATCTACAAGTACCTGTTCCATATAAAATAGCATTTGTTACACAAAATAATACCGTACATAAGCAGTACTCGTGGGAACCCACTGAAATAAAACAAACCATTATGAATGACAGCAAAACATAACTGCAGTAATATATTTCACTCGCAAAACGTGACGAGAAGTTACCAATGTAAACCGCCTATGCGGCCGTCGAGGTCTGCGTCCTTCCTTCTCAGACACCAGAAGAGAACTCCCATGGCGACGTGTTTGCACTCCGTGCTTCCCCTGTGGTACCCCAAAGAACTCATGAAGATGCTTTAGTCACCTGCCCGTGAGTCGACTGAAAGAGCACAGTACACAGGAGGCTAGAATCGACTATCATCCACATAACAACATGGCACACACCAGAGCATGCAAGTATGAAACAACTGTACCCTAATACCGAAACTAGGCTAACAGCCACGTTTCAAGTTTCTGTATTGTTTGGACCACCGAAGATGTGCAGCTGTTTGTGCCACTGTAAACAACAGCCTTTTGTGAGGCACCTGGCTCCAAATGCCCATTCCATGTTGACTCTTAAACTGGTCGAGATGGACCTGCATTGATTGCCAGCAGCAATTCCTAATGTGTTTGAAACCGTTTTTCACTAACATGGCGTGACACTCAACTAGAGTTCTACTGGGTAAGAAACCTTTTACGACCAGTTGTTATTATGCTGTGTTATACGGCTGTGAACAGAATATCTTTCCTTGTAGACATGCTGGACAGTCTGCGTTGATCCACAATCAAAATGAACAACTCGATTCATTGTGTAATCATGAGTATATCCAAACATGATAACTCTTTTCTACCATTCTGTCACGTCTCCACATCGGTCCATCTTACTCCCATGATTCCATGCAACCGACTGGCACAGACATACCAGTTCACTGTTATGAGGTAAGTCAGGAGTGGAGGCCATCAAGTATCAGTTCTATAACATATACAACCCTCCAAAGCAATCAGTGTACCCATTTAATGGTTGAATAGTATTTTGGTAGCGTGAGCTAATTTGTTCAGTAGACGTCGGTGTGGTAACGTATGAAAAACTAGGAATGATGATGCCATTGAGAGCCGTTAATTCTCGCAACATGTGAAGGTTTAGTTCAGTGCATAGCATTATGTGACCACTATCACATTCATGTACCTTTGTAGCTGTGTCCTGGGACGCTGAACGTCCCAGTACTCAATCCACCTTCTATTTCTTTCTACGACACAATGACTCAGTGTCACTGGAATCTCCAAAGAGGATCGGGTTGGGATTTTATGCGTCTGCGGTCACTACTGGCTGCGAACCCACTGCAGGCTGCGAACAATGCCTGGCGCATCGCCCAGTCTGCTCTGAGAACAGAATGGCAAAATAATTGAGACGAGGCCTGCTCAGCGTCAGGTGTAAAGTAAAGGCCACGACGATTATGAGCAGAAACAGAAAGCGGGCATTATTATGCTGAGAGAGCTGAGCTGCTTTCAATCGCTGCAGTGTTTCGTAGGAGACGAACAGAAAAGATACTATACTTCACTGAATACATGTACATTTGGCTTGTATGTCACACAGCGATTACTTGAGGAGGAAAGACGAGAACAGCACCAAGTATAGTACAAGAGTTCAATACTTTTACTACACAAAAGGAAACAGAACGTGATATTGGGTGTGTCAAATGATAGTGGAACTTTTAAGCGGAGACTACAATACATCATGCCCTGAGGACTGCAAGTGCATTTCATCTTTCTGATTCCGAGGTAGGTCGAATCATTGACATGAGGTACAGGGGAGCATCGCACCGACAGACCGCACACAGTTGGCTATTTTACATTAGCTGCAGAACCAACGGTGACGAGATGGTCTCAGGACGAGTGTATCAAGAAGAGTAGGCTAGGGTCCTACCAGAACTATACTGCGAGAAGATAGGATTGTCCCTCTGTACCTGGGGAGTAGACGGGAGACGAAAGCTCAAATCTGGACAGAGGTTACAGGAAGAGTATTAACATCAAGAATACTGGTAGGTCTGTTGGGTTACCGAGTAACCAAGCGTCGTTAATCGTTGACATCGTGTCACAGAGTCTTGCATGATGGGGTTCTAGAGATAAATGGGACACTGGATGTTCAGCTATGAGTCTCACTTCTGTCTGTGGCGATCAGATCAACGCCAACTCATCTGCAGATGAGCTAGTGAAGGTTACTGGAAATATTGATTCTCGAGACCCTTACATTTTCATCTTCTGGAATCATGCTATGGGGAGATTTTGGATATGGCAACAGGTCTAAATTGATAATTTTGAAAAGAGACTGAATTTTCGCCAGCACGAGGCAAAAATGATAAACGGTTTTTATGACTAGGGTACCAAACGACATATTCCGTCAGGTCAATGCAAGATCCTACACTGAGTTTCGTACTACAAACGGCTTGAGGATGTGCAGATCCTTGATTGACACACTCAGGCCTCTGATTTGTCACCTGTAGGGCATTTCTGGGATGAGACAAAAAGGTGAATACGTTCACACCTGCTTCCAGCCAGCAATCGTCATCAACTGACACGTCATGCGTTCCAGACAAGGCAATAAATTCCTCAAGATGAGGATGTTTGCTTCCACGTCACACAACACACATGCACCCGCGGGGTGACACTACTGATCTTGAAGATAGACATCGGTTTGGAATGGAACGACAGTTTAATAATGTAATGCCCATTACAGGACTGTCATCTCCACAAAGTTTGATAATTATCAGACGGGTGCTTTATGGAGTATCGCGTTCCATTTCCGCTATGTATAAACAAAGTTTCTTCGAAAGAACGATTTATATATCTGTTACTTAACGGAGGTAATCGTATCTGTGGCCTTGGAAAGGGCTCAGAAATAGATGGTCAGCGGTCAGGTTATTGTAAATAACTCTCGGACTGCCCATGTTCCTCCTAAATTCTTTTTCTTCAATCGATCTTCTTGAAGGTTCCGTTCGCTTACTTGGGAAATGGGAGCGGGTAGATCAAAGGTTGATATTACAAGATGGGGCTATAGCGTAGAGAATAACATTCGTTGTGATTGTGGAAAAGAGCAGACGGTTCAATACATGCTTCATTGTCAACTGCGTCCAACCTACTACACATAAGCTCGTTATCAAGCAGCAGAAAGTACACTAGAAATGGCCAAGATTTAGTCCAAAGCAATATATCTGTTGAATTCTGTGTAGCACGTGTATTTGTGATAAGGAGAATAAAAATAACACAAATGCATGCATGAAAAAATGAACAGCATAGAGACAGAAGTGATGTCACTTTCTGCAGGTCCTGACCATCATTTTGCAGGACAATGCTCAAGCACGTACAGTGCAAGCTGTTACTGATTTGTTTGACTGACGGGGCTGCTAAGTGCTATACCACCTACTGCACTCCCCTGACTTAAGCCCTCATAAGTTCAACTCGATTTCTAAACTGAAGGAAACACTTCACGGCATTCGCTTCAGAACTGCTACAGATTCGTCGGGCAATAGACCGCGCCACTCGGACTGTCAACACAGCTGCCACTGCTAAGAGTATCCTACGGTTTCCACATCGCTGGCAACAGGTTATACACAGTGCTGGTGACTACTTTGAAGGTCAGCAAAACTTTGAAACACCTATCTATTTTGTACGAGCTGTAAACAAATAGTTGCCACTAATAAAGTTCCAAACCCTCGTATAACGTGGCCACGAAATTTACGCAAGTTTCTCCCCCAAATGTTCCGCCACTACTGCTCCTGAGGCAAGGAATCTATAAAAGCGTCGGTTGACTACGTTTGATCCTCCTTTAACGTATATGTTCACCCAAATTATTTCGTTTTGGAATCTGTACTAACCTCACTACATATTATCGTATTCTTACAGCTATGAACACGCCTTCACTATCTGCATTCAGCCTATCTGTGCGATATACATTCCAGTTTGAAATTAGAATTTCACTGCTAGTAACATCCGGCTTCAGCCAACTTTCTGTCCCAAGTACTTTGTAGTCTTTATTACCGTTTATAAGCGAGCTTTCCGGAGACGCTCGTGCAGTTAATTAATTAATATTTTCTTTCTCCGGTCTGCTACGAGGAATGCTAGTCTCTTTAAATGATCTAATTCCATCGGTATCAGGTGACTTAATTCAAATTCAGTGCATTATCCTTGTTTTCGGTTATTGATGTTCATCTTATAATCCCTTTTTAAGATACTCTCTATTCCGTTAAAATGATATTCCATGTCCTTTGTCGGCTCTAACAGAATTACAATGTCACCGGCAAACATTAAAATGTTTGTTTCGTTTCGCTGAACTTAATTCCTTTCCCAATACGGAAATTTGGAACACGATGTCTCAGAGAATGTAACTACACTGCAATTATAGATTGTCGCCGTCATTCTTACAATGCGATGGTCACCATTCTCGGAGGAGAGAGCAGGCCTTACCGATATTGTGGGAACTCCCAATCGTCTCAAGACGACTCTTCATATCATCATATTTGACGCAATACTGATGTGCTGTCGAGCTAAGGACGATAGCTCAGAGTAGTGTTTCCCGTTGTGCCATGCAGCGGGAAAGTCGTTATGAAACCATCCATGAATAGCCGTGTTTTCATCTATCTGACGAGATAACGTCGACGCAGCCCAAATTCTCAGATAAGATAAAACTGTGGATGTGGTAAACATGCAGCGTCTTTCGGGAAATGTGATCCGCGCATTGTTTATGAGTAATCCTGAATGCGACGCCGCTACCGCGCGTGTATTTTGGTGAGACGTGGCAGGCCTGAAAGTCGTTTGTAAACAGACGTCTATTTGGAGTAATGTTCCCCACAGCGAGCGCTCCTCTGCTTCGACCGCGATCTTCACTGCTTTTTCTCGTCATCGCTTATGACTGGAGGTGTCTGGCGACCGAACGTGTTTTATAATGAATTCAATGAAGTATGAATAAAACAGGCGAGCTTTAATTTACACTTACGCTGCTCCGAGTATTTTATGCTAACTTCTTAAAATTTGAATTACTAATGTTGTAACAGCTTCTTTCACAAGGCACGAGCAGCAAGCGTCATGCTTCTGTGTTATTAAGCATAAAAATGGATTTTGTAAATACACTCTAAGAAAAAAACAAAAAGACAAAAACGACACTACACGAAGGAGTAATCCGAATGGGTCGGAAATTGGTGCACATTATGCAGGGTAGTCCATTGATCGTGAACGGACCAAATATCTCACGAAATAAACGTCAAACGAAAAAACTACAAAGAACGAAACTTGTCTAGCTTGAAGGGGGAAACCAGATGGCGTTATGGTTGGCCCGCTAGATGGCGCTGCCATAGGTCAAACGGATATCAACTGCGTTTTTTAAAAATAGGAACCTCCATTTTTATTGTATATTCGTGTAGTACGTAAAGAAATATGAATGTTTTAGATGGACCACTTTTTTCGCTTTGTGATAGATTGCGCTGTAATAGTCCCAAACATATGGCTCACAATTTTAGACGAATAGTTGGTAGATTTCATATTCCCAGATTTCCGTAAAACGTTTGACACGGTGCCGCACTGCCGACTGTTAACAAAGGTACAAGCATACGGACAAGACTCCCATACATGAGAGTGGCTCGAAGGCGTTGTTAACGTACTGCTTATGTTAAAGCCACACTTTACTTCCTTATTTTTCAGTTTTACAATTTTCTATCTCGTCTGCAGACGTCATGTAGTATTCACCGAGTAAAGGGGTACTGCAGAACGCACGCAGTCGGGAGTAGGACTTCAGTTTCCACGCTGGCTGAAGGAGCCTGTGGACCATATGGGGTTGCCAGTCGACGGTGTTGCGAAGTGCTGTGGCTAGACTTCAGAACGCTCGTTACGTCAGCAACCAGTTACGATGGAAAAGCACAGTTACTCTGGCGTGAAGCAAGTAATCTTACTTAATAAGTATTTGGTAACAGAAGCCGTTTTTGTACAGTACAGATATTAGGAGAAGCCTACAGGTCACAAGCAATTTCTTACAACACTAGTATAACGCCAGAAATCGATCATCTTGAGAAATAAGTGAATAATTTTAAATGCGAACATTTTAGGTTAGGCTTTATTGACATTAAATGAAACAACAAGTTTACTGTTACCAGTCACCGTTTTCCACGACGAGTTTCAAAGGTTTAAACCTCCATCATCGGGTGGATTTACATTACTTAGTATGACATTTGTGTGTCTGTTGTGTTATGATTTTTTGGAGGAACTTGTGGCACTGTCTAGTGGAGAAACAAGACACTATTTCAGAACATGGTTTTGGGTTTCTTCTGACAAAAAATTAAAATGATAAAAATGGTTCAAATGGCTCTGAACACTATGGGACTTAACATCTGAGGTCATCAGTCCCCTAGAACTTAGAATTACTTAATGCTAACTAACCTAAAGACATCACACACATCCAAGCCCGAGGCAGGATTCGAACCTACTACCGTTGCGGTAGCGCGGTTCCAGACTGAAGCGCCTAGAACCGCTCGGCCACAACGGCCGGCAATTAAACTGATATCTAACGGTAAACATAAAATAAGTAAAATGGAGTACCTCCATTGGTCACAGGTTCCTTTCACTAGACAGTGCCACAAGTTCCTCCAAAAAATCGTAACACAACACACATACAAATGTCATACTAAATCCACCCGATGACGGACGTTTAAACCTTTGAAACGCGTATGGAAATAAATAAAACGGTGACTGGTAACAGTAAACTTGTTGTTTCATTTAAGTGAATAATGTTTAAGCTAACGAAAATGTACGAACGGCTACAAAGTATCACGAATGTAAATACGAGGTACAGGCTGCGCACCACAGCCTCGAGTCGCTGACAGGATGCCTTCCGATCTAATTCTGTCGTAAGACCATGTTCCTAGGAAATTGTTAGTTTTCAGTTAACCATTATCAATTGTGTCGATATTATCAGTTTATGGTATTAGTAAATGAATACGTCTTAATGGCATCCCTTTCGAATGTTATCCTGGATAATGCATGGATAATGCAGCTTCCCGCTACATCAGTTAGAATCGCAGGGTGTAGAGTTGCACTTTACAGAGAACTTGACGGCATTGGTACTGCTTTTCCGGGGGACATAAACATCGAGAGCTTGTAACGCCGGAAATGCATATCCTCCTATTTCCATCTATTGTCTTATAAATTTGTTTCCTTATTTTGTTACCTGAAGATATGACATTTCTGTCTCTTTATATATTGTAATTGTTTTACTATATATATATATATATATATATATATATATATATATATATATGTTGTTGTTGTTGTTGTGGTCTTCAGTCCTGAGACTGGTTTGATGCAGCTCTCCATGCTAATCTATCCTGTGCAAGCTCCTTCATCTGCCAGTACCTACTGCAACCTAACCTACATCCTTCTGAATCTGCTTAATGTATTCATCTCTTGGTCTCCCTCTACGATTTTTACCCTCCACACTGCCCTCCAATGCCAAATTTGTGATCCCCTGATGCCTCAGGACATGTCCTATCACCCGATCCCTTCTTCTAGTCAAGTTGTGCCACAAACTTCTCTTCTCCCCAATCCTATTCAGTACCTCCTAATAATACGTGATCCACCCACCTAATCTTCAACATTCTTCTGTAGCACCACAGTTCCAAAGCTTCTATTCTCTTCTTGTCCAAAATATTTATTGCCCATGTTTCACTTCCATACATGGCTACACTCCATACAAATACTTTCAGAAACGACTTCCTGACACTTAAATTTATACTCGATGTTAACAAATTTCTCTTCTTCAGAAACGATTTCCTTGCCATTGCCAGTCTACATTTTATATCCTCTCCACTTCGACCATCATCAGTTATTTTGCTCCCCAAATAGCAACACTCCTTTACCACTTTAAGTGTCTCATTTCCTAATCGAATTCCCTCATCATCACCCGACTTAATTCAACTACATTCCAATATCCTCGTTTTGCTTTTGTTGATGTTAATCTTATATCCTCCTTTCAAGACACTGTCCATTCCGTTCAACTGCTCTTCCAAGTCCTTTGCTGTCTCTGACAAAATTACAATGTCATCGGCGAACCTCAAAGTTT
This sequence comes from Schistocerca serialis cubense, assembly GCF_023864345.2. Taxonomy (NCBI): domain Eukaryota; kingdom Metazoa; phylum Arthropoda; class Insecta; order Orthoptera; family Acrididae; genus Schistocerca; species Schistocerca serialis. The sequence continues at coordinate 836,516,604 of NC_064641.1, read as the reverse complement.
TTATTTCTTCTCCCTGGATTTTAATACCTACTCCAAATTTTTCTTTTGTTTCCTTTACTGCTTGCTCAATATACGGATGGAATAACATCGGGGAGAGGCAACAGCCCTGCCTCACTTCCTTCCCAACCACTGCTTCCCTTTCATGCCCCTCGACTCTTATAACTGCCATCTGGTTTCTGTGCAAATTGTAAATAGCCTTTCGCACCCTGTATTTTACCCCTGCCACCTTTAGAATTTGAAAGAGAGTAATCCAGTCAACATTGTCAAAAGCTTTCTCTAAGTCTACAAATGCTAGAAACGTGGGTTTGCCTTTCCTTAATCTTCCTTCTAAGATAAGTCGTAAGGTCAGTATTGCCTCACGTGTTCCAACATTTCTACGGAATCCAAACTGATCTTCCCCGAGGTCGGCTTCTACCAGTTTTTCCATTCGTCTGTAAAAAATTCGCGTTAGTATTTTGCAGCTGTGACTTATTAAACTGATAGTTCGGTAATATTCACATCTATCAACACCTGCCTTCTTTGGGATTGATTATATTCTTCTTGAAGTATGAGGGTATTTCGCCTGTCTCGTACATCTTGCTCACCAGATGGTAGAGTTTTCTCAGGACTGGCTCTCCCAAGGCCGTCAGTAGTTCTAATGGAATGTTGCCTACTCCCGGGGGCCTTGTTTCGAATCAGGTCTTTCAGTGCTCTGTCAAACTCTTCACGCAGTATCATATCTCCCATTTCATCTTCATCTACATCCTCTTCCATTTTCATAATATTGTCCTCAAGTACTTCGCCCTTGTATAGACCCTCTATATACTCCTTCCACCTTTCTGCTTTCCTCTCTTTGCTTAGAACTGGGTTTCCATATGAGCTCTTGATATTCATACAAGTGGCTCTCTTTTCTCCAAAGGTCTCTTTAATTTTCCTGTAGGCTGTATCTATCTTACCCCTAGTGAGATAAGCCTCTACATCCTTACAGTTGTCCTCTAGCCATGCCTGCTTAGCCATTTTGCACTTCCTGTCGATCTCATTTTTGAGACGTTTGTATTCCTTTTTGCCTGCTTCATTTACTGCATTTTTATATTTTCTCCTTTCATCAACTACATTCAATATTTCTTCTGTTACCCAAGGATTTCTACTAGCCCTCATCTTTTTACCTACTTGATCCTCTGCTGCCTTCTCTACTTCATCCCTCAGAGCTACCCATTCGTCTTCTACTGTATTTCGTTCCCCCATTCCTGTCAATTGTTACCGTTTGCTCTCCCTGAAACTCTGTACAACCTTTGGTTTAGTCAGTTTATCCAGGTCCCATCTCCTTAAATTCGCACCTTTTTCCAATTTCTTCTGTTTTAATCTACAGTTCGTAACCAACAGATTGTGGTCAGAGTACACATCTGCCCCTGGAAATGCCCTACAATTTAAAACCTGGTTCCTAAATCTCTGTCTTACCATTATGTAATCTATCTGATACCTTTTAGTATCTCCAGGATTCTTTCATGTATACAACCTTCTTTTATGATTCTTGAACCAAGTGTTAGCTATGATTAAGTTATGCTCTGTGCAAAATTCTAACAGATGGTTTCCTCTTTCATTTCTTAGCCCAATCCATATTCACTTACTATGTTTCCTTCTCTCTATTTTCCTACTGTCGAATTCCAGTCACCCATGACTATTAAATTTTCATCTCCCTTCACTACCTGAATAATTTCTTTTATCTCATTATACATTTCATCAATTTCTTCATCATCTGTAGAGCTAGTTGGCATATAAACTTGTACTACTGCAGTAGGCATGGGCTTCGTGTCTATCTTGGCTACTATAATACGTTCACTATGCTGTTTGTAGTAGCTTACTCGCATTCCTATTTTTTTTCATTATTAAACCTACTCCTGCATTACCCCTATTTGATTCTGTATTTATAACCCTGTATTCACCTGACCAGAAGTCTTGTTTCTCCTACCACCGAACTTCACTAATCTAACTTTAACCTATCCATTTCCCTTTTAAATTTTCTAACCTACCTGCCCGATTAAGGGATCTGACATTCCACGCTCCGATCCGTAGAACGCCAGTTTTCTTTCTCCTGATAACGAGATCCTCCTGAGTAGTCCCCGCCCGGAGATCCGAATGGGGGACTATTTTACCTCCGGAATATTTTACTCAAGAGGACGCCATCATCATTTAACCATACGGTAAAGCTGCATGCCCTCAGGAAAAATTACGGCTGTTGTCTCCCCTTGCTTTCAGCCGTTCGCAGTACCGCAACAGCAAGGCCGTTTTGGTTAATGTTACAAGGCCAGATCAGTCAATCATCCAGACTGTTGCCCCTGCTACTACTGAAAAGGCTGCTGCCCCTCTTCAGGAACCACACGTTTGTCTGGCCTCTCAACAGATACCCCTCCGTTGTGGTTGCACCTAAGGTATGGCTATCTGTATCGCTGAGGCACGCAAGCCTCCCCACCAACGGCAAGGTCCATGGTTCATGGGGATATATAAATATAAATATAAATATATATATATATATATATATATATATATATATATATACACGGTGTTTCAAAAATGACTGGTATATTTGAAATGGCAATAAAAACTAAACGGGCAGCGATAGAAATACACCGTTTGTTGCAATATGCTTGGGACAACAGTGCATTTTCAGGCGGACAAACTTTCGAAATTACAGTAGTTACAATTTTCAACAACGGATGGCGCTGCAAGTGATGTGAAAGATATAGAAGACAACGCAGTCTGTGGGTGCGCCATTCTGTACATCGTCTTTCTGCTGTAAGCGTGTGCTGTTCACAACGTGCAAGTGTGCTATAGACAACATGATTTATTCCTTAGAACAGAGGATTTTTCTGGTATTCGAATTCCACCGCCTAGAACACAGTGTTGTTGCAACAAGACGAAGTTTTCAACGGAGGTTTAATGTAACCAAAGGACCGAAAAGCGATGCAGTAAAGGATCTGTTTGAAAAATTTCAATGGACTGGGAACGTGACGGATGAACGTGCTGGAAAGGTAGGGCGACCGCGTACGGCAACCACAGAGGGCAACGCGCAGCTAGTGCAGCATGTGATCCAACAGCGGCCTCGGGTTTCCGTTCGCCGTGTTGCAGCTGCGGTCCAAATGACGCCAACGTCCACGTATCGTCTCATGCGCCAGAGTTTACACCTCTATCCATACAAAATTCAAACGCGGCAACCCCTCAGCGCCGCTACCATTGCTGCACGAGAGACATTCGCTAACGATATAGTGCACAGGATTGATGACGGCGATATGCATGTGGGCAGCATTTGGTTTACTGACGAAGCTTATTTTTACCTGGACGGCTTCGTCAATAAACAGAACTGGCGCATATGGGGAACCGAAAAGCCCCATGTTGCAGTCCCATCGTCCCTGCATCCTCAAAAAGTACTGGTCTGGGCCGCCATTTCTTCCAAAGGAATCATTGGCCCATTTTTCAGATCCGAAACGATTACTGCATCACGCTATCTGGACATTCTTCGTGAATTTGTGGCGGTACAAACTGCCTTAGACGACACTGCGAACACCTCGTGGTTTATGCAAGATGGTGCCCGGCCACATCGCACGGCCGACGTCTTTAATTTCCTGAATGAATATTTCGATGATCGTGTGATTGCTTTGGGCTATCCGAAACATACAGGAGGCGGCGTGGATTGGCCTCCCTATTCGCCAGACATGAACCCCTGTGACTTCTTTCTGTGGGGACACTTGAAAGACTAGGAGTACCGCCAGAATCCAGAAACAATTGAACAGCTGAAGCAGTACATCTCATCTGCATGTGAAGCCATTCCGCCAGACACGTTGTCACAGGTTTCGGGTAATTTCATTCAGAGACTACGCCATATTATTGCTACGCGTGGTGGATATGTGGAAAATATCGTACTATAGAGTTTCCCAGACCGCAGCGCCATCTGTTGTTGAAAATTGTAACTACTGTAATTTCGAAAGTTTGTCTGCCTGAAAATGTACTGTTGTATATATATATGCATTTATGTCGATGTATAGTTGGTTTGTTTTGTAAATATTTTTTGTATTTTTATGGTGGGTCTGGCCTAGGGAAAACTATGCTATTGAACGATTACATCGATAGGTCGTGTGGAGAACCAAAGTGTTTAGGATCTTTGGTAGTGTTAACGCTGCCGCATGGAGAGCACAGAGAGGGTCTGGCTGGAGTCGGGCGGTGGAGCAGGTGTTGTGTGACGCTCCCACGAGCTGCCGCGCTTTCGGGGTTTGGCAGCATGTAATTGCGTTCGACTTGCTATGATTGTTTCTGACACGGTGTCGCGGACGGGAAGCATTAACTGGCGCACATCAAGAGCCCGTTTCGCCTGGTGACCGTGTCGAGAAGAAGGCGCGACAACATCCAGCTTCTGCAACAGCGTCAGCCGACAATGAGCGACTGTCGCCACCTCCTCCATCGACGACTTCAAACCTTCAATCAACCAACAAGGAAGACTGAAAGTACGTAAAGTTTTAGAACTGTATGGCAGACCTCAGCTTTTCACACTGTTACATCACAAAAATACAGCAACTTAGAATGAACCTTTGTTGCTCATTGTCCCAATTGCACTACCAAGCAGGGTCCCTTCCTTTTCTGGAATGAACCCAAGTGTCGTTGAAATTCATACGCCAGCATTAAAGTAATATCATTCCATTTCACTGCTTTAATTTCAAAGTTCAGTTAAAGTAGTCATAGCTGGCTACAATATTTAGATTACATGAGCAGAAATCAAGAGTGCGAGTTTTGTTATCATATTTTAGCTTACCTGTGACTGCAGCTCAGCTTGGTACGTACTAAATTTTACTATTGTTAATTGTTCAGAATCATTTAATTCAAGTTCAAAGTTAGACGTCTTATTTCTAAATTGCGTAGATTAAAGTAGCTTTTGAAATGATTGTTGAGGTAGCCCAAGACTAACCTTATTTTATTGAATTTCGTAGTGCTTCAGAAACAAAATTCACTATTAATTTCAGTCACTAAATTGACTTTCAATTTTCCGGTTTTATTAATTCTTTTGCTAAATTAAGTCAGAGTGTAGCGAAATTTATTACTTCTGACAAACATTCAGTTTTCACACAACACGTGTCAACCTTCAGTTGCCACGCTTTTAGTGCTAATTATATGTGCATTAATCTTTCATTTTCAGTTATTATAGTAGTTGTCCATAGGACTGTCGACCGTAATTTTCCCCAAATCACCAATTAATTGCTAACGTAACGATTGCACATTTACTTTCTTTATTAATTTTACCCTTTTCTCAAAATTAATTTCAACGAATTTCATTTTCATTTTTCCTTTCATTTAGATGTAACCCTTTCCTCCCCCTTTACCGCAAATTAACTTCGGTGACGATTGCTTTACCCAAATTTCCATTAGGTGCACGCGGTTTAATTTTTCACTGTCATTAAGGTCGATAATTGGGGGGGGGGGGGGGGGGGGAAGGTTACAAGCTTCTCGGCAAAACAGCTGGAACGATTCCTACACGACAACTCACTAAGATAGTCCAAGGACGGATTGTCTTAATCTCCGCAAAATTCGGATGGAAAGGTGCGGCCAGTCATACTGCACACCTCTTATACCATCCTCTACTGACTGTGTAGCTAAATTGAGACGTTTCTGGGGGTTTCTTGCAACGTCTCGAGTAGTAGGACGCACATCGTTGACCTCGACCACGAGTGTTTGACAGAGACAAGGGAATCGTTAGGAGTGCCTCAGGAAAGCGTGACGGAACCGCTCCTGTTCTCTATACACAAAAATGATCTGACGGGCAGCGTCAGAAACAATGTGTACCTGTTTTCTGACGAGGCTGTGGCGTACAGGAAGTCGTCATCGTTGAGTGACAGTAGGAGGATACAAGGTGACTTAGACAAAATTTCTAGTTGATGTGGTGAATGGCAGCTTGCTGTAAATGTGGAAAGTGTCAGTTAATGCTGACGACTAGAAAAAACAAGCTCGCAATGTTCGAATACAGCGTTACTAGTGTGCTACTAGATACTGTCACGTCGATAAAATATCAGGTAAGGACGGTAGCAGGGAAAGCGAATGGGCGAGTTTTGTTTATTGGGCGAGTTTTAGGAAAGTATGCCTCATCTGTAAAAGAGACCGCAAACAGGACACTAGTGCGCCCATTCTTGAGTGTAGTTCGAGAGTTGGGGATCCGCAACTGGTCGGATTAAAGCAAGACACGGCAGCAATAGAGAAGTGTGTTGCTAGATTTGTTACCGGCGGGTTCGAACAACATGCAACTATTGAGAATAGGCATTTAAAGTTTACTGTAGAGCGATTCTCCCGCCGCCAATATACGTCTTGGATGAGAACCACGAAGAACAGAGAAATTATGGCTCTAACGGAGGCCTACGGACGTTCGTTTTTATCGCGCTCTGATTGCGAGTGGAACAGGACAGGAAGTGACTAACAGCGGTACAAGGTGCGCTCCGTCATGCACCATGCTGTGGCTTCCGGAGAATATATGTAGATGTAGATGTTTCGAAATATTTGATCCTAGGTATGTGAAAATACACGTGCACACATCTTTTAGTACCCCATCTGGTGGACGAGTGAGTTAGCACGAGCAACAGAGACAGCCGGCTGTACAGCGAGACGTTTAACTGTGTCCGGCCGGCCACCTCGAATGAGAGTATCTGCAGTTTCCAACAGGGGAGGAGTCACGGCTGTGTGCGGCCGGTTGCCACCCGGGAGGTCGGACGGGTTTGCACGCTACGATGACAGACGCCTCGCCCAAAGACTCACCGTGCTTTTATTCACTACCAGGTTGCCGTAGACATCCTGTAAGCGTCTATGAATATCTGCGATGCTCTGGTTTTGCTCTGAAGGAAACTCAATGAGATCACTGTACTTGGAACCCACCTCCATTACAGACGTCATTTTGAAGGCTAGGTATAGTGCTGGCACCTATCGGAAGTTAATGAAACTATGGAGGTTGAAGCACGAATATTTCACGACGTTCCACAACAAATTCTGCATTTTTGAGCCTAAACTGGCCGAGAAAAAATATGTTGATTACTTATTAAACACCACTCGTGCCTGTTGTCTTTGGTACAAGGACTAGGACTTTATTAGGATAAGGCATGACAATAGGCACCTCTCTCTTAAAAGTATCTCAACTAGTTTATCAATTTCTTCAGTCTGCACACAAAAGATAGAATGTATTGCACTGGAGTGCATATTCACCAGTAACCAGAGGAAAAAAGAAATCATGAGGATAAATCCCACATAAATTTGTTCAGAATTGTCTTGTCTTCATCAAAATATGCAGTCTACCGAATATGAAGTACACCAGCATGATGTCGAATTAGAGTCTTTCAACACCATAATGCTATGTATTATAGAGAAATGTGGAAAACACTGAAATACAGCATTTAACGCTACAGTCATGCGAATGTGCAAGTTGCTACTACCGAAATACCTTAAGGGGTAGCCGTGCGGTCTAGGGCGTCTTTCACGGTGCGTGCGGCTCCCACCGTCAGAGGTTCGACTCCTCCCTCGGGCATGGGTGTGTGTGTTGTACTTAGCGTAAGTTAATTTCAGTTAGATTAAGTAGTGTGTAAGCTTAGGGATCGATGACCTCAGCAGTTTGGTCCCATAAGGTCTTACCTTAAGGGGTGCGGGTAAGTCAAATATTTTGTTCATGTACCACCCACGTAATCCTAATGTGAAAAATTCCCTCAAAAATTTCACTGAAGGCCTGAAATGAGTTTCAGCCCCGAAAACGTAACATAATGTGTGAAGATATGAACAATAATGCATATGTTGAAGACGAAATTGGTAGTACTTCCTAAACTTTCTGCACACTTTTTTCATGGCTCGAATGGTAAACAGTGTCACCAGGGTATCAAAACGTTCAGCACCAATATTAGACCATATACTTATAGATATCGACAGGGAAAATTGTGTAGTATTTATAAAAGATCTTTTCCTCTCTGATCATAACTGTCAGATAATAAAGCTAAAGACAGTCATCTACATCTACATCCATACTCCGCAAGTCACCTGACGGTGCGTGGCGGAGGGTACCTTGAGTACCTCTATCGGTTCTCTCTTCTATTACAGTCTCGTATTGTTCGTGGAAAGAAGGATTGTCGGTATGCCTCTGTGTGGGCTCTAATCTCTCTGATTTTATCCTCATGGTCTCTTCGCGAGATATACGTAGGAGGGAGCAATATACTGCTTGATTCCTCGGTGAAGGTATGTTCTCGAAACTTTGACAAAAGCCCGTACCGAGCAACTGAGCGTCTTTCCTGCAGGATCTTCCACTGGAGTTTATCTATCATCTCCGTAACGCTTTCGCGATTACTAAATGATCCTGTAACGAAGCGCGTTGCTCTCCGTTGGGTCTTCTCTATCTCTTCTATCAACCCTATCTGGTACGGATTCCACACTGCTGAGCAGTATTCAAGCAGTGGGTGAACAAGCGTACTGTAACCGACTTCCTTTGTTTTCGGATCGCATTTCCTTAGGATTCTTCCGATGAATATCAGTCTGGCATCTGCTTTACCGACGATCAACTTTATATGATCATTCCATTTTAAATCACTCCTAATGCGTACTCCCAGATAATTTATGGAATTAACTGCTTCCAGTTGCTGACCTGCTATATTCTAGCTAAATGATGTGGGATCTTTCTTTCTATGTATTCGCAGCGCATTACACTTGTCTACATTGACTGCAGGCTTATAAACGGAACTTCTCGGAATCCAAATTACATACTTCCTGTAGAACGCGGAAAAAACAAATCTGATGAAGTGTGAGTGTAGATACTAAGTTCTGTAAATTCTGCACACTCTTTAAATTAATTTTTGAGAAGGTATTTGCAAAAGAATCTGCTAAGGACAATAGATGGATAGCTGAGGGTATTAGAAACTCCTCCAAGACACTTAAACTTCTCAGTTCGTGGATAAGTACATCATTAACACACAGTTCCTAAATAACTATCACAGATACCAAAAATGTGCAGGAAGGTATTCCTTGCTGGAAAAAAAAAATAAAATCATTCAGCGACAAAATAACGTATAAAGGAGAAAACAAAAGCAAAGTAATATGTGATATCATAAAACTTGGCGCTGACGAAGGTAAATACGAGGATAGTTAAATGCAAAATAAAGGTAGGGTAGTTGTTGTTGTTGTTGTTGTTGTTGTCTTCAGTCCTGAGACTGGTTTGATGCAGCTCTCCATGCAAAAAAAGGTAGGGTACAGAAATAGCAAATCCCCAGGAATTGGCAAATTTTGTTAATATTTCTCTGATATTGTGGGCAAGTTGAAACAAAATCTTCCTAAAACACATATAGCATCCAGAATTAATTACACTGCTCGCACCATTATGTTGTTTCCCAGAACAGAAATTGAAGTCAAGAAAACAAAACAGAAATTAAAAAAAAGAAAAAAAAAGAAGTCAGCATACATAGACGAATTTCCCATCTGTTCTGAAAGCGTGATTAGACGGCGTACAACCCTCCTTAACAAACAAAATAAATGCATCCCTTAGTTGACTTTTGTAAATATTTTCAATGTACTGCAAAAATAAATGGGGGAAAGGATGGAATGAAATGTAATTACTTCGTGACCCGCCATCAGAGGTCATGGGCGCCTTACACCAAAACACTCAGGAAATAGCCCTGAACAATCTCCAAAATCAATGAATAATGAAATATATCTAAGAAAATCTGCAGAAATATTCAGTCAGAGCAATTAAATTTCAAAGTGGAGCAACTACTGGCAACTCGCTTTAAATATTCAAAAATGTTAATTTTCTGCTCTTCGTGAAACGCAAAGCAATAATAGTACGCCGCGATTACAACAAGTATCATTCGGAATCAGCCGCCGGCCGTTGTGGCCGAACGGTTCCAGGCGCTTCAGTCCGGAACCTCACTTCTGCTACGGTCGCAGGTTCGAATCCTGCCTCGGGCATGGATGTGTGTGATGCCCTTAGGTTAGTTAGGTTTAAGTAGTTCTACGTCTAGAGGACTGATGACCTCAGATGATAAGTCCCATAGTGCTTAGTGCCATTTGAACCACTTGAATTCGGAATCAGCCCATCTAGAAAAACACCGAATTAAATGACTTGTGAGAGTATGAAATGTAATGATCACTTGGTCTTAATCCTAGATAAAGCAGATGGCAGACTTCAGTTTGCAGGTAAAATACAAGGAAAATACAATGTCTCGAAAGGGTATTGCTTCTAAAACACTGATCAAATTTTTCTCAAATGAGTAGAACACATTCAAAATATGGCTAACAGAGATTACTGAATGTGTACTAAGACGAGCAATTTAAATGGTCACATGTTTGTTCGACTCGCAGAATGCGTTAAGGAAATACTGGTGTGGTATGGTACAATGGGTAGGGCCGTCCGCTAGACGCTTAACCGTCGTTTGCAAAATTTGGACGTATATGCAGATATTTACCTTAGGTAAAATACTCCAGAAGATAATTCCGGAAGAAAACAGGGAATGACAATGCGCATTTGTCTGTCGGTCAACACAACGATAGACACAGAGAAAATTCACGTTGAAGTGAGCTTCGTTAATTTATCTGCGTGTTGCAGCCGATTTAACTTGTTATACTGTTAGACGCCACGGAAATTTGTACACAATCTTTCATTTGTTGTGTACTTTTTGTGCAAACAAGTCATCTTTGCTGGACCGAAATTGCATAATATGAGTCTTTAAAAGGTTTCACTTTGTTGTATGTATATGTCTGTTATCTTGACGTAATATTTAAAGAAGGCGGGCTGTTTTAAGGCTTGTCTCAGTGCCCTTCATGAGCCAGAGGTTTACATCTTTATTTTATTTATTTTACATAACTTATATTTTTGAATCCATGCTATACATAATATTGTTTTTTTGATTCATTAACATATAAATAAGTGATTGGTAACATTATAAATTAAAATAATTCAAATATAAATAAAAATAGATAAGTGATGTATCATTGAGTAATGGTTTACATTTTTTTTTTTTTCCTGCTTGCTTGTGCAGGAGTGTTATGTGTTGTGGTGTTCGTACTTTTGTGTTTTCACTTACTTCTACATTACAGGTTCTCCTTTCCTGTTACTATAGTACTCGGAGTTGGGTATTACAATATTTTCCTTAGTCTATAATTGTTTTTGTTCTCTTTTGTTGTGTTTTATGTGTGTTGATGTTGTGTATTATTTATCTTGATGTTCTTTGGGAAATATCATTTTGACCACCTGGATGGTCTGGAAATTGGCCATCAAGTAAATAGAATGAAATTTGCAACTTTGGCTGTTTTTCCTTTGTATTTATGTGACTCTTTGTTGCAAACTAGCGGTAGGAGCTTTCGGGTACCATCATAGCTATGTCTGCTGAGGTTGAGTTTCAGTCCTTAACTGAACATTACAATTTCTGATTTGTTCTTAAAAGTCATCTATCTAGAGTAGGAATATGAACGGATACAGTACCGATTCTTATGGAAACCCGCGCGTTGTAGCGGGCTATTCTGAGGTTAGCGTAATTCCTATGACGTTACGTGCCCATGTAACCCTCTAGTTTCTGTTATGAAGGTAAGATATACGGGGACGGTGCCTTAATGACATACCATTTTAGTTCCTCCATACAATCGACACGTTTGACACCTCATATCAGGTGTCATCCTCAGTGTCCCGTGTGTGGCCAAAGGCAGAGGATAGCTTAGTGCGGAAAGCTACTCGCTCTTCCCACAGTCCAGCTTGACAGTCATTGTTTCGAACGGAAGAAGTAACTCGCGAAACAATGGATAACCGTTCGGTGACCTCGCGGCCTTGCGCTGCTGTTAAAGCATTCAGCCGCGTCGGCGAGAGTCGGTGATTACGCCTGCGCTGCGCCGTGATATAAACGCGATACTCGGCTACCGGGAGGCGCTTGGTACCACAATGCTGCATGTTCGAACAGATTCCACATTGCTAGATTTCCTGAACTCGGTTGACATCCTTCCTCACTCGCGGGTTACTACGGGATACCGTTACGGATATTCGACTGGGTTCATAACTTCCTGTCAGAAAGGTCACAGTACTTAATAACTAACGGGAACTCGTCTAGGGCAACAGAAATTGTATCTGATGTTCCCAAAGGAAGTGTAACTGGCCCATTGAGAACCCTCTTAGATAGTCTGCAGATGATAGTGTCGTTTACCGTCCAATAAAATCAACAGAAGTTCAAAACTAATTACAGAATAAGTCAGACAATATATCTTAATGATACGAAAGGTGACAATCGATCCTGAACAGTATAAATTGTGCTTGCCGCAGGAAGTACCTTTCCATTAGAACAACCCGTATATCGATCACTCACTGATCGAGTGGAATTTATTGATACGCTCACACATCGTGCTCCGTGAAACCCATCATGAAGGAGAACCTTTAGGGATGTGGAACAGATGAAATAATACATTAACAGGGAGAAGCAACCACTGTAGCCACTACCAGTGGGACTAGTGCTGAATAGCTTTTATAATTTCTGTGGTTGTAAGATTCCTGCCAGAATTGTCTATCCCGTTAGTCCAAAAAGTTTTGAGACAGCATTAATTAAAGATATAGAGAAACGTGTAGATGGTGGTTTTATTGCTTCAGGTGTTTCTTCATCGTCCCCTCACCTCCCATTAGAGTACAAGGCACAGAACGTTCATACAACCATTTGAAACTGTCAGAAACGTCCTTCTTTACGATGCTGTTCAACTTCCGCTACGTATTTGCCCCGTCTTCGGTTTTGGCTAACCACCAGAAACTCATTCTGCGACATGTCGTTTTGTGGTAGGTTCGTCACACCTGTTTAGTTTTTCCAGAAAAGAATTGTTCGCGTTTTGTATTTCAGTCACATCGCAGCAAGTGTTGACACGTCGTTGATTTTGTTCAGGAGTCAAGCTGTGCGGAACAAAGTTTGAAGACACTTTTTCACTTCTTGAAAACATACTGCAGAATATCTTCAACACTTGACTTAAAGACTCTTTTCTCTTGTTCAAAACATACTGCAGAATATCTTGAACACTTGATTCAGAGGTGTTCAGTTCGTTGCTCCACTGCGATTTGTCATACAACGATGTTGACACACTACAGCCGCGTGTCCCCTACTTAACACTGCCTGCTCACAACTGACTAGTTGAATGCACGTCTGTTACTTGCAATCGTTAGTTCAGGCTGTCACCGTAGTTACCGCGCAGAGATGTCTTATGCGCCATGGATATAATCAGTCTGAGAACTTTTTGGATGGGCAGTGTACAATACTATTCATTCAGCTACCTCCCTAGGCCTATCATCATTAATAACTATTGTGTTTTTGACATTGCATTCATTTTTTTAAGCATGTATGTGTCGCTTGCTGTTAACCCAGATTGTACTGTATGATGGTCTTTGACAAAAACCAGTCCTACATTAAAGAATAATTTAAACTAAAGGCTAATGCGGGCTGGTTCCCCTTACTCCACCTCATTTACACTATGTTGGCAATTGCTGTGCAAACACTGTCTCAACATACACGTACACTATAATTATTGTACCATGCAAACATTTGGGGTTACACTTGCCTCGCATGAGACATTCCCGGGGGGGAAGGGGGGGGGGTCCACTGGGGGCCGCACCGCACAATACCCTGGGTTCGGTGTGGGGCGGCAGTGGGGTGGGTGGACCGCTGTGGCCTGTTGTGGGGTTGTGAACCGCTGAGGGCTATAGCGGTACGAAGCATCTCTGTCGTTTCTAGTCACCCAGGTCAATACACAATACACAATAGGCAAATTTCAACAGCGGTTCATAGAAGAAAATAAATTGAACAATAAACTCTGGTGACGTATTCCAGGGGTGTGGCTGCGCAGAGCATGTCACCAAAGGTTATTGTTCAATTTGTTTTCTTCTATGAACAACTACTGTAATTTGTATATACACTGAAGAGCCAAAGACGCAGCATGGACTCGACTAATGTCTGAAGTACTGCTGGAGGGAAAAAACACCACGAAACCTGTAGGGCAGTCCACAAATCCGTAAGCGTACGATGGGGTGGAAATCTGTTCTGAACAGCACGTTGCAAGGCATCCCAGATACGCTCAATAATTTTCATGTCTGGGGAGTTTGATGGGCAGCGGAAGTGATTAAGCTCAGATGCAATTCTGGGCAAGTGGGGTGTCGCATTTACCTGCTGGAATTCTGCAAGTCTGTCGGAATGCACAACAAACATGAATGGATCCAGGTGAACAGACAGGATGCATATGTACGTGTCACCTGTCAGAGTCGTATCTAGACGTATCAGGGGTGCCATATCACACCAACTGCACAAGCTCCACACCATTACAGACCCTCCACCAGCTTGAACAGCCCCTGCTGACATGCAGGGCCCATGGACCATCTGCTGGATACAATTTGAAAGAAGACTCGTGCGACAAGGCAACATGTTTCCACCCATAAACAGTATAATGTCTGTGTTGACGGGCCAAGGCTTTGTGTTGCCCAGCCATCAAAGGTGCACGAGTGGGCCTTCGGCTCCGAAAGCCCATATCAATGATATATTGTTGAATGGCTTGCACGCTGACACTTGTTGATGGCCCAGCATTGAAATCCGCAGCAGTTTGTGGAAGATTTGCACTTCTATCACGCTGAACGACTCTCTTCACTAGTCGTTGGTCCCATTCTTGTAGAATCTTTTTCCGGCCTTAGAGATGTCGTAGATTTGATGTTTTACCGGATTCCAGCAATTCACGGCAGACTCGTTAAATGGTCATACGGGAAAATCCCCCCTTCATCGCAACCTCGAAGATGCTGTGTCCCATCGCTCGTGTGCCGACTGTAATACCACGTTCGAACTCACTTAAATCTTGATAACATGCCATTGTAGCAGCAGTAACTGATCTAACAACTCCATCAGACAATTGTCTTATACAGGCGTTGCCCACCGCAGCGTCTTATTCTGCCTGTTAACATATCTCTGTATTTGAATACGCATGCATTTACCAGTTTCTTTGGCGCTTCATTGCAGTTGATTAGTTAATGTACATGTATTTCATCTTAGTTAAATGATCTTACATAGTATTTACAATGAAATCAGCCCTCTGGTTTTATTCCTAAACCTGACGTTGCAATTTTTCATCTCTGGAAATGGAGAAACTCTGTAGACGGTTTGCGAAATAAGCAATAGTTCTGCAAGGTTCGCAGGAGAGCTTCTGTAAAGTTTGGAAGGTAGGAGACGAGGTACTGGCAGAAGTAAAGCTGTGAGTACCGGGCGTGAGTCGTGCTTCGGTAGCTCAGTTGGTAGAGCACTTGCCCGCGAAAGGCAAAGGTCCCGAGTTCGAGTCTCGGTCGGGCACATAGTTTTAATCTGCCAGGAAGTTTCATATCAGCGCACACTCCGCTGCAGAGTGAAAATCTCATTCTGGAAACAAATATTTAGAATATTGCACCAGTGTTGAATGTGTGTTTTCATTGATAACTAAAAATGATCTTTCTGTGAGCATCCACTGGTCACCATCTTGTCACCAACCAAATGCCTCTACACAGACCTACTGCTGTAGAAGTCAACCTCCCCAGACTTCGACATCACCATCAATGCGTTTAGTTCATAGTTAGCAATGGTGCCGATAACCATGGCGTTGATCACAGTGAAACCTGTATCATGATCTTATGTGGAATACACTAACATTAAAGTTTATGCCGTGTGGTCACAACATCTTTGGCGCTCTAATATCATTGTATCTGCCCTGTGTGTCTGGCCCGTTGATGGGATACCAAATGATGCGTTTCCGCAAGAGGTTGCGTAGGCAGCAGAGAACGTGGGTACAGAGATATGCTCTGATGGCTATGGTGGTGATTTACTGGCAGCGGTGTGGGAAGTTGGAGGCCCTGGTATACCGGGGACGTGTGAGGGCTGAAAGTAGCTGGAAGGAGGCGGTCTGGTCTGTAGACCGTTATTGGCCCCATAATGCCAGTTGGAGTTTAGCTGTCAGCTACTGACCGTTGGAGGCAGGAAGCCCACTTGCGAACCGTTGTGTGCTCGTATTGTACACTATATGGAGAGATTAGCCATTATATAACGCCTTAGGTATCAAATCATGGGGAAAACCCAGAAAAGGACCTCATTGCATGCTTTGGCTGGTCTTTCGGCATTCATCAAATCATTCTGCAAATTTCTCATACATCTGTGCAAAAGGTATCTATTTTGGTAAGACTTTTGGTCAGCTGATACCAGTGAATCCTCACTACTTGTCATTTGCAGCCTTCAGAACTAGCCACCTGTACAATAATTATTTTGTGATTTGTTTATTTGCCGTTTCTGCCCACCGAATTTAGCTGATTCCGCCTGTCTGCTTCCGTGTAACCTCTGAAACTGTTTTCCTTGCTTTGATACTTTGTAATTTTGTTGCATATGGTTTAATGTAATTGATTTCTTCTAAATGTGAACAACATCGTCTAGAGGCTTCAAAAAATGGTTCAAATGGCTCTGAGCACAATAGGACTTAACATGACCTCAGATGTTAAGTCCCCTAGAACTTAGAACTACTTAAACCTAACTAACCTAAGGACATCACACACATCGATGCCCGAGGTAGGGTTCGAACCTGCGACCTTAGCAGTCGCGAGGTTCTGAGCACCTAGAACCGCTCGGTCACAGCGGTCGGCCTAGAGGCTTCCTGTAGTATAAGTTTAACTTCATTTTTTTTGTCGGCCATTGCGCCGTAAATCGTTCTTTGTTTATAAACCTGATAACCTGTCTGCTCATCGAGGAGTGTTGTAACGTAAGCTTACGATCCCTGAAAATAATTACTAATTTCATATAATTCCTAAAGCATTTTCAACAATTGTAAAGTTTGTTGCATGGCCTGTATCTGCCGTAAATGCTATTAAAGTTCCTTGTAATGTGATTGCGCTCACTTAAAATTGGTCGGTGCTACCGTAAACTGGTCTTTATAGCAGAGGCATCGCGCCCTTTAATGAAAATTGTATGTAAAATTGTATTGTTTAAAATGACTTTGCCGCAGTAGGTATTTATCATTGGGCCTGAAGCCGTTTGTGTAACTGCGAAGTGTAAGAATTTTCTTCATCAACTGATGTTCTTGGGGTAATTGTGTGTTAGTAACTTTTACTGCAATTGCTTAATTCTTTAAATGATTTTTCCTTCGCCATGGAAAACATTAATCAGTGGGACTTAAGCCGTTCTTCCTAAGTGCAGTGGTTGATGAGTTGATGTTCTTGTATTGTTTGTTTACGAGCAATGCCATGTGGCAGTTAATAATTTGTAACTGGTTAGTACTCCAATCATTTTGATAATTTGATTTTGGACGAGCAACGTGGTGCTATCTTTGTTGTTATTTTTAATTGTCGTCTAACTCCCATGCATTTCAAGGATTGTATTTAATTGTGTATTTTCTCACTGCAAAGAGTTTAATTTTTTCTGCTAATAAATTGTTCTTCAACTATACTTTTTTTCGTGGTCCCAGTACCCTACCACTCCCCATCCAGCTCTCTACCGCTTCAAAGTGACTGAATGTTTTGTAAATAACTCTAAGGCTCTTCTTGGCACAAATTAACAGTGTGCTCACAGTGTACGTTTGATGTTGTCCTTCCACTCACGGTGACAAGCGAGCAGTGTATGTCTTTCAGGATCGGAGACAAAGTGCGCTCTACTATGTTAAGTGAGAAGTCAGGATGCTTTTATTTCCATTAGTCTGGTTACAATACGCAGCCTTTCCTGTGGTCAAATTAGATTTGTGAGACGGGTTTCCCAAGGGAAAAAAACACATACTCAACTAGTCTAAACAGTAGCTTTAAATGAGTGCATTTTGGTTATTGGTCATCGGAGACTTCTATAAATATCAATAAAAATTATGTCCCAAATAAAATAAAGTTAAAATTTTTATTAAAATAAGTTAGCAAAGCCGTTATAAAGCCGATGATTAGTGTGAAGACCACAGTGCTTTCCTAGGCATGGCCTTATGATATGCCGTCACCTTCCTCCGATCTTTGAACTGACCTAACCAGCCAGTTATATTGGCACCTAATGCTTAATGTGAACTCCGAAAGATAGTGCAACTAGGCATTTCTTACACAAAAAATATTGTTCGAGGTGAAAGAAGTGAAAAGTGGCACGTAGAAGTCTTACGAGCGACTGTGACTCAAACTCCAGACGTATGACTTCGTGGCCTGGCACTTTACCACAGAGCCAACAGCTGGAGAAAATTTCAACATTAACTTACTCAGTACTTATGCAACAAACAGGTGAATAATTATAGCAGCGCTGTTCGATTTAGAAGTCAACGTGATTTTGGAAGGGCTAACGTTTGTTACAAGTATACTACACGGATAGGAAGTACTATTCTCATGAAAGTTTGCTATAGAAAATCCAATCAAAAACCACCAAGTCCCTGAAAAGTGAATTACATTAAGTAAAGATGACAAGTAGATTGACCATGTCGGTAAATATGTAGTAGTGGCGTAGTGTTGAGAGGAGTGTAAGAACGGGGCGTTTGCAGGAGAAGACTTAGAATGTCCTGACAGAGGGACCATTTCCAGCAAACGTGCCCGTCTCGTAGTCAGACTCTGGTCTGTCCTCCAGAGATAACACGTGCTCTCTAGAGCTACGGGTCGCCGTCTGTAGACGCTTTAAGAACCGGTGTGGCGCAATCGCAGAGTTTTGGTTTTACATTCAATTAATCGACACCATGAAGTGCCTTGCCATTCTTAGCCAAGATAAGCGGCACCCTGAGAGGAGTGAATACCAGGAATCCCCTTGAAAGCAGCTCACTAGAGGATTTTCCACCTCTCTGTTGACACAGTTTCTTACTTCAGCACTGGAGATTTTGTTTTTCGAGATAGTCAACTGTTTCTTCCCGGTTTTTCTTGTGCAGAGCACTTTGAGAATATATTATCTCATTTTCCCGGAACGATTTGCGAAATGCACGGTTTCATAAATTAGATTCCGAGCTGAGACACTGCTATACAAAGCTTAAGACAGAAAGTACCTTTCGCTTCATGTTTCAGTGCCAAGTAACATAGATCGATGAAACTTGGATCATATAAAGAAAGAACCGCTAAAGTATAGAACAGAAGCTAACTAAAATAAATGAACAACGAGACAGACAAAAATAACAATTTTATTCAAAGACAATAACACAGGTCTGCGACATAAAAATTGTTTCAAATTTATTAAGTGATTCTTGTAGTGTTTTCAATGCTGATTTCGGGAAAAATAGTGAAAAAATTCCATCACGTACAGTTATTTCACAAACTGCCTGTCTAGTTTTAGCTTTTCTCGATATTTCAGCGCTGTAGTGAGTTTAAATTTTGGTGTTTAGGATCTCCATAAACTGTAATATAGCCGATTTTGTACCAGATATACGTAAAGTAAAGAGTAATTAGGAGAAACCAGCAGTATTTTCATGTCAGTGCCTGTCTGTCGCGCTGCCCCTTCCCCCGCCATCACCAAGCAGAGAGCCTCTGCTATTGTCCTTCAGTTCACATTACCTCTTCACACTGTGCTATTCACGTGTTGACACTAGGGCTTTAAAGTAGTGACTGTTTTCTTGTGTTGTGAAGTTGTTTTACGGACAATGGACAACGGCTACCACAGGATGTACAAATTCGGCAAATTGATTCTGCTACATTTGTGGTAACTATACCATTAAAAAGCAACAAAGAAACAGATTCTTTGGATGATATAGATGATCACGAGCCATTGACTCAACAAGGTGATAGTGAAGAAGACAGAGATTGCTACG
Organism: Schistocerca serialis cubense; assembly: GCF_023864345.2. Classification (NCBI taxonomy): domain Eukaryota; kingdom Metazoa; phylum Arthropoda; class Insecta; order Orthoptera; family Acrididae; genus Schistocerca; species Schistocerca serialis. The sequence goes on along the minus strand of NC_064641.1, from coordinate 836,496,885 downwards.
ATTCTGGCACAACCGATCCCATTCCATTCTCACAATCTGAACTGAAGGACTTACTTAGAGACCTAGGCCTTTCTAAAGAATCGGCAGAGGTTTTAGGATCTAGATTGAAAGATAAACATATGTTGGCTCCAGATACATCCTTTTCTTGGTATCGATCGAGGAAAAAGGAGTTTGTATCTTTCTTCTCTCAAAAAGATGACCTGGTGTTTTGCAGTGATGTTCCTGGAGTTATGGCACGTTTCAAAATAGAATATGCTCCTGATGATTGGAGACTTGTTATTGATTCTTAAAAAAGAAGCCTTAAAGCAGTACTTCTACACAAGGGCAATAAGTATGCTTCTATACCAGTTGAACACTCGGTTCACTTAAAAGAATGTTACGAAAACGTTGAACTGGTTTTAAGCAAACTCTGCTATTCAGACCACAGACACTATGAGGTGATTTAAAAGTGATTCCTAAACCATAGCAGGGTGTTTCCGTAAAAGCGTGCAAAAATATAACAGGTTATAGAGAATGCTCAACTGAACAATTCGAGATAGAAAACCTATGGTCGGAGAAGCCAGCTTGAGGAGATTTGGAAGTAAACTTGTCTACCGTTTTCTCTAGCATTAGTGTTGTCCAGCTTATTTACAACTGACATGCGTAAAAGTTTACAAGTACTGTGCTACTTATATACATGTACATTCTTTATTTCCTGCAAGGAAACAAGGACGACGAGCCTGATTAATAGGAAGTCTATAATGCAGGTTTTGTTTACTTTACTTGTCCATAAAGTGGCACCGCTGTCCCATGACAGAACGTGCTATGAATCAACGACAGACCGATTCATTACTCAGTGCCATTCAGAGACGCACAGTACAATACTATGGAGCAATACCAACACAGCTCCGCAGAACGCATTGACATGCACGTTTGTGTATAGGGAAGTACGCTGCAATGCTCTCGCTTCTGAAAGGCTGTACAGAGTAGGATTTCCTAAGAGGCATCATCCGTCACGAGGAGTGTTTATTTCTCTCGATCGACGAATGCTGGAGACTGGTTCATTGGAAAAAAGAAACGAGGGACCTGGCAACATGAGGACCATTCGTAGACCCGATTTTGAAGAGGAGGTGCTTTACTTGGACCCCACTACAAGCACTCGTCGCATTCCACGTGAAATGGGCGCTGCACATACAAAGGGCGTTTAAAAAGTTTTGCACAATCGTCTCTATTTTTTTTTATATTTTTTGCAGGAGGAGAATGAAACTTTTTGTGAACATACTTGGAACATTTAGCTATACATTGAGTCTACTCAATGTAGCCTCCATGAGCTGTGGCGCTTCTGGCCCAGCGTTCTTTCCATGATGTTAACGCACTTTGGTACAATTCTGGGGATTGACTTTTACAACATTTCTTTACACAGGAAATAAGGTGTTTCTCACTATCAAATGTTTTGCCGCGCAGGTGGGCCTTCAGACGACCAAAGAGGTAAAAATCAGACGGAGCTAAGTCCGGACTGTAGGGAGGATGAGGAACATTTTTCCAACCCATTTTCCTGATTTTCTCCTGCGTTATAAGGGCTGTATGGGGTTTGACAATGTCATGGTGTAGTCTGATGAGTTGACCCCGAAGCTGTGGTCTGTGGGTCTTGATGGCACGTCGCATCTTGTCCAATGACAAACAGTAACGGTCCCGGTTAATTGTGGAGCCAGGTTCCAAAAAGCCAATGAAAATGACACCACACCGATCCCAGAAGAAGGAGGCCATCACCTTTCGTGAAAGTCTTGGTTTCTCCTTCCGAGGGGAACCCAGATGACGCCACTCCATGGACTGGGTTTTGCTCTCAGGTTCGGACAAAAACAATCATGTTTCATCCTGGGTAATGACGCCATCAAAACATTGTTTCCACTCTCCAGTAAAAGTCTTCATGAGACCCAGGCACACATTCTTCGTCATCATTTTCAGTTCTCTTGTCAATAATCTAGGCACCCAACGTGCACAGATTTTCCTGTACCCTAGTGACTGTACCAGTGATACTACACTACCCAACGAGTCATTTCAGCAAGCTGTCGTGTCGTCACACATCTGTCATTTTGGATGATTTGATCAATATCTCCGTTTTCACGTCACTCACTGCCGTCGATGGTCTACTGCATCGCGGGTTGTCCAGCAGAAAGATATCACCTTCTTTAAACCTCTGCAACCACCGCTGGATACTGCTGCGATCCACTGTGTCCTCCCCATAAACAGGGAGCAACTTCCTGTGAATCGATGTGGCAGAGTCATCGCCGGTCTTGAAAAGGAACTCCATCACCGACCGTTGTCGCAACCTGACGTGTACTTCACGGTGCATTATGGCTCACCTGTAAGTCAAAGAAAATACTTTTATATACCAACTTATAGCTAAATGTTGCAAGTATGTTCACAAAAATTTCATTCTCCTCCTCCAAAAAATAAAGAAATAAGAGACGACCATGAATCGCATTGTGTAAGTAGTTGCTCTAACAATGGATGATTTCTCTGCTCTATCGTTCCCGACCTGCGTGCCGGTGCTTGACTTTACGCCGTAACATAAACAACCACATAAAGTTAGTTGCTGGTGAAACCACACTGATATACATTAGAAGGAAGTGTAACCCACCCACGAGGGACGTAATCTACAAAACGATCGTTCGACCGGCAGTTGAATAGTGCTCGTCCGTCTGAGATCAGTACAAGATAGGACTGATAGAGGAAATACGAGGGCGTGCTGCAAACAAATGCCTTCGAATCTTTTATGTGAAAACTCTGAAATATTTTCAAATAAAACAAACATTTTCAACGTTCTAAATCTTTATTTTTCATGTATATAGACCTATAAAAGGTGGCGTTCAGCCGACTGACACAAATCGACTCTGAACATTCTTCATGTGCAGTAGCTTGTAATGAGTGTCAGAGAGGCGAAGGGTGAACGAGAGAATGTCATTTCATATGCCAGCAGCAAAGCAGTGTTGCAGTGTATTACATCGTATTACCATAGTTCGTTGGTACTACGAAAGTAAGTCCATTACAGCAGTGCAACGTTTTTTCATACGACACTTTAAAATACGGTATTGCAGTGCCGTGGAGTGTTAAGAACTATGCAATGTCCCTTCAGACTTGCATGCATGTCCGAAGGAGCGTTGCATCGTTCTTCTTAACACTCCACGGCACTGCAATGCACTGCAGTATCATATTTATCCGACGATACCAGGAAACGACTTTCGATTAAAATGGCTTCCCCAGTACAGGAATTACATAACGTGTGCACGAGTACAGGTTGTGACGCACGAACGACGATATACGGAAATTTGTGTCTGGCTGTGAGTCGTGCACGGATAGCCAAAGGGGTCAAAGCGACCGCTCGCGTAAAGGCGAAATCCGGGTTCGAGTCCCGATCCGGCACAAATTTTCATTGTCGTCATTCCTTTATACAGTTGATAGTTTTTCGTATTCGCAACTGCGAACAAATTTCATGACTTGAAAATACGTTGACATGGTCACTTACAGCCTCGTAATACCGCACTGGCTTTCGTGAATAAGTCTGAACACGTTTGAAGTGAAGTATGGTGCTACAAGAGCGACACGTGCACCCGAAAACGTGCAAACAGTGATGGAAGCTTTTGAACGGAATCCTCGACGGTCCACCTGTCAGCAGTCTCGCATTTTGGGGGTGAGTAGAAGAAGTTTATGAATAACGCTTAAGGAGATCAAATATCATCCTTAAAAACTAAAAATTGCTCAGTAACTTGCTGCAGAGACAAGGAAGCTCTAGTTACTATCTGCACTCCCATTTCTTGAGTAATTTGTTCATGTCTGTTGAAGTCCATGTCTGTTTTCGGGTTTCGACACAACAAACAGAACACGCGTTACTGGTCTTCAGTGAAACCTAAAGAGTTCCATAAAAACCCGTTGCGCTCTCCCGAAGTTACAGTTCGGCATAAATTCAGTATTTTTTGTATTGCAGACCAATATCTTCTTGCGAATGAAGAGGGAGAAACAATGACTGTTAATTCAGAACACTACGTCACTGTGTTGGAAAACGTTATTCAGCCTTGCTTACTACGACTTGGCATTGACCAAAAAGCTTTTTACTTTCAGCGGGATGGTGGAACAGCCCACGGCACGCAAAACTTTGTTCGTGGAATGTTCTCTCATTTTGGAGACATCGCTTGGCCTTCTCGGTCAAGGTTGCGTATTCCGGAGACATATGGTTGAACGTTCAAGAACTCAAACTAGCAATTGTTGGTGAATTTGCGACTGTTGACTGCGACCTACAGAGGCACGTATACACTAACTCCCCGCAGAACTTAGGACAGTGGATTGAATTAGCTGAAGTCAACCTTTCTGACTCAGTTTTCAAGAAATAAGCTCCTAAGCTCTGGATAATAAATGCCATTTTTCACTTAACAGGCTATTTCACTTCAGCTTTCCTGTTTCTGTTGCATAATCTGTGAACATCTGAAACGCGTTAGGGGGCTCGGCGCCACCCTGTAATTATTTCTCAACAGGTAGTCACCATGGCGACGACCGTATCTTTCCCACTGAGAAACCAAATTGTGATAGTGTCACTGTAGAATGTTTGACTTTGTTGACGAAGCCACAAACACGCCTCTGCTTGCACCACTTCATCACTACGATAAGTGCAGTCCTAAAAGCTGTTCTTTAAACTTGGGAAACAGATGAAAATCGGATGGGTCAAGTGGGGACTGTATGGAGGGTGACCGATGACAGTGAAACCAGGGCGTTGGACTGTTGCAGATGTCGCACAGGTCGTGTGCGGTCCGGCGCTCTCAAGCTCCATGTGTGGACGAACTCTCCGAATTCGAAACTCGAATGCAGCACGCTGCTTCTCACGCACCGACATCGTTATGTTACGTACTGACCATGTTACGCACTACAATTCGGTGCCTTCTAGCAATAGAAGGCTGCAAATACATAAACACGAAGAATAAACACGTAGAAAGCTAATGACGTTAGTTTACATTAAAAAGCTTGAAGAGAATTCAGAAAAAAATTCGGCGGTGGTACTTTTCAGCACAGCGTCGAATGTAACATTCGAACAAGAGTAACGCATTTCGAGACAGGTTCATTTAGGAAGTCGTATAGCGTAACGGAGTTGCTCATTCTACTATAGTAGCAGACGCTAAAAGAGAGGCGTTCTAAAAATTCCAAGAGCGTACGTTCCTAGAGGAGTCAATCAATAAATTGTATAGCTCCCCGAGAACCATGGACCGTGCCGTTGGTGGGGAGGCTAGCGTGCCTTAGCGATACAGATAGCCGTACCGAAGATGCAACCACAACGGGGGGATATCTGTTGAGAGGCCAGACAAATGTGTGGTTTCTGAAGAGGGGCAGCAGCCTTTTCAATAGTTGCAGCGGCAACAGCCTGGATGACTGACTGGTCTGGCCTTTTAACGCTAACCAAAACGGCTTTGCTGTGCTGGTACTGCGAACGACTGAAAGCAAGGGGAAACTACAGTCGTAATTTTTCCCGAGGGCATGCAGCTTTACTGTATGGTTAAATGATGATGGCGTCCTCTTGGGTAAAATATTCCGGAGGTAAAATAGTCCCCCATTCGAATCTCCGGGCAGGGACTACTCAAGAGGACGTCGTTATCAGGAGAAAAAAAAAACTGACGTTCTACGGATCGGAGCGTGGAATGTCAGATACCTTAATCGGGCAGGTAGGTTAGAAAATTTAAAAAGAGAAATGGATAGGTTAAAGTTAGATATAGTGGGTATTAGTGAAGTTCGGTGGCAGGAGGAACAACGCTTCTGGTCAGGTGAATACAGGGTTGTAAATACAAAATCAGTGGTAATGCTGGAGTAGGTTTAATAATGAATAAAAAAAATATGAGTGTGGGTAATCTATTACAAACAGCAAAGTGAACGCATTATAGTGGCCAAGATAGACACGAATCCCACGCCTACAACAGTAGTACAAGTTTATATAACAACTACCTCTGCGGATAACTAAGAAATTGATGAAATGTATGATGAGATAAAAGAACTTATTCAGATAATGAAGGGAGACGAAAATTTAATAGTCATGGGTGACTGGAATTCGATAGTAGGAAAAGGAAGAGAAGGAAACGTAGTAGGTGAATATGGAATGGGGGTAAGAAATGAAAGAGGAAGCCACCAGGTAGAATTTTGCACAAAGCATAAATTAAACATAGCTAACATTCGGTTCAAGAATCATGAAAGAAGGTTGTATACATGGAAGAGGCCTGGAGATACTGGAACGTTTCAGATAGATTATATAATGATAAGACAGAGATTTATTGACCAGGTTTTAAATCGTAAGACATTTCCAGGGGCAGATGTGGACTTTGACCACAATCTATTGGTTATGAACTGTAGATTAAAACTGCAAAAACTGCAAAAAGGTGGGAATTTAAGGGGATGGGACCTGGATAAACTGACAAAACCAGAGGTTGTAGAGACTTTCAAGGAGAGCATTAGCGACCGATTGACAGGAATGGGGGAAAGAAATACAGTAGAAGAAGAATGGGTTACTTTTAGAGATGAAATAGTGAAGGCAGCTGAGGATCAAGTAGGTAAAAAAAAAACGAGGGTTAATATAAATCCTCGGGTAACAGACGACATATTGAATTTAACTGATGAAAGGAGAAGATACAAAAATGCAGTCAATGAAGCAGGCAAAATGAAATACAAACGTCTCAAAAATGAGATCGACAGTAAGTGCAAAATGGCTAAGCAGGGATGGCTAGAGGACAAATGTAAGGATGTAGAGGGGCATATCACTAGGGGTAAGATAGACACTGCCTACAGGAAAATTAAAGAGACCTTTGGGGAAAAGAGAACCACTTTCATGAATATCAAGAGCTCAGATGGAAACCCAGTTCTAAGCAAAGAAGGGAAAGCAGAAAGGTGGAAGGAGTATGTAGAGGATCTATACAAGGGCGATGTACTTGAGGACAATATTATGGAAATGGAAGAGGATGTAGATGAAGATGAAATGGGAGATATGATACTGCGTGAAGAGTTTGATAGAGCACTGAAAGACCTAAGTCGAAACAAGGCACCGGGAGTAGACAACATTCTATTAGAACTACTGACCACCTTGGGAGAGCCAGTCCTGACAAAACTCTACCATCTGGTGAGCAAGATGTATAAGACAGGCGAAATACCCTCAGACTTCCCAAAGAAAGCAGGTGTTGACAGATGTGAAAATTACCGAACTATCAGTTTAATAAGTCACGGCTGCAACATACTAACGCGAATTCTTTACAGACGAATGGAAAAACTAGTAAAAGCCGACCTCGCGGACGATCAGTTTGGATTCCGTAGAAATATCGGAACACGTGAGGCAATACTGACCCTACGACTTATCTTAGAAGCTAGATTAAGGAAAGGCAAACCTACGTTTCTAGCATTTGTAGACTTAGAGAAAGCTTTTGACAATGTCGACTGGAATACTCTCTTTCAAATTCTGAAGGCGTCAGGGGAAAAATACAGGGAGCGAAAAGCTATTTACAATTTTGTCAGAAACCAGATGGCAGTTATAGGAGTCGAGGGGCATGAAAGTGAAGCAGAATTTGGGAAGGGAGTGAGACAGGGTTGTAGCCTATACCCGATGTTATTCAATCTGTATATTGAGCAAGCAGTAAAGGAAACTAAAGAAAAATTCGGAATAGGTATTAAAATCCATGGAGAAGAAGTAAAAACTTTGAGATTCGCCGAAGACATTATAAATCTGACAGAGACACATTACTATACGATACGTAATTTAGCAAATCATTAACATAATATGGATGATCATCTGCATCTTGTTGAACACAATATGTACACAATAAATTAAAAATTGTAACATTAGCTGTAGCACTACCTCCTATGCTACATAGAATCAGATCGAAAGTCAAAACTTAAATATATTGGCAGAGCTATTTTTCCGTAAAATTCAGGAACTTGGTTTACTGAAATTTTTAATAACGTATTGGTGGAGAAACTGCAGGGAATTTATGCAGCTGGATCGTTGCAGCCGACAGAGGACACAGGTCCCGCCTGTGACGTGTTGTGAGATAAGCGACTGCTGATATAAGGTGCTGCGTTTAATATCTGCCAGAGACAAGACACGTATCGTCCTCTCACGTACACCTATCTCCACATGATGAAACAGTTATAAATCCCATCGGACTTTCCGTCAGTAACGTCCTTCAAGTACGCGCGCTCTTTCTCTCACACTCTCTCTCTCTCTCTCTCTCTCTCTCTCTTTCTCTCACACACACACACACACACACTGTCTACATCTCTCTCTGCTTCTAGTATTTTCTCTGAGGGCATCGCTCTCGAGTAAAGTGGCAGGTCTACGCCTTACTCTCTGGCAGAATTTCCGTGTATTTGTGCATCGTCATTCATTATTTACAAGAAAGCTAAAGAACGCCCGCACGGTATCTGTTACAGCACAGTGTATAATCCGATAGTCTGAATGGGGTTTTACAGTACCGCATCACTCCAAAACATTTTAAGCTTTACGAATAATTTGGAGATTGTTTTTAGAGTTACCCACATATCTGTGTAGAGAGTATTAAATTAGCATGGAGTATTGTGTCACGTGATTGTTTTTCATCAAAATAAGGAAAAAAGTTTTGAGTACGTGTGGCTGGAAACGCAAGCTGAATGAGATCTGAACACTTGTACCTAGGAGGAGCACAACGTTACGTGTATCCGTGGAAATGTCTGCTTCTGCTCTTCTGTGTAAGGAATCACGCTCTCATGGTTCTTGTATGTGCTGGCGTATAATGAAGACGCGATGCTACAGAGCCTGCTATAGGGCATGGATGGCATAGGCTAATTCCTTCAAATGTTCCCATACGTAAAAGGGGTACTGAGGTTTCGGAAACGAAGACGCTAAGCTGTAAGATCTCCTGAACAATGCAGTAGTCCTAAATGTCAGCGTCAGGTGTTGAAGCACATTGGTGCTAAGATGTTCTAGCGCCCCAACGGACGTGAAACAAATCCCGGAGCGTCCACCAGCGCGATAGACAGTACGTTAACGATAAAAGTCCGCCGGCCCCTGTGGCCCACCGGTTCTCGTCGCTTCAGTCTGGAACCGCACGACCGTTACGGTCACAGGTTCGAATCCTGCCTCGGTAATGGATGTGTCTGATGTCCTTAGGGTAGTTAGGTTTAAGTAGTTCTGAGTTCTAGGGGACTGATGACCTCAGATGTTAAGTCCGATAGTGCTCAGAGCCATTTGAGCCAGTGATAAAGTCCTGGTAATGAGCCACTGTGTTAGCTCGTATCGCACTATTAATCTATCGCCAGTAGTGTCCGCCAATACGTTGACTGAGAATCGGTACAGAAACCCTCTGAAGGGTTTCTTCAGCTTGCACGTGCAGATTATGAAAATTCACACCATCCCTCGTGAACCCCATCTAACCAATAATTAAAATTTTACTTGTAAACAGTAGATCCCAACTGAGTTTTGCAAGAGCCATTAACAGAATTAAAATTTGCCGCAATGATCTTGTCTCCTTACGTAGTAACCATTCAAGAGGTACGGCTCAAACAAGAGGGCAGCTCTCACACCTGCTGCTAATCATCTTACATTGTTTCCAGGATATTGGTCGGCTAAATGAAGCACATGCTTCGCCATCTGAGGCCACGGGCTCAGCGAGGTCTTCCACTGTTTCCCTTTTAGGGTGTTAGGAAAACCTATGTCACTAAAATACTGGAAAAATGGCTGAACAGTGTATTATGTGGTACTCTGCGGAAATTTTTCAGCGTGTTGGGGTCGGGTTCGCAAGCTGCATCCACTACCTACAGCACTGCAGAAAATCGTGTCCGCTGCATCACGTGTGGAGTAACAAGCTTCCATTACCGACAAGTGGACGAAAAGAGAAAAGAATATGTACTGCACCATTCGGAAATACAAACAGTACAACAGTAAACAAAAATTTAGGACATTTCTGTCAGTAGACAAGACAACAGGCTAAATATCTCGAGTTGCGAGTAATTTACAGCACTGCAACACACGCTACAACGATGGACACTATAGTACAGCACAGTTCGAACTAAACAACAGACTGCTCACTACTTGATGCACAGACTCGTGTGTACTTAGAGTACAACGAAATTTCAAAGTATTGTTAACATTGTTTAGTAGCACAATCTGTACTTACCCGATATTCGATATAAAACGCTAATTAAGATTAGTGCAAATGGTAACGCGATTACAAGATTCAATTATTTTCGTACAGCATGTTTAGATAAGGTTATGTTATTGAAGGTGATTAATTTAAGGCGCAATGCCTAACTACGCTAGTGTCCAAAATTAAAGCAACGAAAGGGAAATTTTACAAGGATGCTTTTATTTTGCCACAAACCAGTACAAACAGGTGATGGCAAAGTAGAAAACATGTAAAGAATGGAGAGCGTATACAACTGCAGCGTGCATGAGAGTAAACGAAAATGTTCTTCGCTTTTCCGAACTTAACAGATGTGCACACACATTTCGACGACTGGTTAATGTGCTCACTACGGGGTCTGACCAGCTTTGGCAGCGATGCTATGAACAACGTCATCAATATGATGTTGAGGCAGTAACGCCAATTCCTCTTGCGGAGCTGCTCGCAAGTCTTGGAGAATGGTTGGCGGATGTTGACGTGATGCAACTCGTCTCCATAGTGCATCCGATACAGGATCTATGGTATTCAAACCGGGAGAGCGAGCAAGCCACACCATGCACGCAGTATCCTCCGTTTCAAAGAAAACATCAACCACTAATGCTCTATGAGGTCGAGCATTATCGTCCATCAATACGAAGTCTGGGCGCACAGCACCTCACAACAATCGTACATGAGGCTCCAAGACCTCGTCACGGTACCTGACAGCAGTTAAATCTTTCCGATTCACCTGTACAATTTCATGAAGAGGTGTTTCAGTGGTCAACATAATCCCTGCCCACACCATTAGCGATCCTCCTCGATATCTGTCTCTCTCCAAAATGCTCGGGTCTCAAAATCGTGTTCCACATTCCCTTCGGATGCGAATCCGTCGAGAATCCCTCTTCAGACCATATCGGGACTCATCTGTGAAAAGAGCATTGGGTCACTGTTCGACTGTCCAGGTGGCATGTTAACGACTCCACACTAGACGTTCCCATCTGTGAAGGTGACTCTGTTGAAGCCTCCCCTACACCGTTTGCCTCGGTACAACACGCCCACGTCTGCGAGGTCAGACGCCAATTGCTGCGAGTTACTAAGGCGGTACTGTCGTGCCCTTACAGCCAAATAACGGTCCTCTTTTTCCAATGTCTCACGTGGTCAGCCCTGCGCATATCTTCGGGATACAGTTTCGGTCTCTATAAACTGTCACCACATCCGATAAACCACAGAACGATTCACGTTAAGTCATCGGGCCACATCAGTTTGCGACTGTCGTGCTTCCATTCTTCCTATTGCCCTCCACCGCAGAAAGTCTGGCAGGCGTCTTCTCTGTGGCTTACTGTTCCGTTTGTGACTGTGCACACAGCGATTGTGTCTGTGAGACTGGCCAGCGAACTACTCCGTTCGATAGGTGCCCTGACGTCAACGTTGGCGCGGATTTCCGTTGACCGAAATGCCATCTTTCCTGCAGAACACGATCGTACCGATGTATGTTAACAGTTTGTATGATTATATCGTGGATTAAACACATAACGGGGAAATAGCGGTTTGTTGCTTTAATTTTCGACACCACTGTATTTGGGAAACAGGTTGTAGAATGGCAGGGCAATGTGTGCTAAAATTTTCAGTCTTCACCTTTTTCATGGAAAGCGATTATGTTCCATCGCCAACGCAGTGCTGTCTGAACGAACTCCAAATTCGTACCCCTTCTAACTGAAAGAAGTGCCACTAGATGGTGCCTGTGATCAAGAAGCATTCAGTGTGACTGAAATGGCAAAGAACATGCGTAAAAGAGTAAAACAAAGTGAAGCGAGTTTGAAAGGGAACTCGTACAAAAGTGATACAAGAATCAATGGAAGCGCGCTAAAATACAGCCATTAAATGAGGTCAACATCTTCTGTTCAATAATATACGTTTGGCTTGTTTCAATACTTGTCTGTTAACCTTGTTTCTATTTCAGAAACCTTAGCAATTGGAGTTTTCGTACAGTGTTTATTTCTTCATTACTTTAATGTCGCTAAACTGTGACATCTTCTTTCTGTTCAGGTAAAGTGCAAATTATAAACGACTGTAAAGACGTGTATAGAAATTATTTCAGACATTCTATAAACTGGAGCACAATGAACAAGGAAGTTACCTCATGGAGCTCATTTGTATTTTGTTAGTACAGAGACGTTGCCATGGTACCTTTAGTAAGTCGCCAGACAGCCGAAGGCAACGCTCGACGAGCTACACAGTTCCAGATGCGAGAGAAGATTTGAAGAAGTTGTGTGGAAACACATTCACGGATAGTTTTTGGCATTAGCCCTCAGAAATTTACGACGGTTATCAAGAGAAAAACAAGTCGAAATACAACTTTCAAGGACAAGGTGATGGCGTGAGGAAATACTAGTACACTTACAGTGACAGGATTGTGGTACGACAACATTTTAACAGCTTTCCCTCGTGAGGAAAGTCATTATAACCGCCTCAAGTCACAGAAGGAATACCTAAGCCCAGACCTTAATGTACACTGGCTGTTGAAGTGTCCAACATAAAAAAAAACAGTTATAAGTTTGCCGAACTGTGTTTCTGAAAGTGTTTCCAAACTTGTCTTTTCAAAGACCACGAGTTGATACGTGCTAAACGTCTGATACCCCGCAGATAAAATCAGAAGACACCAATATAGTAAGATCAGCAACGTGTGGTCTTCAGTTACATCGTCGCCAAGTGGAAGTTGTACTCAGGTCCATGCAAAATGATGCGGCAACTAACGTTCTTCCAGATAACGATACTTGTACTGTAACAACAAACTTACGGAAAGTGTTTTCCTGCCAAGACTGACCAACAGCAACGTATACTGCTCCTTTCAACTTTCATGTTACAAAATTCTGTATCCACATGGCTGATACCGCTGCTGGTATTATATGTGTGTGACACGAAGGCCGATGAGGAAGAGGGGGGAACCAGATGAAGGTCAGTCAAGGATAGTAGAGAAGCAGATGACACCCTTCATAATACAGGCGTTAAATGTGAGACTTCCCAGTGCTTACAAATAGAATCGGTGTCTGTGTGGAGCGATAACTGCGCTGGACAACTGATGAACCAGATGGTTTTGTTTCTATACATATTCATTGGGCCAAACTGTTTCTTTCATAACATTAATCGCAAATTTATAGTTTCTGGAGACTCATTCTCTTCATTGGATAGTGACTTTGCTCTTATAGAGAAGCTTGCTAGACGTTCTCAGTTGCAAACTATGGAAGATGTGAAGACTACTATTGCCGCTACAAGACTTTCGTAACCCTTCAAAGTGCTGGACATGGGAAATAAAAACTTTTTTTTTAATTTAGATCATGTCTCATCGAAATACATTGACACTTCCGATCACCAAAGACCATCTAGAAGTGGTATTGTACAAAAGAAACCGCACTGGTACTGCAGCATCACTCAGAATCACACGAAAAGTGCAACACTTCCGAGCCTGAATAGTGAGATACCCTGAGTGAATGAAGAGAAAAGAGGGACATAAGGGAAGTGATCGATTTTACGAGTGGGGAAGCTAAACAATACTTTTCAACAATTCTGACAATCTATGTGCCTACTGATGATGATGGTGAGCAAGGATTTAGATCGGTTCCATAATGTTGCTACTGGACTTAGATATGTCCAGAGTTTCTTCAATTAAAAAAAATAATGTTAATTATTTTTGAGGAAGTTTCATATGTAGCATATGTTAGTCACGTTTCCCTACTTCTCGTGTCTTTAAAATAAAATTTTATATCAATTTTATTCTACAGATGTAATTTTCAGTCCTCCACATATCACATAACCCGGCCACTTAACAAATAGTGCCCGCCCGAGACCCTACAATAATTGATGTCAAATGTTTGCTACTCAAGCGATGTGTCCATGATTTTTTTTGTATGTGGGCGGCTGTAGGGTTATGGTAAATTGGTAATATTTGCGCCGCTAAATTTAATCATCTATTAATTTACTAGTATTTGCCTCGCTAAATTTAATGTCTGTATAAAAGACATCACCCATTTTTAATGGTTACTCTATAGATGATATGGTCTAAATCTTCGCAAAAAATGGAATAAAACAAATATCCGTAACAATGTTGTCTTACATATATAATTTCCATCAGTAAGCATCTACATAGTTACTCGGAGGTCTTACATATGAACGAATTTTTGAGAAAGAAGCAAGTGTGTCAACCATATTTGGTATGCAGATAACCCTGGATTTTTCTTTTCTTTCTTTCTTTTTTTTTTTTTTTTTTTTTTTTTTTTTGAGAAGCATCTATCATTCCTCTTGTTTTCAAATGGCTGTGAGCACTATGGGACTTAACTTCTGAGGTCATCAGTCCCCTAAGGACATCACAGTCATCCATGCCCGAGGCAAAATTCGAACCTGCGACCTTAGCGGTCGCGCGGTTCCAGACTGCAGCGCCTAGAACCGCTCCGCCACTCCGGCCGGCCCTCATGTTTTGGCAATGTTTCTACAGCCGGATGCCCTTCCTGCCGCCAACCCCCTTCCCTTGTTAGAGGGACGGAGGCTTGCTAGTTTTGGTCCGCCCTGGGTATTTTATTTCCCCAGTACCCACCATATCTGGTGAGCGTTCCCCTATCCGCCACCCGGGGAGGCGCCCGATGGGAGACTAGCAACTCCACACGAGTTGAAAGATGTGAAGAAGGAAGCTCCATGGAATATGATGTTTGCGGCTGATGCGGTTCTTTGTGAGCAGAGCATCGACAGACTTGAGGAAAAGCTGGAGGATTGGAGGAAGGCACTAGAAAAAGAGGGATGAAAATTAGCAGGACAAAGTTAGAATATTTAGCACTGAAGGATGTGCAGATGAGGTCTTGCAAGAGCCAGGATGATGAGCTGAAATCGGTCTGCAAATTTAAATACCTGGGGTCGTACATACAGAGGGACGGAGGACTGGAAAGCGAGATACAACACCGAATAAATTGCGGTTGGAACAACTGAAGGAAAATGAGTGGAGTGTTGTGTGACAAGAAGGTGAGCACTGGGTTGAAAGGGAAAGTGTAGAAGTCGGTGGTAAGGCCTGCTATGATATACGGGGCAGAGACATGGCCAATCACAGTAGCCCAGGAAGGAAGATGGAAGTGGCGGAAATGAGGATGCTGAGGTGGGTGTGTGGGGTAACAAGGAAGGACAGGATTAGAAATGAATTTGTTAGACGAGCTGTCAAAGTGGGACCCGTGGAGAAAAAGATACAAGAGAGCAGACTAAGGTAATACGGACACTTACAGAGAAAAGGGGAAGAGTATATCGGAAACAGATTGAAGGAGCGAGAAGGAGAGGAAGACCGAAGATAAGATACCCTGGGACCTAAGGGAGAAACGATGAAAGAAGGAAGAGGCAATGGCTGGAGTACTATGGAGGAGAAGGATCCAGAAGAGCAACGCCGACCCTACGTGACGTGGGACAAGGCGACGATAAAGAAGAAGAAGAGGGTGATAACCTTGGGTTCTTTATTACGACAGCACAACAATTGCTTCTGAATAACATGTAAGGCCTTGGCTGAAAATTAACAATAACGAGACCAACATGATGGACAATCTAAAAAAGTAGACAACTGTTAGATTTGTTTAGAGTTACCGTAGTGTGATCTGATGGAGAAAAAAAAAGAGTAAACTTGTCTTGGAATTCTACGACGATAATACACAGGGAATACACCCAACGAAACATAGTGGGAATAACGAGAACACATATGAAGATAACAAAATGAACAGGAAGAAGAAAAGAACTGGGGATGCTGAAGCACTGTTATGAGATATGGATGAGGCATACTGCCAGACGATTCAACGGAAGAGAGGCAGTGGGACGGGAATACGTGATGGAATCAGGAAACGGGGAGAGTTATTAGCAAATTAGCAGGTCGCTTATATGAAGAAGGGCTTGTGAAGTGTCATATGTAACTGTGTGCTGAAATCAGAAATGCTTAGTTAACTCAAGTAACAGTGGGATGTAGGTCAGTGCCCTCACAGGCCGATGCTTTTTTTTTTTTTTTTTTGGATGACAGGTTGAAAACCCTCTTTTCCCACCTGGCTGGCGCCGGAATTCCCTCTTCTTCACTCAATTCAACGGTTCAAATGCAACAACCATTGATGATCTGCATCCGAGTAGGAGACTGCAGCCAACGTTACAGTGCTGATAACACTTACATGACATCAGATCTAGAATACGAAACTAAGATTCCCGAGTCTCTCAACTACTTGTGATTGCTTCAATTTCTTTAATTATAAGCCTGTTCTGTTAAGGAAATAAATTTAAATTCTATAAACGCTTAAGGAGGCTACAGCTTTGTGCTCTTCCTAACTAAGCTCACTTGATTACGTTACAGTGAATGATGCGAGTCCCGCTCTGTCCTGGAATGTATTTGGAAACAAAAGATTGTTTTGTGTCACTGCTGATCACGGACATAAAAATTTTATCTTCGATTAATTTCTTAGCTCCCCTGAAGATGAATGACTATGGTGGAAATGGGAAGTGTTGCAACGTGAAACACGAGTCCGATTTTTATCAAATATTGTGGAGATGTCCATCACATAACGAGTATTAAATGATTAAACTCTCACCCCATTCGGAACTGATTTCTGTGCGGCTGGTCCCGGCGGAGGTTCAAGTCCTCCCTCGGGCATGTGTGTGTCTTTTTGTCCTTAGGATAATTTAGGTTAAGTAGTGTGTAAGCTTAGGGACTGATGACCGTAGCAGTTAAGTCCCATAAGATTTCACACACATTTGAACATGTTTTTGGAACTGATTTCAGTCATCAAACTGAGTATCGGGTGTGATCCCCACAGTCGAATTGACCATTGCATTTGATGTGCCGTGGAAGCAGAAAGCGTCCTGATGTCACCTTGAGCAATTTCTTTAATGAGTGGAACTCACTTCGTGAAAACTGCTAGCTAAGGGCTGATATAAAAATACACATCTTCCCACCGCATCCCAGACATGCTGTATGGGTGACAAATCGGGGAAATTGGCAGGACAGTCAAGTATCCGTATATATTACTAGACGTTTAGGTTAAAGTACAGTATGGCGTGTTGCAATAGTCTGCCATTGCCTTTCTGATTATGAAGAGTATGATAATGGGTTTTAATGTTCTTGCGACATACTGGCGAGCATTCAGCCAACCTCCAACAACTAATATAGTAATTTCTGAGAGGACCTTACTCCAAAATCTTTAAGTTTTCGGGAACAAAGGAAAACATTTTGCGGATGAGTATATGGCGTCATTTCGCGTTCAACCTCTGCCCATCAGACTTCTATTCGTCAGAGCCAGTCGAACAGTTGTGCGACGTGGTTTAGTTTTTCTGGAAAGGTGCGTGGCTATTCTTCTGCTGACTGAGTCCATCTGGTCACCGCCCGTTCTGCAGTCATTCCGCTACAGGCAACTGTTTGTGCGGTCTGCCGTTGTGGCACTGCCCTGTCCCCCATTACGAAGCTGTAGGTTCACTTCCTCTGGGCGTGCTGTGTTGCAATCTTCACTTGGAAAGTTTCTGTAAATACGCGAGATAACATTCACGTATTCGTTCGTCAGTAAGAACGCCTGTTTTTCTGTACTAAATATCAGCTCGCGCGAGGATGAGAATTTAAATAACTCATCTCAGAGACGTGAAAATACAGTTTTGAAGCTTTCTGTCAAGGTGTTCATAGTGTAACACTTTCAGTTTCGGCCTACAAATGTGTTACAGTTTCGCTGTTGGATTGTTTGTTACCTCGAGCAACACTGAATTCAGTTCGTAAGAAACTCCACGACAGCGCTCCAAATGGCGAAAATACGAACTAGCAAGATTCCGGCGAGCCCTTAACGAAAGATATTTAGCAACTTTCATAGATAAAATGTTATCTGCGGCTGTAATCGGGGTAATCATTTATAGCGACGTAGCATTACATAATGCTACCGACCTGCATTGAGATATGGTGGTAATGCATCAAAAAAGCAGATAACTCAAATATACAAACAGAGGTTACGTCCAGTTTAAAAGGCAAGGCTCCCACTTTTGTCGTTAAAATAGCAACGTTAAAATACATTCCTCACAACATAGCAACAGCTTGATTCAGTGAGGCGCTCCTTTCGTCCGTGCCTCGGCGCTTCCATCAGACCATCAGCGATGGCCGGAGTGCGATACTTTCTGTCGTTACACGGCGCAGAACCAGTTACACGACGCAATGGGAGAGATTCACCCCTCCCCCTCCCCCCGGATTAATACTCTGCTCTTCTGCAATATCCAGAGCAGTTTGTATAAGTGTAGCCAGCCACGCTTTGACGCGCCAGTCGGGTAACACTTCTCACAACTCCAAAGCCAATTATATATATTATTTCTCAAGCCAGAATTCCTTTTCTCAACACCTATTAATCGTACAGGGATGAATAAGGTATCGTTAGAAACGTTTTTTAACCGCCTTCTGACATTGCACGCCGATTTCGCGCTAGAACTTACTGTCTGAGGAAAATTTTAGCATGAAAGAGACTTTTGACTATCATTGGCAAAAGGGCATACTGAATCCCCACCTTCATACCTGTATTTTAGGACACTAACTTATTGATGTTATTACAAATGACATTTTATTTGTTTTAAAGTACTTGTTAACTGGATCGTTTGTGTAGAGTACTGTCATAGATAATAACTGTGACCACTATGGTATTGCCTGTCTTACAACTTAACTTTTCTAAAGGAAAATACTTTCCGAAACGACAAAAAATTTGTCATTGTCATCCTAAATTGTGATTTACCTATTTATACCTTCTGAAACTGAAAATGTTTGTCGTACGAGACGGGACGAACATTCCGAATCCAAGACACACTTTTGGACACCCAGATGTATATACACTAGGATATATCATAAATTCATGATTATTATTTCACGTCGTTTGGTTCATTTTTAAAGATCTTTTCTCCTCGTTCCCACAGCTACCCGTATCCCAGCGAGTACACTTATTCCAAACACTGTCATTCTGTAAAACTATAATAGTGCGAATGTGTCGCATGCGTCCCCTGGTAATTAATTACAAGCTCTTTGGCTGCCTAACTACTTCCAGGAAAGATCCCAAGATCAGACTACTGGGCTAGAATATGTTCAACGCCAACAGTTCCACACACGGTCTCCAACTGACTCGCGTCGATAATTTTCGCACCACAAATCATCAGTATAGTATGATGATGATGAAGTCCCATACTCCTTGACAGAGCGTAGGGGAACGATGCGGGACACCCGGACTACTGTACTAGGCAAGGACCTAGTGGAGGTGGTTTGCAAATGCGTTCCTCCAACCGTAATGGGGATAAATATTGATGATGATGATGATGATGATGAAAGACGACACAACACCCAGTCATCTCGAGGCAGGTGAAAATCCCTGACCCCGCCGGGAATCAGACCTGGGACCTCGTGCTCGGGAAGTAAGAACTCTACTGCGAGACCACGAGCTGCCGACCAGTATTTGTATAAAGTCAATAAAGAAAGAGCCAACAAAAATATGAGTCTCAAGTATGCACAGAAACAAATGAAATTTGTTTGGTATTAAAATATCTGTTTGTATGAAACTGTCAAGTTCTCCTTAACAGGCATACCTCTGAAGGAAGTCGAAAATTCAAGTACCTGAGATCCATTCTGATCTGTAAAAACCAAGTGACGACAGAAGTGCATCAACGAATAATAAACGATAATCGCGTGTTATTTAGTCTGCACAATTTATTCAAGTGACGTCTAATATGGCACTAGCACAGCCGATACTTTAATTGGTTGTGAAGCTTGAGT
This sequence comes from Schistocerca serialis cubense, assembly GCF_023864345.2. Classification (NCBI taxonomy): domain Eukaryota; kingdom Metazoa; phylum Arthropoda; class Insecta; order Orthoptera; family Acrididae; genus Schistocerca; species Schistocerca serialis. The sequence goes on along the minus strand of NC_064641.1, from coordinate 836,476,974 downwards.
GACATCAGCAACAGCTTGTGAGATAACGGGCGAGTTGTGGCGCCCTCAAAATATTCTAAGTTGGGAGTTGGCGTGGCCGCACGGGCCGCTCGGCTAGCTGGGGCCCGGCAGCAAACACGAGGTGCCGAATGTTAGCTGAGCAAGAGGGGTCCAGGCAGATCGCGTGGCTGTGACGAGGACGGTGCTTTGTGTCGATGAAGGAGCTTTCTATGCCGGGAGTGCCAAAGATGGCGGACTTCGTGAAACTTTAATGGCAGACATTTCACAGTTCGTATAAAAAAAAAAAAAATGATTCAAATGGCTCTGAGCACTATGGGACTTAACATCTATCGTCATCAGTCCCCTAGAACTACTTAAACCTAACTAACCTAAGGACATCACACAACACCCAGTCATCACGAGGCAGAGAAAATCCCTGACCCCGCCAGGAATCGAACCCGGGAACCCGGGCGTGGGAAGCGAGAACGCTACCGCACGACCACGAGCTGCGAACCACAGTTCGTATAGAAATTAATAGTAGCCAGATGAATCATGATACCTCAAAAAGAAACATGTACATTACCATTATTTGCACGACGATTCTGATGGTGTGATCAGATTTTCAAAATCTTTATTAGTTTAAAGTTTAGTGTCTGACTGTAAATTATACAAGTAACACCCAGCAACGAATTTCCAAAACATAAACGGTTCTTCTGATTGCGTCGATCGATGTCTCTTTTGAAAGCTGTTAGTATATACCTAAATAGGTATGAATTACAGGCATGTAACTTGAATAGTACATGTGTTATTGGAGGTCGAAGTGGCCAATTACTATAGATCGCGTCAGGTCATAAGTACTCCACAGTTACACGAAAACACGGTAGCAGCTTGCTTATAAATATATTTATTCATCTATGTCTTTGTTTGTATCCGATATATACTATTCATGAAGAAATTGGTTAAATATTTACTGTGTTTTAGAAAGCACAGAGACATTAGCCTACTGGCGGTGGGTGGTGGTGGTGGTTAGTGTTTAACGTCCCGTCGACAACGAGGTCATTAGAGACGGAGCGCAAGCTCGGGTTAGGGAAGGATTGGGAAGGAAATCGGCCGTGCCCTTTCAAAGGAACCATCCCGGCATTTGCCTGGGACGATTTAGGGAAATCACGGAAAACCTAAATCAGGATGGCTGGAGACGGGATTGAACCGTCGTCCTCCCGAATACGAGTCCAGTGTGCTAACCACTGCGCCACCTCGCTCGGTATAGCCTACTGGCCTAAATATTTATTTAATTTGTTTATGTATTCAATAATGTGTGTTAGAGCTTGCTCATGGTCCAGCCGTGGGAATATGTATGTAATTTCAAGTTATTTAAATGTAAATCCAGTATTTCGAATGTGTTTCACTATGTTTGTGTGGGTCCGTTGGCTTGAAGACATGGCGTGAGCGCTCTAGCCAATAACTGCGCTCGTGAATAGAGAGACGTATGGAAGTTGGGGAGGAGCATCGTTTCCAGAGAGGACACGGGGAGTTGGGAACAGTGCGGCGCGAGGGACAGTCGCACAGGTTGGACGCAACGGCGCGACGGACGCACAGTCGCGGGAGAGAGACTCGGAAGTGTGGAGCAGTTAGCGCGTGGTCGCGATAGAAATACTTCGGAGTGCAGATTTCTGCAGTTGTGAGATTTCTGTGGTTTCTACAGTGAAGACGTAGTATGCGTTTGGAAGTGAATATCTCGCGAGCTATGTTGTCGTTCATAACTAATTACGTGCAGTAGGAATCCATTGTTTCTCTGTTACTCAACTTATACACTCCTGGAAATTGAAATAAGAACACCGTGAATTCATTGTCCCAGGAAGGGGAAACTTTATTGACACATTCCTGGGGTCAGATACATCACATGATCACACTGACAGAACCACAGGCACATAGACACAGGCAACAGAGCATGCACAATGTCGGCACTAGTACAGTGTATATCCACCTTTCGCAGCAATGCAGGCTGCTATTCTCCCATGGAGACGATCGTAGAGATGCTGGATGTAGTTCTGTGGAACGGCTTGCCATGCCATTTCCACCTGGCGCCTCAGTTGGACCAGCGTTCGTGCTGGACGTGCAGACCGCGTGAGACGACGCTTCATCCAGTCCCAAACATGCTCAATGGGGGACAGATCCGGAGATCTTGCTGGCCAGGGTAGTTGACTTACACCTTCTAGAGCACGTTGGGTGGCACGGGATACATGCGGACGTGCGTTGTCCTGTTGAAACAGCAAGTTCCCTTGCCGGTCTAGGAATGGTAGAACGATGGGTTCGATGACGGTTTGGATGTACCGTGCACTATTCAGTGTCCCCTCGACGATCACCAGTGGTGTACGGCCAGTGTAGGAGATCGTTCCCCACACCATGATGCCGGGTGTTGGCCCTGTGTGCCTCGGTCGTATGCAGTCCTGATTGTGGCGCTCACCTGCACGGCGCCAAACACGCATACGACCATCATTGGCACCAAGGCAGAAGCGACTCTCATCGCTGAAGACGACACGTCTCCATTCGTCCCTCCATTCACGCCTGTCGCGACACCACTGGAGGCGGGCTGCACGATGTTGGGGCGTGAGCGGAAGACGGCCTAACGGTGTGCGGGACCGTAGCCCAGCTTCATGGAGACGGTTGCGAATGGTCCTCGCTGATACCCCAGGAGCAACAGCGTCCCTAATTTGCTGGGAAGTGGCGGTGCGGTCCCCTACGGCACTGCGTAAGATCCTACGGTCTTGGCGTGCATCCGTGCGTCGCTGCGGTCCGGTCCCAGGTCGACGGGCACGTGCACCTTCCGCCGACCACTGGCGACAACTTCGATGTACTGTGGAGACCTCACGCCCCACGTGTTGAGCAATTCGGCGGTACGTCCACCCGGCCTCCCGCATGCCCACTATACGCCCTCGCTCAAAGTCCGTCAACTGCACATACGGTTCACGTCCACGCTGTCGCGGCATGCTACCAGTGTTAAAGACTGCGATGGAGCTCCGTATGCCACGGCAAACTGGCTGACACTGACGGCGGCGGTGCACAAATGCTGCGCAGCTAGCGCCATTCGACGGCCAACACCGCGGTTCCTGGTGTGTCCGCTGTGCCGTGCGTGTGATCATTGCTTGTACAGCCCTCTCGCAGTGTCCGGAGCAAGTATGGTGGGTCTGACACACCGGTGTCAATGTGTTCTTTTTTCCATTTCCAGGAGTGTATTTCATTTAATTGCTGGACCATCGACACCAATAAGTGTTTTGCAGAAATATACCGCATTCTCAGAAGTACTTCTACTATCGTACTCATCATTTAGAGTTGTTAAGATAGTACCTGCAGAGTTTATTTAATTGCAATCTTTCACTTATAAACGCCTATATCACGTTCAAAATTCGTAATTGCCAAGTGATAGGAACCTTCGACCATTCCATTCACGTGGCTATTCATATTGTATACTATAGATTCAGTAGTATTTGGCTTGTAATGCGGCAACTATGTATGCCAGCCCCTAGAAAACGAACGCTGAGTCAGTGGGCACGTAGTTGAGGGCCACTCATCACCATCTTTTCATCACACCACGTCATTTCATTATATTATATTTGAAAGCCCGCAAACTTAAGAAGCAATCTTTGGTTCCGAGAGCAAGGTACTTGCAAATATCTATGATCCATCTACAACATGGAAGCTAAATGGGAACGAAGAACGAAATAAGACTAGTACCATCGGTTTGGAAAGCCACACATTAGCCTAATATTAGGGTGGAAGTGCCTGCGGTGGTTTGACCACAACTTTCAAGCTGATAGGTCCCTTCCGTACCAAACCCTGCATTATCAAACTTCTGGAAAACGCACAAAGGACATTCAAGAACACGATGCAAGGATCCTTAAACGTAGCCAACAACGGTAGAAGATGAAGCTAGGCACTCGCAACGATGGACTACCATCTGCAGTAGATATCTCCTCTTTTACCCTTTCTTTTGTGATTTTTATAACATATTCTTATACAACATGCTTCCCTTTTGCACTGTAGTTTTTTTCTTTTGTTATGCGCTATTGGCCTTGAAAGCCCTTAACGCAGTAAATGATGATGATGATGAATTAACCCTAGTCAACAGCACCTCCAGTTAGCTAATGGCTCAATGCTCGACTCTCTTTACCGAATAAGACTGCACTCACTAATCCACAACAATCTTCAAGGCAGCCAGTAAAGTGCTGAGCGGAATTTCACACTTTGTATTCTTTCAGTCTTCTGGACTGCACTAAGTAACTTGGTTGACCATCAAGGATCACCTACCCCCGCCCCAGAGGGAACACAACTTCTCTATCCCACGAGACCTTCTCATTGGCCATATCCTGCTTACAGCGCTTCTGCAAGATACTTCCTCGGGGCAAGACGTTTTCTGGAACGTATTTTGGAACCAGTGCCCATCAGGGGGAAATTGTTGTCTCTGGTCACAGCCCATTTAAGAGGATTAGGGAAAGACTAGCCCACTAGCTACATGCTGAGAAAACAACCGCTTCCCCCTGCAGCTAGATACTGGCAGGAACAAAGCAAACTAAAACGGTAAAACTTTTATAACCACTTTTTTTGTTACATGGCGCCATCACCTTCATCTTCAGCCATTTTCCATCCTCTGATGGATAAAGGCCTCGTCTAGGCTTATGATCTCTACATAGTCATCCATCTCACTCCTGTGTGTTTTCTAATGTCGACCACCAACCTTCCATTTAGTAATTTCACGTTCTTTCCTTATGTTTTACAATCCAGGGAGGAACATTCTCGGTGTGCCCACCATCCAAGCGCCTGTCTACAAATCACGCTTCGTTCCGTTCCATTTTTATTATTGTCAAAATTTTGCCTTCCACTACGTTCTGTTTCCTGATCCATTCGTTTGTTCGTCTGTCACTTCTCCTGCTTCTCAACATACAGTTCTCCAGTGATCATCGAGAAAAACACAGCTTCTGAATCATTTTCGCGTTTTCCATTTCTTACCAAACTTTGGTAATGCACACTGGAATAAGATTAGATTAGATTAGATTCAGTTTTCGTTCCATAGACCCAAAAAATGAGATGATTCTCGTGAGTGTGGAACACGTCTGAAAGTATGACATAAAAACATAAAACATTTTAGTATAATGCTTACTACCCTGATCATTTGTCAGGAGATAGTCGAAAATAAGCTAATATAATGCAGCAAACCGGGATAGATAATATTTACAGAATTCACACACTGTCAGAATGAAACAGTTATCAACTATTAATAAATTTATCATACGCAAAATACTTAATCTTGACTTTTGTGACCAAGTGTTGTTGAAACTGAAATTAAACAGATATTTTTACTTAAGCTGACTTAACAGTCTCTGTTAAGATAGTCATCTATGGAGTAGAATGAGTTGCCCATCAAAAACGCTTCCAAACTCTGTTTAAACTGTGCTTTATGTGAAACCAAGTTTTTAATGGTTGCTAGCAATTTATTAAAAATGTGTGTTCCTTAATATTGGACCCCTTTTTTGACCAAGGTAAGTGATTTTCGACCTTTATGTAGATTCTTCTTATTCCTAGTATTGGTACTGTGTATTGAGATATTGGTTGGAAATAGAGATGTATTACTTGCAACAAATTTCATTAAGGAATAAATATACTGAGAAGCAGTGGTTAGAATACAAAGTTCCTTGAACAGGTTTCTACAAGATGTTCTTGAATTTACACCACAAATGATTCTTATCACACACTTATGCACCCTAAAATCTTTTGCTCGGTTTGATGAGTTGCCCCAGAATATGATCCCATACGACACAATAGAATGAATGTAAGCAAAGTATGCAAGTTTTTTTTTATATTTATGTCTCCTACATTTGACATCATTCTCATGGCAAATACAGACTTGTTTAGGCGCTTAAGCATGGTATGCCCTTCCCAACTGAATTTATTATCGAATTGTAATCCCAGAAATTTAACACTGTCAACCTCTTCGATCTGCATGTCTTCATAAGTTATACTTTGCTGGAAGGAAATCTCTTACCGGTTCTGAAATGCATATAGTGGGTCTTCCCAAAGTTTAATGACAAACAATTAGCTTTAAACCACTTATTAATGTCAGTGAAAATTTGATTAGCAGCTATTTCTAAATCTTTACTTGACTTGCTACTTATTGTAATGTTTGTATCATCTGCAAACAAAACAAACTTAGCATCTTGCAATGTAACAGATGAGAGGTCATTAATATACACAAGAAAAAGCAATGGACCAAAAATGGAACCTTGAGGAACACCACATGTAATTAATTCCCAGCCGGCCGAGGTGGGCGAGCGGTTGTAGGCTCTTCAGTCCGGTACCACGCGACTGCTATGGTCACAGGTTCGAATCCTACCTCGGGCATGGATGTGTGTGATGTCCTTAGGTTAGTTATGATTAAGTAGTTCTAAGTTCTAGGGGACTGATGACCTCAGCTGTTGTCCCATTGTGCTCAGAGCCATTTGAATTAATTGCCAGTCAGATGAAGGCTGACTGCTTACTGCACAGGTATTTCACAACGACACCCTTTGTTTCCTGTTAGATAGATAAGACTCAAACCATTTCACAGCATTGCCGGTGGCACCATAATACTCTAATTTACTTAGGAGAATGCTGTGGTTCATACAGTAAAAGCCCACAACACCAGCCATATGAGCAACATCGCTTTCAAACTCCTATCTAGTCAACAAAAGCATTCCTGATTATGATTCCTCTTCTGTTTATTTCTTTTGTCAACAATCATGTCATTGTAATCAGTTGTTCTAAATACAAAAACTTCTCATTTGGTTTTATGATTTCATTCTTACATTGGTCATATAGTATTATTGATACATAGTTATAGATTTTCACTCCTACTGCTTAACTCACTGTAACTCCACACATTCATTGTTGGGATTTTATGAGCACTAGACACAAATAGTAGAATCTCATCAACAGAGCAATGGTGTTTCAGATATGTTTAATTAACATTTATTTCTTCCATGTTTTCCTAGGTTAAGGACCTACTCCTGTGTACAAATGAATCAATGCAATTTATATTTTGGTATTCGCGTTTCGCTTCAATTTATTAAGATGCATTTTCAGTGCCTGAAATACTGAAAGTTTCAGGAGTAATACCAAATAATTGGAGAGGTAGTGGTGTAGACTAATTCGAATAAAACCATCCATTTCACACACGTCTAGTTTGTATTGGTGACAAACGTACAGAGAGTTACAAAGATATGAGTTTCGTTTCACCTATTTATACTCCACTTGCTGTCGGTTTATTCATCTATTGACATTTTTTGTTTTGAATCTCATTGTTTGATGTTGTGCTTGAGTGTACAATTTTTCAAATGTAACTGTCATTGTTGATCAACTCTAAAAATGCGTGCATTTACATGTTTAAGCAATTTTTACAAATGCTGATATGGTATTTGTGTACGGGCTTTGTAATGCAAACGCTGCTTGTTGTAGTGAATACGGTAGACCAATTTCTAACCGCAAAATACAAGACGGGAGATTTTTTATTTGTGTTTTCACTAAACTACATGAGACTGGTGGAATTGCTGGAGGACATTTTTCATCAGAACGTGAAAACGAACAATTTGAATAAAGAAGACGACATTACTCTATCGGTATAACGTAGTCGTTTCAAAAGCTCATGCAGAATATCCACATAAATGGATATGACTGACATTGAATATTCACCTCTTCTATCCTAATCATATACAGCGGATTCAGCACCTTCGTGAAGGAGATGGACGACTGTAATTTTGACGATCGCTGATTTCGAATTGTCGAGTAATCAGATTAACACTGTTTACTGATGAAGCAGCTTTCACGCGTGGCGAAATCGATAACACTCGTAACTCACGTTGGTAATCCGAGGAAAACATACATGCTTTGTGAAAACACTTTCCTGTAAATACTCGTGTGTGTTGTGGTATGATAAACTAACAGTTGACTGGCTGTGTCATATAATCGTCTCAGAACGACCATTTATCTCGACTTGCTGAAAACGCTTCCGGCGTTATTTAAAGAGGTTCTGTTGGCTACAACATAACAGCGCCCCTGTACATTCTAGTCCTCAGGTGACACATCGTCTAAACGTAACATTCCTCGGAAGATGGACTGACGGATGTGGCCACATTTCTTGCCCACCAAAGCCCCCGGAATTACCTCTTTATACTTTTGCTTGCGGGGCGGTGGAAGGAAAAGTCTACCATACTAAGAAAAAGTTGACACAAGAGACGAATCGATCATTAGGATTGTTAATAATGCTGGCCTCATAAAAGAACAGCAACACGTCCACAGAAGAGCAACAAGTGCTGTAGTAAAGAGACTACGATAGGGTTTTGTTGTCGGAGGTGAAATTTGTAAGAATCAACTTTGAGCTTCATCCGTTTACTTCGTTTAACGCTTGCTTTGGCTATATGCTTGTGTTACAACCCAAAAGCTGTAACCAGTTAAAGCTGGGCACATGTTATATGGAATGTTTTATTAGAATTAATGCTACCATCTCCTCAAATATTGGGTTGGTGCATAACATCGTAGCGTTTTCTCATACCTTTAATAAATATCACTGATACACATAACAGAGACTTTTGTGATCAATAATACATTCTCCTTCACTATTTGCAGCAGTCTGCCAACAGTGGGGTAACTTTTGATTCTGTGACTGTAGAAATCGCATGGTACTGACACGAAGAACTCGTCGAACCATGTTCGGAGAGCATTTTCATCCGGAAAGGAAGCTCCTGGAAGGTTGTTCGATAGAGAGCGGAGAAGGTGAAAATCTGAGGGCGCAAGATCAGGCGAATGAGGTGGATGCGGAATGAGTTCCCAAACCAACTCCTGTAGAGAGTTTTCTGTCAGTCCAGTTGAATGCGGGTGGGCGTGCGTTATCGAGGAGAAGCATCACCTCATGCAGCCTTCTTGGTCGTTGTTCTCGTATTGCGTCTGCCAGACGCCTCATTTGCTGACAAAAAATGTCAACAGTGATGCATAAACCTCGGGGAAGCAATTCACAGTACACCACACTGTCGCTGTCCACCAGCTGCACAACATTATCTTTTGTGGATGCGCGCAGGTCTTTGTACGGGGAGTTTCTGCTTTGTCTGGGCTCAAACATTCCTTTATTTACCTTATATTAGCATAAAGACACCATATCTGGTAACCAGTAACGACACAGGATAAAAATGGTCGGTGCTATTCACGAGCCAATTGATGAAGAGCATTCAGAGGTGCACACATGACCACCTGCTGATTCTTGTGAATTTGGCTTAGAGCTTGCGGTACATATACAACTTTCCCCACTCCATTCAAATGTCGCACTGTAGTGCAATGATCACAGTTCATCACGTCCGTCAGTTCTCGGGTACAAAGACGTGGACCATTTTGGATTAAGGCGTTTAAACCCCGAAGGTTTTCTTGGATGTGGAGAGTCACTAATCTAAACTCGGTCCTCCTTTAAGAGGAAACCATTTTCTTGCCGTACTCTGTCCAGTGGCATTATCCCCATACACGACCCAAATGTTTCTTTTTGGCTCCGTTGCTATCACCCCTCTATTGAACTGATACCGAAGAATACGTCGGAAATGTTCGATTTCTCCACTTGGCATTTCGTTTTCTAGCGACCACAGCTCTACTCACTATCCCCAAATGACAAAATGGTAACTCAAAAAGCAACAGTAAACTACAAACAAAAAAGTACAACCGGAGTAACAACATACAAAACAAAAACGCTACGGACTTATGTTCTACCCTAATGTTTACTATCTTCGTTGATCCATTATGGAGCGTGGGACAACGGCTGGCATGTATTTCATGATCCAATAATTCACCAACAGCCGTATGTATTGTAGAAATTTATTTTATGAACTTCTTACGTGCTACCAGTTTCGGCATCAATGTAATGCTACATCAAGTAATATTTACTACTCCTTATTATTCACACTTTCTGGACGAAACGTCAGAAACATAGAAGACTCATCAGCAACTGTGACATCAGGTCATGAAAGCCTTCACTGTATGATTCACACTTACTTTCTGCGCTTTTCATTTACATTTCTTAGAGTGTCAGTTATAAAAAATTCCAGTTAAATATGTGTTTTATTACCTAGAGTGGGAGTTTTGGTATTAAGTCAGCAAATGCCTGAAATATTCATCTTCTGAAAGAGCGTTTCACAATATGCGCATGATAAGTTCAAATGGTTCAAATGGCTCTGAGCACTATGGGATTTAACATCTGAGGTCATCAGTCTCCTGCATGGTAAGTCCTGTACGTAAGTGTGAGTGAGTATGTTGTTGCGGAACTAGTTGTATTTACTTAATTGCAACATAAAAACACGCCGTAACCCATACGACTCCTTTACTAGAAAATTAAACAACAGAATAGCATAAAAACAAATGAGGAAACGTAAGTCAGAGACTACGCCAGAGATAATAATTGCAAATGGCAATCAATCGCGCACAGCATTACACTGTACGTAATACTGCACTTCAGTATATTACCAGCGGCCGAATGTGCTTTTTAATAAACTGAGGCGAACCGCGTGTACCAAATGTCGAAGCCATTAACATGATAACTGTCAGTAAGTTCAGCAAAACTGTTCTGATGCTTTTGCTAGTTATGTGTTTTCGTCTGCAGTTGGCACAAGGAAGTATCGTGACTACGTTAACAACACGTTAAGCAGTCTTAATCGAAGTTTTCTCGAGCTGTTGCCTCTACTCGTGTGTCAATTATAATATAGCGTACATCAGCGACACACATTAATCCCCCATTTCCTGCAATAATTTGCCTATGGTTCGTAACTAACTTTAATCAGCCTGGTTCTGGCCTCTACTGTTACTCATTGTAACAAATGACGTAATAGAACACATTCATCGCAAACAAAATAACCCCTATAAAATAATTAAGCACTGAAAATCACTGTAGAAATTAGTCTTTAACGTTCCGTCGACAAGGTGTCACTAGATACGGAGCACAAATGGGTATGGAAATGGGGAAGAAAATATCCGTGCGCCTTCAGAGGAACCATCCCGACATTTGCCTAAATCTATTCAGGAAAATCATGGGAAACCTAAACCTGGACGACCAAACGAGATTTGAACCGCCGTCCTTCAGAATGTGAGTCCAGCATGCTAGCCACTGCACCACCTCCCTCGGTAGATACGTGTTAACCACTGAACTTGCAACATCGGTTCAGAACTCGTATTTCAGGCAACGTATTAACATTTTATCACGAAATACAACAGTCTATACACCAAGATGACAAAAGTCATAGGATAACTCCTCATATCGCGTCGGACCTTCATTTGCCGGCGTTTCCATGGACTCAACAGGTCTTTGGAAGTCCCCTGCAGAAATATTGAACCATGTTGCCTCTATAGCCGTCTATAATTGCGAAAGTTTTGACGGTGCAGAATTTTCAGCACGAAATGATCTCTCGATTATGTCCCATAAATGTTCGATGGGATTCGTGTCAAGTGATCTGCGTAGCCAAAACATTCGCTCGAATTGTCCAGAATGTTCTTCAAACCAATCACAAACAAATGTGGCCCAGTATATGGAGCATTGTCACCCATGAAAATTGCATTGTTGTTTCTGAACATGAGGTCCATGAATGAGTGCAAATGGTCTTCAAGCAGTCAATGATCGGTTCATTTGGACCAGAGGACCCAGTCCATTCCCTGCTAACGCAGCCCACACCATTATGGAGCCACCACCAGCTTGCACAGTGCTTTGTTGACAGCTTGAGTCCATGGCTTCGTGGGGTCTGCGTCATACTCGAACATTAACTCTTACCAACCGAAATGGGTCTCAACTGACCAGGTCACAGATTTCCGGTCTTCTAGTGCCCAAAAGATGCGATGTCACGCTGTTAGCAAAGGCACTCGCGTCGATCCTCTGTTGTCATAGCCCATTAACACCAAATTTCCCCGCACGGTCCCAAAAGATAAGTTCGTCGTACGTCCCACATTGATTTCTGCGGTTATTTCAAGCAGTGTTGCTTGTCTGTTAGCACTGGCAACTCTGCGCAAACGCCGTTGCTTTCGCTTGTTAAGTGAAAGCTGGCGGCCACTGCGTTGTCTGTGGCGAGAGACAATGCCTGAAATATGGCATTCTCGGCACACTCTTGACACCGTGAATCTTGGAATACTGGATTCCCTAACGAGTTCCGATATGGAATGGAAGCGTTTAACTCCAACTACCATGCCGCATTCAGGGTCTGTTCGTGTGGCCACTGCCACGTCGGAAACCTTTCCGCATGAGTCAGCCGAGTACAAATGACATCTGCGCCGATGCACTGCCCTTTTATACTTTGTGTACGAGATGCTACCACCATCTGTACGCGTGTATATGGCTATCACATGACTTTTGTCACCTCAGTGTATAAAACAGACACACTGATTTTCGTACGTTTTTGTCAGCACTTCTATCATGCTTCGTAATCGCACAAACCAAAGCACGACGCGCAGTAATGAGAACAAACATGCTAACTGCGTATGTGTAATGTAGTGGTTTAACGTACATCAGAATTTGAAATTAAGCTGTCAGATGGAATTCAGCACGCTTCTGATTAATATGACATTCAATTTAAGGCCAATTATCATCGTGAAAGTCTTCGGTAGCTGGCTGCTGAACAATTTAAATGCGGCAGCAATGAGGGCTCACGAGTATTACTAGTAATCGTGACGTGGGAGCTACTTGCAGGCAAGGACAAACTAATTTTTACTTAAGTCACTTGTGTTCTGAAATCTTTATTGTACCTTGAGTGGCCAAGGTACAGTCCAGCTAGGCCATAATCGCGGCTTCAGTGCGCCTACGACACGTTAGCGCAGCAGCTGCGATGAAGCACGAGCCGTCGCCTTCACATACCTACCGAACCCACGCTCTGTCACTTATCTCAGATGCTTCGTAATGCTGATATTGGCAGCCTACTCCCATTAAGCATACTCGTATTTATGTCCACTAATCATTACAAACAGTATTTGATGATTCACCGACTAGGGTCTAAGGTCGACCAGGATCGCAGCGTTTCTCACAGGACTCTGCTTCGCCCGGAAAGAAACAGCAGTTCCCCACTGGAATAAAACGCACTTGACTACTCACTCCATAACATGTGGTCTGAAGAAAGACATCGCTCCACGAGCTCTATTTTTAAATTGTACTTCATTAAACTGTACAGCTAGAAGCTTAATAAAGCACGATTTTAAAATAACAGACTGTTGGAACGATGTGTTTCTTCAAATTTATCGGGGCCCTGATACCCACCCAGCACTATAACGTTTGTGGTGTACAGATATTTTCTCAGATACTGGCTGAAGACGAACTCCGCTGGCAAAATTTCTGAGGCTGTTCAGGAATATTTTCTGTTTTAGTACTAGAGAGCCATAGTCTCCAGTGGCTCGTTACAGATTGATAATATAATTTTCATAGAATATTCGGTGGCACCTGGAGGGACATATACATATTAAAAACTGAAACGTGTCTAATGAAAACAATCACACATCTAAAAAAAAGACAACACATTAATAAGTTCATTTACCTTATGTAAAATTAAATATTGATAAGTTGGGTAAATTTCCGTGAAAGAATAGAACATTTTTGTTGCTCCATCGTGATTGGTAAGCTTGATTATTCCAAGGACCGTAAAAAGTATTTAAAAATGTACAGCGTACGGTTCATTGTTGACAGCTGCCTGAATTGGTTAGTGTGTCGACTGCGACTGTAAATGGAGAAAACCGAGTTTCACGCTGTTGTTGAAGATTTTCATTGAAGGGTTGTACTGTCGCACAAATCCAGACGAACTGGAAGAGGTTCAAGCGGATTCTGCATCATGTTTGAAGTATATTTACATTTGCGTTAATGAATTTAAACGTGGTCGGACAATCACCGAAGAGGAAGCTCTCTGGCTCAAATGGCTCTGGGCCCTATGGGACTTAACATCTGAGGTCATCAGTCCCCTAGAACTTAGAACTACTTAAATCTAACTAACCTAAGGACATCACACACATCCATGCCCGAGACAGGATCCGAACCTGCGACCGTACCGGTCGCGCGGTTCCTAACTGTAGCGCCTCGAACCGCTCGGCCACACCGGCCGGCAGGAAGCTCACCCTGGTCGTCTAATTGAGGTCACTACAAAGGAAGCTATTGACAGAATCCATGAAATGGTAACACATGAGCGTAGAACAAAAATTCGTGAGACTGTTGTGATTGAAGGCATCTCAACTGAGCGTGTGCATACTATGCTGCAAGTAGAACTGTCTAAGGAGAAGCTGTGTGCGAAGTAGGGTGCCGTGATTACTCACAGTCGACCAAAAGTTCATCCGGCACATCATTTCAGCAGTTCGCAAGACATTTTGCGCCAATTTATGACTGTTGATGAATCCTGGATCCCTCACTACACACCAGAGTCAAAAAGGAAGTCCAAACAGTGGACAAAGGATGGTGAAAGTATACAGAAGAAGGTAAAGACCTTTTTGTCAATCGGTAAAGTGATGCCCACAGGTTTTTTGGGATTCGCAATGAATAATCTTTACAGATCACTTGGGAAAAAGGAGAACCACAACTGGATCCTATTATGCATCATTGTTGGATTGCTTGAAACGTGTGTTGGCTGAAAAACACCAAGGTTGGGAGGCAGAAAAGCGTCCTTTCGCCAGGGTAACGCGCCATCCCACACATCAGCGATAACAACGGCTCGAGTGCATGAACTGGACTTTGAATTGGCTCCTCATCCACCCTGTTCACCAGACTTAGCCGCAGTTGACTTCCTCCTATTCCCTAACTTGAAACTTTGGCTTCCTGGGAAGAAATTTTCAACGAATGAGGAACTGACAGTTGCAGTCAACGAGTATTTTGCGGCGTTTGAGAGTGCCTATTTTTCCGATGGGATGAAAAAGATGGTGGATCGCTGGGCTGCCGGAAAAGATGTAACACCCTCACGGGCAAGGGTATTTTATTGACAAGGTATGTAAATCGTTGTAGGAGTATATGATAACAAATTCAGACCAAACGAAACAAGCATGTCACAGTAAAGGGTGCCCAGACAATCGCACCATTACACAGTGCGCCCTCTCTGACGACAACGGAGGCAGGTATTCTCGCCAATCATAAAGGTGCCGAAAGGCATTCTGCAATATATTGACCCGAGCATTCTGCGCCTTTTCTTGTAATTCGCCGCTGACTCTTGCAGACTTGAAAAACAACTAAGTTCTTCCTTCAGCTTGTCTCACACATGTTCAACTGCCGAGAGATCTGTTGATCGTGCTGGCCAGAGCAGTTGTTGTACGTCACGGAGAGCACACTGCGTCACTGCAGCCACTGTGGGCGTGCATTGTCCTGCTGAAAAAGCACATCACCTTCATGTCGAAGAATTTGCAATATCACAGGGAGAACAGCCTGTGCAATGTAGAGTGCACTCCTTACTTTTCCCTGCAGAAACACCAAATGTGATCGCGAGTTTTGACTGATTGACCTGTCTGAATAGGACCTGTGTGTTGTTGGCGAATCCTGTCTGGAAAGGGCAGCTTATCAGGAGATCTATGTCACACGAGTACGTGCATCACTCGTGTACTGAGAGAACCTGTTCTCGTCACTGAAGACAACAGAGCGCCATTCCACTCTCAAATCTACTCTTTCACAATATCAGACTATCCACGATTAGTGATTCGTGATGTCAGTGGTAGCCTGGTCAGATTCAAAAGTTTTGTTAATCCTGCTGCAAACTGGCAGTTCACAATGGTCGCTATTGACACGGCACGTGCAACATGTGTCCAGATTTCTCCCTTGGATGGTTTTCGACCGACCACTGCTGCTTGTACAATGCATCGATCTTGACGTGCTTCTATACCACGCAGACGTCAATAATCTTGTCCACTGGTGTGGGAATGCTCCACTGACCACTGCCGAAAGCAGTGTCACATCACATATACACTGTGGCCAACATGTGCAGCAATCCATTGATACGTCCATCCAGCTTCCCACTGGCCCAAGATGAGATTCCGTTCAAATGATGGAAGCTATTCAACAGAAGTATGTACTCGCCGATGGGGCGTTGCTGTACCCTATAATGAACGCTGCAATCACCTATAAGCTCAGCACAGACAGGTCTGCTGAGCGAAATATGATCGCTGATGACCGCGACACTGCTACCCTCCTCGTATATTATATCCTGGTGCCACTGAATACAATCCTTGAGGATGCTGCCTTTTTTCCAGCAGTTCACATCCTTTGAAGTGCTGTAGATTCTTCTGCAGTGGTAAGTCATTATACAGACTTAAAAAAATCGCAACAACAAGAAGGACTTGTGCGACATGAAAGGAAGCAGGTAGGCGTGTTTCTACACCTGAAAGATGATGTCTATTCCAATTTCGCCCCACTAGCATAAGACTGGTGCCAGTAGCAGCGCCATGAGGACGCAAATCAGTTTTGCTTTAAATACACTCTACAACGGCCGTGAGCGTTAGTTACCTTCGAGATATGACGTGGTGAACTGATGTTAGCCAAGACGCTATTATCGACACTTCACTGAGTTTGAACGAGGTCGTGTAATAGGGCGATGAGAAACTGGATGTTCCTTTTGCGAAACTGCAGAAAGACTTGGCAGGAATGCAGCCGCTGTATGTGACTGCTGGCAGCGGTGGTCATGGGAATGTACGGTCGCAAAGAAACCGAGCTGCAGATGGCCACGTGGCACTAACGAGAGGGAAGACCATCGTGTCCGGTTTATGACTGTGGGGCATCGTCCTGGATCGCTAGCAGCAGTTGGCACCAAAGCGACATATCGAACTGTTACAAAACGGTTACTTCAAGGGCATCTCCGAGCCACAGTTTCGGGCATTTCACTGACCCTAAACCACCGCCATTTGCGACTTCAGTTGTGTCAAGTGAGAGCCCATTAGTGGGCAGGGTGGGGGTCTGTATGTTTTCTGCTGGCTCTGCCCCGGTGCCAGTGATGGCCGTGTGTCAGTAGAGGAGGAGGCCTGCAGCCAACCTGTGTGCGTGGTGGAGCTGTGATCTGGGGTGAGATTTCGTATGCCAGCAGGAGCAGTTTCGTGGTTATCCCACGCACTCTGCCTGGTGAGTCGACATGTTGTGCTGTCACTCGTGAACAACATTCCAGGTTTTTTTCCAACAGGATAAAGCTCGTCCACTTAGCGCTTTGTGACGTAACGTGCTCTACAGAGTGTCTACATGTTCCCTTGGCCTGCTCGTTCACCAGATCTGTCTTTAGTCGAGCATATATGGAACATCATCGGATGACAACTCCAGCGTCATCCACAAACAGCATTGAGTGTCCGATCAATAGGCTTAGAACTCCATCCCACAAACTGACATCCGGCATCTTGCAACACATTGGATGCACGTTTGCATGGTTGCATTCAACATTCTGGCCGTTGCACCGGTTGTTCAAAAATGTTCAAATATGTGTGAAATCTTATGGGACTTAACTGCTAAGGTCATCAGTCCCTAAGCCTACACACTACTTAACCTAAAGTATCCTAAGGACAAACACACACACACCCATGCCCGAGGGAGGACTCGAACCTCCGCCGGGACCAGTCGCACAGTCCATGACTGCAGCCCCTTAGACCACTCGGCTAACGCCGCGCGGCTCACCGGCTGTTAATGAACCAGAATTTCATATCTGCAATAGGCTTATCTCGAGCTTACATTAACCAGCGATCCCGGAGCGTTACCTACACAAGTGTATTCTCGAAATTTCATTACACTACATTGATTATGGTGCTGCGATTTTTGCAGTCACTAGAGAAAGAGAATAATGTTCTTGAATGCTGATACACTTTGACAGTTTGAATTTTTGTAATGTTTAGTAGCGTAATGTTTAGTAGCGTCGTCCTACGTACAAATGTTGACGAATCTGCAGGTGAACTGTATCTGAGCGAAGACTTGAACTGCGGCTGCTTAAAAAGACACGTCAGCCAATCAGAGTCGCAACCGGACGAGTCCATGTCATTTCCGCGTCCTCTGGTGGCGTGTACGCGTGGCGCCCGCCACAGGAGACTGGGAGCGATGGAAGAGTGATCTCGCGACGCAGTGCGTTGGTGGGAGATTCAGAAGTGCCGCCTCCCGCGTGGCACTGGGTGCGCTCGACAAGACTGAGCCGTAGTAAAGTTATCTTTGAAAAGCGCGCCGCAGCGCGTAGCGTGGAGCAGTCGCCCTCCGTTTTCTGGTGGTGGCGCCGTTGCCGCAATTGAAGGCTTCGGTGTCTCCCTCTAGCGGGAGACGGGAAAGAGTGAGCTGTTCGTGTGGGTTTAAGAAGTGGCTGTACGGACCCTCGTGGAGACTTGGCAGTAGGGCCATCAAGAAGCGACTTCTCTGCCGGTGCTAGAGGGACAGCACGCAGAGTGCAGACCGCGGCGTCAGCGTAAGCGACGCGAGCAGCGGCTCCGTGGTATGGGGCGTTAACTGCTCGTCGCGGGAATCTTCCTGAGCGTGGGTCCGCAAGGGGCCTAATCTTCAGTTCGGCCGTATGCTGTGGACCGGCGAGGAGGTTCTGAAAATCGGCGCGCCTTCCTGCGGCCGTTGAAACGGCTGGCTGCGGGCGGCTCGACAGAGCATTTGCAGGTGCTGCGTTGCTTCAGTCCTGGGAGTCGTAACGTACCAGAAGTTGACTATTGATTGTTAACAGATTTTATGAAGTTTAATAGAATTCAATTTACTTACTTATTCTTGTTAATTTTTTTTAATTCTCGAATCAGATACATACAAATTTACAGTAGCCATACACATCAATAAATATGTACATATATATACACAAATTGTATTTATATTACATGTTTCCAGTACTTTGCAACCTCCAAGGCCGTATATTTTGCGGGTTTCCCGCCATTCATTCTCGTCTGCCCACCCGCGGGAAGGTCGTAATATTAGAAAGGGTGGTCCGTTTGTCCCCTTTTGAAGACGAAAGGGTAAATCTGTGGTTCGTATTGCTTCTTTCCCCTCTCAGCTCACGTACTGGTTATTCGACTGTTAGCCTGTGAAAGTCTAAGGCACCAATGAATGTACTGTTTGAAATAAAAGGCACTAAGACTTGATCCATTCTCTCGCCTGCCATAACTAGTATTACTAGACTCACGTGTAAAAGGTACTCTAAGAAAGAAGAAAAATTCCTTTTGCCTCGTCGTAAGAACTAGTGAATTTCATAACGAATTACTTTTCATCTCGAATCTGTAACTTACGTAAATTTGTGTTTATGTATTTTTGGCTATAATCAAGCAAGGTTATTAATGTACGCCGTTGTGGATTTTTTATATTGTTTCTAGTCAGCAAAAATTGCTGTGTGTTTTTTCCAATTCAATACCTTTTAAGGATTTTACTCAACGTGCTTATGTGTTTTATACAGGTAGTTGGTTATTAATGTCTTTTCTTGCCATGCAAAAGTTTGCCATTTCATTACGGGTAGAAATTGTTGCCTTGAAAGGAGAATATCCTACCTTGCGAGCGTGTGTGTTTGCCTAAGTTAACTGGCAGAAATTTGTAAAATTTGTTTTTTTATATATTTTGGAAATGTTAATGTTATTAACTGTGAGTGTCCCTCCCCTCTCCGTGTGCATGACTCATGCGTTTTGGTTTTTCTATTTTGAGAACTTTTGTAAACAGGATTGTCTTTAGATGTTGCAGACAAGTTAGATTCGGCGCCATTTAATGAGCCTGAGTGAGGCTGTTGTGGGCGGCCGTAGCTACGGCTATTGTAACCAAATGGGAAATTTGTCAGCCCAAAAGTCAAGTCATATCATCAAATTGTATTCATTTATTAATGGAGTAAAATGCACCTGTAATTGAGCTGAGCTTGAAACATTATACAGCGTCGCGTTGTATACGTTAATTTGCTTGCCTGTACTTGCCTTTTACTGGCGTGATATTTTTTATAATACTTTAATAATTTAAAAGACCTTTCCTATCGTAAATTGCGACTTATTCGTTAAATGATTGTTGTTTTTTTTAAATATCGTAGTCTTGCACCAAATTTGAATAAAGAATGTTACTGAAAATTGTGTGTAATTTCACCAGTTATTCGTTGGCACCTACTTCCACTTTACATTTTGTGTATTAATTGTGATTAATAACCTTTGGTGAACCAGTAGTAATTTTACGGTTCAAAGGCGTCATCGATACCGTAGTTATTAAACCAACTTTCGGGTTTTTAGGCCATCATCAGACAACTTAAGACTGAACAGAATGTCCACACTATATAACCGAGAGCTTCTTGCTACACAAAGACATGTTTGAAAGTTAGTCTCTTGCTGATGTTATGCGGACTGTCTGTTGAGTTTTAAGTTATCTGATAATGGACAAGAACGCCGAAAGCCGGTTCACAATAAAGAATATAAAGTATCGGCACTCCTGCTAAGGAGAACGAACAAAGGTATTGTGATAAATTGTCTAGTGTTTGGGGATGATTTATGAAAGCCTGACACATGGAGCACTGCAAGTGGAAGAGACAACCAATATGACACACTCTAGAATATTTGCAACTAAAGTCACATTTATGACAAAGATAAAAAAGTCTCCAACATATTTAAGAACATATATTGAACAAATGGAAAAGGTAAAAAAAATTCTGTGAGAGCTGTTCAAGAAAACGGTTTAGTAAAAACTGCTTTCAAGGGATGGATATACAAGATGTAAAAACGTATGCTATAAATGAGAATACCCACAACAACAAAAAACTTAAAACAAAGCATTATAACACTGTAGTGAAAACAGAATACGCCTGTCTAGTATTAAATTAGAATTGCACACATCAAAAAAGTTTTACATCACCTCGGTTCCGAGAGTTCCGGAACCTGTACAGAAAATTGGAACAGAGATCAACATAAACATCGTTTCCGCCCTTTCTATTGCTCATGAAAACCACACATTGCATGTTGTACCACCATACAGCGAGAACTTCAGAGATGGTGGTCCAGATTGCTGTACCTCTAATACCCAGTAGCACGTCCTCTTGCATTGATGAGTGTCTGTATTCGTCGTTGCGTACTACCCACAAGGTCATCAAGGCAGTGTTGGTCCAGATTGTCCCAATCCTCAACGGTGATTCGGCGTAGATCCCTTAGAGTGGTTGGTGGGTCACGTCGTCCTAGCCCAGGCATGTTCGATAGGGTTCATGCCTGTATAACATCCTGGCCACTCTAGTCCAGAGATATCGTTATCTTGAAGGAAGTCGTTGACAAGATGTGCATGAAGAGGGCGCGAATTGTCGTCCATGAAGAAGAATGCCTCGTCAATATGCTGCCGGTATGGTTGCACTATCGGCCGGAGGATGGCATTCACGTATCGGAGAGCCGTTACGACGCCTTCCATGACCACGAGCGACGTACGTCGGCCCCACATAACGCCACCCCAAAACAGCAGGTAACCTCCACCTTGCTGCACTCGCTGGACAGTGTGTCTAAGGCGTTCAGCCTGATCGGGTTGTTTCTAAACGCGTCTAACGGTTGTCTGGTTGAAGGCATATGCGACACTCATCCGTGAAGAGAGCAGGATGCAAATCCTGAGCAGTCCATCCGGCATGTTGTTGGGCCCATCTGTACCGCGCTGCATGGTGTCGTGGTTGCGAAGATGGACTTCACCATGGACGTCGGGAGTGAAGTTGCGCATCATGCACCCTATTGCGCACAGTTTGATTCGTAACTCGACGTCCTGTGGCTGCACGAAAAGTAGTATTCAACATGGTGGCGTTGCTGTCAGGGTTCCTCCGAGGCATAATCCATAGGTAGCGGTCATCCACTGAAGTAGTAGCCCTTGGGCGGCCTGGGCGAGGCATGTTATCGACAGTTCCTGTCTCTCTGTATCTCCTCCGTGTCCGAACAACATCGCTTTGATTTTAATTTTAATAACCAACAGCCTCAGTTGCACCTTTACCTAGAATTTACCTAGGTTTCAGTCGGGGTAACCCAACCTTCTTCAGAATAACAGTAACTACCATTTGTCCATGGTGGACATCGTCAAACTAAAACTACAAATCCATAAATTATCGTTAAACTGTAAAACGTATCTGGCACTGCCTGGGCCCCACTTCGCGACCGCGATGCGGCTGCCACGAGTGCTATACTGGAACATCGTTTGGTTCACTCCGAGACACCTGGACACTTCTCTTGTTTAGAGCCCTTCCTGGCACAAAGTATCAATGCGGACGCGATCGAACAGCGCTATTGACCGTCTAGGCGTGGTTGAATTACAGACAACACGAGCCGTGTACCTCCTTCCTGGTGGAATGACTGGAACTGATCGGCTGTCGGACCTCCTTCGTCTAATAGGCGCTGCTCATGCATGGTTGTTTACATCTTTGGGCGGGTTAACTGACATTTCTGAACAGTCAAAGGGACTGTGTCTGTGATACAATATCCACAGTCAACGTCTATCTTCAGGAGTTCTGGGAACCGGGGTGATGCAAAACTTTTTTTTTTCATGTGTGTACTAGAAAGAAGAATTATATGCACTATATTAGGACCTGAGAAGGCACAGCATTTCGGAAATCAAGGAGTAACGATGAAAACATATCAGAAACATTATAATTATCCGGGCTGTTATGCCGTGGTCGGTTGATGAATTCTGTGTCAATTCCCAACTTTACGTCCCCGTCTGCGCAGGACAAGGGGGTCTGTAGCTCGATGGAAGGCCCAACACACCCACTGGCTCGCTACTGACTGCAGCTAAATTCCGTGTCCGCGCGCTCACGCATCGAGGCGTGACGTCACGTGTTTTGCAAACGTCAGTGCAATTGGCCGCTGTCCGCTGCCGTCGATCGCCGTTGCCATCACCCAGTGGTGGACGGGTGGTACACATCTTCTTCAACACTGGCATCCATATACCGTTTAATTTCACGCCCTCCTCCTTTCGATTGAAATTATTAGGGTGTTTGGCGATTTCGATTGCCTCCCTGTAGAGCCTTTCGTAATATCCGCTTGTGGCCGCTAGTACTTGCGTCTCCTCGAAACGAATATGGTGGTTACCTGGCTGGAAAGCATGCTCCGCAACAACTGATCGTTCCGTTTCTCCTCTTCTATAATTGCCCTTGTGCTCTACCAAACGTTTTGAAACAGTTCTTTTAGTGGTACCCACATAAACATCTCCACAGCTGCATGGGATCCTATACACTCCAGCTTTTTCCAATGGTTTGCGAGCTTCCTTGGCAGGCTTAAGGTATTCCTGTATCTTCCTGGTGGGCTTGTAAATTACGGTAACCGCTTACCAAGCGGATTTTCAAGTACCTTGGGGAAAATAAATGAACAACCACCTGGACTCCAGACGACAGGAATGATTTCGAAAGAAATAACATAAGAGAAGAAGAAGTATATGAGATAGAGATTTTATGGAAAAAGTTTCAAAACTGGAAGAATTCCAAGGTGGGAGGAAAACGAAAACTGCCACAAATACATTTGAAGACAGGAAAGAAAGTGCAACAATGAAGGAATGCCGCAAGATAAGGAAAGAGCAACAATGAATCAAGGACAGAAACTGAAAGATGGTCCCTAGAAAGTCTTAAAGCAAGAAGTAGAAGAATAGGTATTGTTATGGAACGTCAGTTCTATTTGTTTGATTAATGTAATAATTATTTAGCTTGTTTGTTACCCCAACTGCCAAGGTTTGTGCGAAAATAGCTCCATAACAGTGAAAAAGCCTGTAATATGCACTCTCCAAAACGCACAACTCAAAACACAGGGCAATCAAACAATACTCAGGTGCAAAAGGACCGCGATGTGGTTGCCGTCACTGCGCGAATAACGCCGCATGGTGTCGTTATGCCGCTCTTCCACCGCATTCAGTAAACCCATACACGCGAGTTGCCAGTAAAACTGCCGGTAAAGTGGCGTATTACTGTAAACGTACAACTAAAACTTCAGGGAAAACAAACCAGAGACAGAAGCGAGCAGTACTGAAAGCGAACTAGACGGCTACGAATAAACTGGCCATTATTATTGAAGTACAGGAAGTTCCATCAATCAAAGGAACAAGAGACAGCGCATACCGTCGACGTTCGCACTGTCCCTAAAAATGATATCCAAGGAAGCTAAATGAGAGGAGATAGCTTAAGCGTAATCCGTGATCAAGTGCAACCTTCTCTGCAATCCACGTGTTGCAAGAACGTGATAAGGATATGTCGTAAGGGTTATCAGAGAAGATAGGTACAATGACAGTGGGAAAGAACAGCCGTACGTGAAGAAAGTGGACCGAAGTGAACGGCTCTAGTTTACAAGGGAACATCTTAGCGAGGGATGTGAGTGATGGAATGGTGTTACACTGGATAACGAGAGCAAATTAGACCTGTTTTAAAAAGACGGAAGAACAGTGGTATAGCCAAAACCAAACAACGAACAGCAGGCTAAATATTTCCAACTGTCGTGTTGGGTCTGGGTGGAGTGGAGTTTGGCCGAGGGTTGTGCAGACATGTACTTATAATTAACATTCACTCTATTAAACTATACCCCTATGACAACACCAGAGCCCATATCAGTATAAAGCCTTTGCACTCAATTTCAGTCGAAAAATTATGATTTCAGGAATCTAATGATATATGAGATTAAAACAGTATGGCGCCCCAACATAAATACAGTAAGTTTATCTCTCAATGAACAACAGTACTCTACAACAGACATTACGCTACAATACACCCATGTTGTATTGAAGCTATAGTTTTCAGTACGAAGACTGGTTTGATGCAGCTGTCCATGCTACTCTATCCTGTGCCAGTCTCTTCATCTCCGAATAACTACTGCAACGTGCATCCTTCTGAACCTGCTTCCCATACTCATCTCTTGGTCTCTCTCCATGATTTTCACACCTCCCTCCCCCCACCTACTTGTCGCCAGTACTAAACTGCTGATCCCTTGATGTCTTCATATTTGTCTAATTAACCGATCCCTTCTTTTTGTCACGTTGTGCCACAGATTTCTTGTCTCTCCAATTCTGTTCAGAACCTCCTCATTAGTTACGTTATCTACCCATCTAATTTTCAATGTTGTTCTGCAGCACCACTTTTCGAAAGCTTCTTTTCTCGTTTTGTCTAAATTGTTTATCGTCCGTGTTTCACTTACATACGCGTTTACACTCTAGACAGATACTTTCAGAAAAACTTCCTAACACTTAAATCTATATTCAATGTTAACAGATATCTTTTCCTCAGAAATGATTTTCTTGTCATTGCCAGTTTACATTTTATGTCCTCTCTACTTCGGCCATCATCAGTTATTTTGCTACTACTTTAAATGACTCGTTTCCTAATCTAATTCCCTCAGCAGTAGCCTTTTGCATTTGTTGATGTTCATCTTATATCCTCCTTTCAAGACACTGTCCACCCATCCAACTGCTCTTCCAAGTCCTTTGCTGTCTCCGACAGAATTACGTACCCTAAAATATGTATTTCTTTTCGCTGAACTTTAATTCTACTCCAAATCTTTAATTGGTTTCCTTTACTGCTTGTTCAATGTACAGATTGAATAATATCAGGAATGGCTACAACCCTGTCTCACTCACTTCTCAACCACTGCTTTCCTTTCATGCCCCTCAGAAATCCGATGCCTCAGCCTGTGTCCTAACAAGCTGTACATTGGATTCCACTCTCTGCATTTTATCCCTACTACTTTCAGAATATCAAAGAGTGTACTCAACTCAACATTTTCGAAAGCTTTCTTTAAATGTACTCGTGATGTAGATGTAGGTTTGCTTTCTTCAGCCTATTTTCTAAGACATTGTGCAGGTTCAGTATGACTTCATGTGTTCCCTCATTTCTCTGGAACTCGAACTAATCTTCCCTGAAGCCATCTTCTATTTCTTTTTCCATACTTCTATAAAATGTAAATATATATGTGAAAATAAAAAACACACTACTAGAAAAGTGACCACATGTTTATGACAACATCTGTAGATAACTTCTGTCCAGATGACCCTGTTAACTATAGCGTACAACAAATGCACATGTCAGTCCCAGGCCACAAGTAGCTGCTCCCTTATTTCCTCACCCAAAGTGAGTGGCAATCACCATGGCTATTCAACTACCGTGCCTTTGCTATTAATATAGGGCATACTGTCTACAAACCCAACGGTTTCCATTACCAGCCTGCCTTGGGAGACTGTCCCGACAGAAAGCCCCACACCTACACCTCTGGCGTCATGAAGTGGTATGGTATTCGCAAGCCCAATGCTCGTCCACCACCAGTTCACCTTGAAGGACAGCCTTAACAAGTAGTCTTTGAGCTACTGTGTCTCTGCCATCACAATGTGCCACAGTGTCTGCAGGCCCCTCAGCTATTTGTCTGCTTTGGGAGACAGCCCCAATGGGAAGCCATTCAGTCACAGTGCCTCTGCCATCACAATGTACCACGGCACTAGCCAGCCTCTTGGTCGACCACTACCAGTATGCTTCTGGAGACAGCCTAAACTGGTAGCTGCCCAGCTACTGTTTCTCTGCCATTACAGTGTAGCTTGGAGCCTGCAAGCCCCACTGTTGTCCACTACCAATCCACTCTAAGAGACAGCCCAACAGGTAGCTACCCAGATAAGTTTCCTCTGTCATAACATTGTGGCATGGTGTCTGCGAACTTCATGGTCCCCACTGTTTGACCACATTTCAAGATAGCTCCAACTGGAGCTGTCCACATACCGTGCCTCTGCCATCACAATGACGCAGGGATCTAGAAGCCTCATGGTCATCCAATACCAGTCCACCTCAAAAGACAGCTGCAACTGGTAACTCTACACCTGCTGTTCCCCTGCCACCACAATGTGACATGACATCTGCAAGCCCCACTGTCATACACCAACAGCCCACCTCCGTGCAAACCCAACAGGTATCCATCTTTCCTCTGCTGTCGCAAGGTAGCATGGCGTCGGCAAGCCCCATGATCATCGACTACTAGCTTGCCCAGGAGACAGCCTCAAGAGCTAACCATCCAGCTACTGTGCTCTGTGGCACAAGCCCCATTGCTGTTCACTATGTCCATATTGGGAGACAGTCTTAACAGGCAGCCATTCAGTTACTGTGTGTTTGCCTTCACAATGTAGCATGGCCTCTACAAGTTGTCTACTCCCAGTCTGCATCAGGAGACACTTTCAACAGGAAGCTGCCTAGCTACCTTTCCTCTGTCATCAAACAGTGGCACAGTATCTGCAAACGACTTGGTCATCCACTACCTGGCTGCATCGGTAGATACCTCCAACTGGAGAGCTTCCTTGGCTCTGATATCCCAGTGCTACATTGCATCTGGAAGCCCCACGGTACTTCACTACCACTTTGCCTCTGGAGACAGCCCTAGCAAGTAACTTGACATTGTGAACCGAGGTGAATGGCCTGTTACAACCACGCAGTCCAGTACAATCTTATTGTTGCATTTGACCTCGAGTGTCCAGAGCTGTAGCGGCAGCATTCGGCATTGCAGACCGAAATTTTTTAGATAATACCAATACCCAGAGAAGGAATATTATACGTCTCGATGTCAATAAGGATTTTGCACTTCTCCTTTGTGTCATGGGTCTTGGGGTAGAGAGCATAGAGATAGGTACAGAATGGTTCTTACCGGTATTGGGTTTGCTTCGACTAGTGTAGTATCTACATCTACATCCGTACTCCGCAAGCCACCTGACGGTGTGTGGCAGAGGGTACTTTGAGTACCTCTATCGGTTCTCCCTTCTATTCCAGTCTCGTATTGTTCGTGGAAAGAAAGATTATCGGTATGCCTCTGTGTGGTATCTAATCGCTCTGATTTTATCCTCATGGTCTCTTCGCGAGATATACGTAGCAGGGAGCAATATACTGCTTGACTCCTCGGTGAACAAAAGCCCGTACCGAGCTACTGAGCGTCTCTCCTGCAAAGTCTTCCACTGGAGTTTATCATCTCCGTAATGCTTTCGCGATTACTAAATGATCATGTAACGGAGCGCGCTGCTCTCCGTTGGATCTTCCCTATCTCTTCTATCAGCCCTATCTGGTATGGATCCCACACTGGTGAGCAATATTCAAGCAGTGGGCGAACAAGTGTACTGTAACCAACTTCCTTTGTTTTCGGATTGCATTTCCTTAGGATTCTTCCAATGAATCTCAGTCTGGCATCTGCTTTACCGACGATCAGCTTTATATGATCATTCCACTTTAAATCACTCCTAATGCCTGCTCCCATATAATGTATGGAATTAACTGCTTCCAGTTGCTGACCTGCTATATTGTAGCTAAATGATAAAGGATCTTTCTTTCTGTGTATTCGCAGCACATTACACTTGTCTACAATAAGATTCAGTTGCCATTCCCTGCACCATGCGTCAATTCGTTGCAGATCCTCCTGCATTTCAGTACAACTTTCCATTGTTACAAACTCTCGATATACCACAGCATCATCCGCAAAAAGGATCAATGAACTTCCGATGTTATCCACAAGGTCATTTATGTATATTGTGAATAGTAGTAATGTGTCATTGTGAGAGAATATTTCATTACTTCGAATATCAAATCTGCTATTAATAGTACATGGGAGTATGGTATTTTTGCTCCATTATTCCATGTCTTTAAATCAGTTCAGTCGCCTAATTTAATATCAGTAGAAGTGGGGTGATTTGGGGGTACAAGGAAACTCTGTACTGTTGCCATTTTTCTTATGAGATCATAGATGACGTCACCATGCAACTCTGACAGATTTATCCTCCACTCCTATGATGTCACAAGCCAATTTTCCTAAGTAAAATACGGCAATAAACTCAAAGAAGGCTGGAAATTCAGAGTAGTTCAATCGTGCCAAGTGTAAATGGCTGGGAAATTAAAAAATCCAAGTATAAAATCCAAGATGGTAGACCTGAAGATATCCTCTATGACGTCAGAATACAAGATGGTAGGTCTGGGCATATGATGACAGCCTGCATGATTGCCAGACCACTTGTGCTAGGTATAGAATCCAAGATGGAGGACCTGGCGAGACTGGCATGGCCTGCGTGGTTGTCAGATATTCTAGCTCACTGGTTCAGCCTGCATTGCTACTAGGGCGCTTGTGCTACGATTGGCCTCCTATACTAAATTTAAACTGATACAAAATTTTAAAAAATTACTAGATGTTCCCAACCCATGTTGTCCTATGTTTAAAATCATGTAGCTCAATTGTGCTGTGTTTGTGTGTAGAAGGAACAGGATGAGAACAATTGCATCTTTATTGAAACAAATGGCATCTCATGCCATCCCCACTGAGACAGCCACCCCTGCCGCCCTTGTGCCCATTTGGGTAGCTGTCTCTCATGTGAAGAGATTGCTACGCCAGGTGTAAGTCCCATTCCCACAGGCCAGGAAGACTAAACGTTTATGTGTATGTGTAATAGGAAAGCATGGGAATATTTACTTATTTACTCGTTTCAACATATGGAGGACATGTTCGCCAGCAGTCCACAAAGCACAGACAGGTGAGTCATCTTTCACCCCCACAGTGTTGACTCCACTGCACTGAGTGCAACACTATGAGTCCAGTCCTGGCATCCAGCTACAATAGAGCACCGTATGCCCCACTATTTGGGATGCCACGTCATACTGTTTGGAATCAGACAAATGCTTATCCTCCGCTACGGATGGCGTACACACCACAGCCAGCGTGCCTTCAAAAGCATTCTAAGACCTCAATGTACCCAAATTTCAGGAGTGTACAACAACTACATCGTACTGTTTACGCCCATCGACACGAAAGCATTCACTAATGTCACCAATGAATCTCTTACAATCTTACTAACAAGAAGCTATTTTCTGTCATCAGGAATGCAGCAACATAAAAATGCATTGACCACTGACTATTGGAAAAGTTTGCTGTTTCTAGCAATACATAGCCGCAAGAAAACCTAGGATGCACCAACATTCAACTTTCTAGTGAGACACTCTGACAAGAATTATCAAGTTGTTTCAACAACTTTGTGAAGATACACAGCGCAGCTATTTATAGCCATACACAGGACCATGTTGACTCCAGGACACCATTAACTAACTAATAATCATTTTGCCAGAAATGTGAGAAAGCAACGATATTTCTACTAAGGCAGAAGGTTTCTAAAGACAGTTGACGATGCACTCGAATGTGAAGTAATCCATATACATTTTTATCAAGTCCACACTCCCAAAAATCGAACAGACCACGCAACCACTTTTCCAAATAATCGAAACGAATCTGATACGGAAACTCTCACCTATACACCCACATTCTAGTGCAATTTGCGATCTTTGCTGGAGTCTAATTAACAGTTTTTGTATGTAAATCCACAGTGAGATTCCAGTTTGACATTCGTGATTTTTCATGAACCCATGTGTCCTAGGAGAGTTGGGTTTGTTTGCCAGTGCAATGTCTTTCTTGGAGAGCAATACAAATTACATAACTGGAGAAAACTTTAAGGGGGTGAAACTTCTGTACAGTAATCGCATAGGGACTGCAACAACCATTCACTTTTTTGATTGATAACAGTATTATTCTCTGACACACTTATTCTTTAACTAACACTGATTTATGCTGTAGGTAGGCTTTGGCGTGATGGGAATACGCCAGCAGTTGAGTGAGATGTAGCATTTGTTGACAATGTGCACTCTCATGGTGAATAACGGGCATGCAAAGTCTGTTCCGGTTACTATGAAAGGTTTTTCTTGACTGTAATCGATCGACAGGGCGTGGGACTTCTGTTTTATGGCAAGGTGTTGTATGATGAAACTACATAGCACAAACGTATGTAAAATTTTCAGGACCATATGATGGTCGTGACGATATGAGATTTTTGCATGATGAGGACGTTGCTACATCTCAAATTTTGCAGGAAACGTAGATTACATCCTATAATGTGAAGTATTTTCCAATAATATCTGTACTTCATGAAGTCAAAATTCGATTCCTTGGTGCTTTCAATGAGCACTCGATGATATACATCCAAAATTTCTGAAAATCTGGAGAATAGTACTGTCTTCTGAGACTGAACATCAGGAGGACCTGTGAGCCATGAAACTCAGTGTCACCATAAGGAAGATTAACATAGGTACTTTAAGGTAGATCTCGCGGAGTAGATGTGTCTTTGGTAGGACAGTGAAAACATTGAGATGGAGATGTGCTGTTCGTGATTTTCGACACCCGATTTTGGACAAAGTCTTTCCAACAGTTTGGATCACTTTGTATTCAACCTAAAGAAATTGTTTAATTGCTCCACATAACCGCATTTCTATATCGCAGTTTGTATCTGGGCAGAAGTAGCGTGAAAGCCTTGCACCCATATGTACTGTAAATAGTGCTACATGTGGTAGATTTGATTGCTGAAAGTCTTGCCCTGCTACATACTAGATGAATGGTGCCAACTGTCATAGGTTGCGATCGAAGCTAAATAGCAGCTCAGTACAGCTATTTAGAAGCACCATAAAAGACATGCAGATCGGTGGCACATATTCATGAGAGGCGTGTATTTCATGCGACCAACGACACACGAAGTCTAAAGGCAAAGTCTCTCTCCATTGACTTAAAAACGGATGACGGAAATGTCTTCCATCTCTGGAATAATGTGGTCGAACAGCGTGAGACGTCCCATTCGTTAGTAACGAAATGTCGTCATATGCTCTCTTCACAGACGTGGTAGCAGTTTTCTCACATATCAGTATGGAATCTTAGATGGGTAAGGCTGAAAAAATCTTATGGCGTGATGGAGAGCACCTAAATACCATCGTGCTTTTGTGTAAAACTACTACCGTTATGAGTAACACTGCGCTCTATGTAGTGGCATAGAATTGTCAGCAAACTGAGCATGCTTACAAATGAGTGCTACAGAGGATTCATCCAAGTTACCAGAAATATGTGCCATCACGTGTTTACACAATTCAAGTAAGCTGCAGATATCCAGTAGCATCCCAAATCTGATCAGATCAGATGCATTTGGTTTCTATGTCGATGTGGCTCCTTCAACAAGTTATATACCCTCATCATTGTGAGCTTGCGTTTTGTCTCTAATGACCTCGATGTAGACAGTATGCTAAACGAAAATCATCCTTCATATAAACAGAATGTGATATAGTGCACCTTTAAGTGATTTTTAAGCTATTCCTTACATAGATTGTGTGCGTTTTACATTGTGTTTAGGACACCTAACATTTCGAGCAAATTACTGGATGAAGACAGTTGAAGAATTCACAGGTGTGATCAATTTGCGAAAGATTTTTATGCTTATAATCGATTGGAGGATGAGTGGGACTTCTATTTGCTCCCCAGGTGATTTTTGGTAAGCTTACATGTTTCCAAAGGATGAATTCCACTTGAGTTATTTAACAAGGACGCTTGTACATGAAAACTTTTGCCACTCAAGGCTGCAGACAGCCATCACACTGAATGTAGGGGCGTGAGTGGTGAAAAGGCCAAACGTGCTGACTTGGAGAAATTCAGCAAGTCTGCTAGGCTGTGGGGTATTGAAACGTGTTTGAATGTAGTTACACTTTGAAATATTCCTGACAATTAAGGAATTACTCTCAAATATTTCAGATGAAGTTCAGACGTTATGTGAAGTGCGAATATCACAGGAAATAGAGCAAATCATGCTTTGTTCAGTAGCCATTTAAACTAATTGTGACTCACTTTCAATGAGTTTGTTAAGGAGCTAATAAATGCAGAGGACTGATAATGGATAACAATAACTTACGCTATTGCACCCTGGAGACGAAATGATACTTCACCCCATAAACCTACATGTTACTACATGTTACTGCAAAATTGTATCAAAGTGCACCATGTTGGATTACAATGGTAGTAAACTGTCTCATGTTACAGAAAAACTGTAACAAATTCCCCCTGTTATAATGCAATTGCAAATTTCCCCGTATTACAGCAAAATTGTAACAAATTACCCCATCTATCATCATGTAATAGCAAAAATTTTTACTTGAGAATGTATCTTTGGCAAGACGACAGGTTATGTGGTTTCCGCATGATGGAGCACCACCACAAGTCCACATTACCATTCGCCGACACCTCAACAACATCGTTCCCGGACGTTGGATGGGACACAGAGGCCCAGAAGCATACCAGCTAAATCACCGGACATGAATGTCCTGGATTTTTACCTCTAGAGTAATCTGAAAAGAATTGTGTATGTTGAACCAGTCCCTGATGTGCGGACCCTTCAGCAGCGTGTTCACAATGCTTGTGATGCTATTCGGAGAGAAGCCGGAATGTGCAAAAGAGTGCAGCAATCCATGATGTGAAGTGAGAATACGAGCCTTGCATGCCATGTGGGCCACTTTGAACATCTGTTGTGACGTGATGCGATGCAGCACTGTACTGTCTTCTGAGACGATTTGTCGTCGTTGGACATGCACTGTCTATTTCCAGACACATGTCCATATGACCTTTTTTCCACCATTTCCAGTGAGGAATCAGTCGCTGCAGTTTGCCCGTTAACGTTAACACTATATACTGAGAACAAATGAGCTGGCAACCATGCTGGCTGCCCTGAAAAGTCCAGGTCTACTATTTTGGATTCTGATGATGGAGGCTATCTTAAGATCTACCATATTTGATTTTGGAATCTCCCGGCGGTTTACATTTTACACAAATGGACTGTTTTGAATTTCCCGTCATGTTTCGAATTTCCCACAACATACGTAGGACAGTTGGCCTGCGAGATCACAGAAGTGGAGGAGGGAGACATTTCGCAATGTTGCATGGTGACATTATCGATGACATCTTTGGAAATGTGGCAATGATGGAGACTGTCCTGATATCTCCATAGTGACCCTACGAATAAAGACTGTAAGTCAGGTCCGTGGCGATAGTTTACAAATTCGATTTTCACGACAGTTTTTGGCTGAGGGTTATTCGTTGATTTCAACCAGTATAACTTCCGATATTGCGAAAGACTAAGTGGAGCCCCTCTAGATTCTTCTACTTTTGGCTGCTAAAGTATAAATGACAACGACTGCATGATGCATGCGTTTCCAGCAAGCACAAACGGAAGCAGTGGACAGTGATAACCAGGAAAATGAAGATCGTAAAGCCGCTATTCGTTTTTATTTGAAGAAAATTTTTTGTACAGTGATTTCCAATCAATAATACTTTGTTCTATCTATTGTTCGAGATGTTTTTAAGGTGCAGTGTGCAATTTTTATTTAGCAATTTTTATTTAGCTAATAGAAGAACAAAAAATTTCATATTTTTATTGCCAAACATTCGTCATACCGTCATTTTAGTACAGACAGACCATTAAAATCATTTCTTATTTACTGCTTAGTAAACTGCAGCCCAAGGGTAACTAATTCTACGATACAAAATAATGTCTCATCAAACCAAACAATGACATTTCTTAGTGCGCATGCTGACAAAATTTGTTAGATTTGTGACTTTCATATCGTCCCGTTGGTTACTTTTATTAATTTCTTCTGTTTCGACTACTTATAGAAGATGTTCTAGTGATTCGTAAGTACGGAATATCGTTTTCTGTATTCCCCGTGGCACGATTCATCAGAAACATTTTATTCAGAGACGAGAGCAAGTTTAAAAAACTTAGTGGCTTCCATCTTCAACAATGGGAATCCTAACAGCATAAACTAAATTTCTTTTCTGTTTTCCTTATTTTCGTAACATAGAATTATGTAACTACTCGCTCATTAATTCTGCTGATTGTCTGACATACAAACTGCATCCCACAGACTGTTTCACTTACTCTCTTACTTAAATACTAGGGGATTTCAAGAAGTAATTACATATGCCAACTTATGCACCCCTTGCAACAAAAGCGGCAGCACGTATTATGGGTTCCCGCAGAGACAGTTCTGCTGCGATGCCGGTACGGCTAACAGCTGCACCACAGGTGCGAATGAAATAGCACAGCAACTGAAAAGGTACTCCATCGTTGAAATACGCAGAACAGTATGATTCTTGTGGACAAAACGTCTCCAAACAGCCAGCAAGGGGAGATTCATTCGAGCCATGTCTTCTGAGTACCGCATCTTTCACTAACGTTTGTTACTGTATTTCTTTTGTCGTTATTGCTTTTTCTTTATTTCCAACATAATTTCTTCGTGCCATAGATATGAGATTTATCACTGTGGCTACCTCCCGAGTATTTTACTTCTTAGGTTATCGTTTTGTAGACTGTCAAAACACTTACGGAATCAGACGGAATCTCTAACTTTATCTTAAGATTCAGTTCACTCCGATATTACACAGCGGAGTCCATATCTTGAGATAGCGCATAATACACTTTAAGATACCGCTGCAACTGCCTGGTACATCCCGCACGTATTACTCAAGACATGGAGGAAAACATTCGCTTCTGCGGAGCAGTCAAGAAACAGGGGAAGCCATCACAGTCACAGATCACCGTGGCCTCCGTCCGTGGCGTATACGGCTTCATGTCTTTGAGCTACGGACTTTGAGAAATCACTAACAGGTTCCGCGGGGAGTTTTCCAAGTCGTCAGCAGGAGCAATCTCCAGCGTGGAACAATCGTAGGAGGTGTTGGCTGCGCCGTAGTTGCGTCTTCTAATTATAAGACACTTTCATGAAACATTGGCGCGCGGATAGAAGGAAGAAGGTAAGAAGGAAATAAAGAAGATTAGCGTTTAACGTTGACGACGAGGTCATGCGAAATGAGCCTAAAGCTCATCTAGTTGAAGTATGGGTAATAAAATCGGCTGAACACCTGGTTGTTGCCTCGTTAACAGACGTAACACTATACACTATCAGATCAAAAATGTCCAGACACCCCGGTGTAATGCATAACTGAGCACTGGGTGTCACGAGTGGCGGACCCGCCGGTAGGAAAGGAGGGGTGGAGTATTGTGTTGTCAGCAGAGAGCTCAGTGACTTCGTACGTGGACTGGTCACTAGATGTCTCCTGAGTAACAGATCCATCAGGGACGTTTCAGACCCTCTAAAACTGCCGGAGTCGGCTGTTGCTGATGTAACTGTGAAGTGGAAATACGAAGGAACAGCCTCAGGTAAACAAAGACCTGACAGACCTTATGTGCTGAGCAACAGGGACCGCGTGAAATCAGCGTAAATAATGACTCATGGATTCGAAGGGGCTACCAGCAGTTTAGCTAGCGTAGTGACTGCGTGAGGAGTTAAAAAGAATAATGTACAATGTATGAGCAGGTCCTCGAAAGCCACGTTTTTTCTGTACATTAAACATGTTAAATGTAATCGCAGTTGCGAATATGAATAACGGTCAGCTGTAGAATGTAATGACGACAGTGCAAATTTGTGCTGGAACGAGACTCGAACCCGGATTTCACGCTTTTCGCGACCATTCGCCTTACCATTTGGATACTTGGCCAGACCCAGACATCCGTATCTCGTCAACCATATGTCTACAACCTGTAGTCGTACATCCCTTACGTATTTTCCCTTGCCGGATGTCATCCGATAAATACGATGTTGCAGTACCGGTGTTATTCCGAATTACAATGCAAAGTTCCTCCGGACATTCAAGTGCCTTCGAAGGAACTTTGCATCGTAGCTTAGAACAACACAGGCACTGCAATACGTATATATTTCCGTAGTCAATGCTAAGCAACGTTTTTGGTGGTGTACGATACGTGCTATTATGTGTAGTGCCAACAGTGAAGTACGGAGGAGGCATAATTATGGTGTAGGGATGTTTTTCGTGCTTAGGGTATGATCCCCGTATTGCGTTTAAGGAAAAGGTAAATGCGGAAGAATATGGACACTTTTATAGGACTGTGTACTACATACTCTAGAGGAGCAGACAGGAGACGATGATTGTATGAGCATTACAACGAGCCCTGTATAAAGCAGCGCCTGTGAAGCAATGGTTTACGTGCAACACTATTCCTGAAATGGACTGATCTGCCCATACTCCAACCTGAAACCGACTGAACACCTTATGCGATGAGTTGCAACTTATAACCCGCCCCAGGTCACACCGTCCACAAGGTATGGTCCACCAGACGTTCAGACACCTCATTGAAAGTGTCTTCGTCAGAGTTCAAGTCATCATAAAGGCGAAGAGAGATCACACTAACACGTCTCCTGAGACGTTTAATCAGACAGTGCGGTTCCTGATGAAACAATGCTATTTTCTACGTCACCTAGCGGTTTTAGCAGCCTGTCTCTCACTAGAGACTCGCCAAACCACAGATTCTGTAAGCCACCTTGGTGTGACATCTAGATCAACATGTAAACTCCGCAAACCGTTGTCAAAAACAGGGCAGAGGTTTCTAAGCACAGTACCACTTATCAGGGCTTCTTCTTGTTCCATTCGCATATGGAATGTGGGAAGAATGACTCTGTACGTGGACAGTAACTGGTATCTTTTTGTCAGTGCGGGCCCTACAAGAGTGATACGTTGAAGGTCGTAGGTTATGTCTAGAATCCTCACTTGAAGCTAGTTCTTGAAACTTTGTAAGTAGGCGTTCGTAAGATGAGCCGAATAACTGCTTGCATAACCGCCAGAAGAGCACCAATGCGTTATCGACTTTCTCAATTTGTGAAGCCTTTTTTATTGAGCAAATTGCCCAATTTTTCTGAAACCATAATCATTTGTTTGTCTGTACATGTACATCACATCTACCGCTTTTCGTCCTATTCGGATAATTCCTTTGTGGTGCGTCGTTTCTTTTTTTTTGTCCTTTTTTTGTCTTTCTGTCATCGTATTGGTTTATGTAGATATCTGTAAGTAGGCTGTTTAGGTTTTTATGTTGGTAACGGCACGTAACGCTCTGTGTGAAAATCACTGACTGTGCAGTGTGCAGTCCGTGGCTGGTTGGCATTGTTGGAATATTCGCTATTGTAGTGTTGGGCAGTTGGATGTGAACAGCGCGTAGCGTTGTGCAGTCGGAGGTGAACTGCCAGTAGCAGTGGATGTGGGGAGAGAGACGCCAGAGTTTTGAGAGGGGACGATCTGAACATGTGTCCGTCAGAAAAAGGAAATTTGTAAGACTGGATGTCGTGAACTGATATATATATATATATATATATATATATATATATATATATATATATATATATATATATATAGGTAAATACATTGTTCTCTATCAAAATCTTTCATTTGTTAACTATGCCTATCAGTAGTTAGTGCCTTCAGTAGTTTGAATCTTTTATTTAGCTGGCAGTATTGGCGCTCGCTGTATTGCAGTAGTTCGAGTAATGAAGATTTTTGTGTGGTAAGTGATTCATGAAAGGTGTAGGTTATTGTTATTCAGGGCCATTCTTTGGTAGGGATTATTTAAAGTCAGACTGCGTGGTGCTAAAAATATTGTGTATCAGTTTAGTGATGATCAGAATAAGTAAAGAGAAAAATGTCTGAGCACGTTCAGTTTTGCTCAGCTGTTTGAAAATCAAATGACGTAAGAGGTTTTCCAGCACTCTCACTTTTTTTTTTTTTTTTTTCTAAAGTGACGTTTCAATGTGTTACTACTGGTGTGATGGAAGAGAGTCCCTTAAATAATTAAATAAATAAATTCCACTGTACGTACACCAAATGTGACATTTGTACTCTTCTCCTATATAAAGACCACAGACGGCTTTACTCGTACCTACTTTTTTGTGCGTCCGGTGAAACGCTAGTCCTTCGTTCATTTCATGCCAATTAGTCGTCAGTTGCATATCGCCTTTGTGGTGTTGTAATGTTAATGGACTTTGATCTTACTGGAAAGCGCGACACTGATCAGTCTCTATTATCGATGTGTTTACCTGTGGATTACCTGTTGTTTAGCGGCATTGTAACATGACGCAATCGCAGGTGACGTCATGTTTGCGGCCGAAGATACGTTTGTTTACGGCCTGTCTCTCAAACGAGTACCGTCCAGTTTTACCTCCTCGAGCACGTGGAAGCTATGTGCGTGTAGTATTTTAGTCAGACAAACCATATCATTGACTTGCAACGTTACCGTCAGTACTGATCCATTTTATGCAAATGACATCGATATCATATATGTAAGACATGTTACTTTTAAGCACTTTTGCATATGGTACAGTGTACACCACAGACTACAGTATTAAAGTCAATTATTGTCAGAAATTTATCAGTCCTAGCAAAACACAGAGATTCGTTTAGGTCAAGAAACGAAGCTCGAGGATTGGTGTCCCATCGAAACTTACGTCATTAGTGATGTTTCACTAGGGAGATGAAGGAAATCGGCTTTTGACTTGTTGAGGAGATTATTATGCTTCCGTTTCATGTAATTTATGATAATTATAGTAGCATATGTGTCTCTGTATGAGAGTGTTTCCAAGTTTTATGCACCCCATAGCCGACTCCAAAAGAGTTATTCTTTTCATTCCGGGCCAGTAAAAGTTATTGATCAAAACAAATGCGGCCCTCTCGAAAATACATTTTGGGCGTATATTGTCAAATTTTGTAGCGTATTATGTAATTAAGGTAATATTATTTGCTTGCTTCTAGACTTAACTGAATAGTATGAGTCAGAAAGTTTCTTTATACTGACGTATAATGACATGACATCCGACTGGAGTAATATAATTTTGGGCTGTATGACTTTATTTTCACTATAGTACATGGCTCCAATGTCGTTTCGATTGCGGATGACGCTTGTACAATTGACACAAATTCATGTCACGAACTGAATACTCTAGCAGATCACATTGTAGAGAGAAGCTCACGGCTAACAGTCATTTTGGTGCACATCTACATCTACATGTGCATACATTCTCCTCAAGCCATCGTACGATGCAGGAACGACGATACTCCGTTCCTCAACTAATTAATTCCTTTCCTATTCCACTCGCGGCAACGGCCTTGCCGCAGTGGATACACCGGTTCCCGTCAGATCAGCGAAGTTAAGCGCTGTCGGGCGTGGCCGGCACTTGGATGGGTGACCATCCGGGCCGCCATGTGCTGTTGCAATTTTTCGGGGTGCACTCAGCCTCGTGATGCCAATTGAGGAGCTACTCGACCGAATAGTAGCGGCTCCGGTCAAAGAAAACCATCGTAACGACCGGGAGAGCGGTGTGCTGACCACACGCCCTTCCTATCCGCATCCTCAACTAAGGATGACACGGCGGTCGGATGGTCCCGATGGGCCACTTGTGTGTGAGTGCTATTCCAATCGCAAATGGAGTGAAGAAAACCGGCTTTCTATATGCCTCCGCACAAGTCCTAATTTCTTTTATCTTGTCATCGCGGTCCTTGAGCGAAATGTACGTTGGTGGCAGTAAAATCGTTCTGCAGTGAGTCGGGAATGCCTGTTCTCTCATTTTTTTCAACAGCGTCTCGCGAAAAGAAATTCTTCTTCCCTCCAGGGATAAATGAGTTCACGGAGCATTTCTATAATACTCACTTGTTGATCAAACCTACCGATACGAAATCGAACTGCGCATATCTTTATTGTTCCATTGTCTTGTTTTAATACGACATGGTAGGGATACCAAACACACTAGCACCACTCAAACGAAGGTCGCACAATTGTCTTATACATAGTCTCCTTTATAGATTTCCTAAAATTCGCCCAATGAGCCAAGGTCCACCATTCACCTTCCCTGCAACCGACCGTATGTTCAAGTTCCATTTCACGTCAGTTTCCAACGTTACGCCTAAATAGTTAATCGTCGTGACTGTGTCAAGCGCAAACAACTAATACCGAATTCGAAAAATACAGCATTGTTTTTTTGTATTCATCTGCATTAACTTACTTTTTCTTCTCATTTACAGCAAACTGCCATTCTTCGCAACAAACAGAAGTTCTGTCTAATTCATCGTGTATTCTCCTACAGTCTCTCAGTGCCGATTCTTCTTGTGGTTTCTCTGAAATGGTAGGACGATTGGGGTCTGTGGATAGGTGGGAAGATCTCGTGGAAGGCACATATTCAAGATCTCTCCTCAGTTTACCCTAAGGACTTTTCTCTTGGAATCCCAATCTTGTTTACGACCATTTGGCTTTTACTTTGGTGACTGTCTGTTTGTGGCTTCACTGAATGAATGTTCGTCCACCAACAACCGCTCATATAGGCAGTCTATTATTCACAGCTCTTAACCAGATTAGTGCAGCTCCGCTGCTGGAAACAACACCAATCAGTTTAGGCCAGGGAATCTAGGCGGTAAGTGTACTATCAGTGAATTAAAGTTACGGATCTTGGTTCCTGTTTTCAGTTTATTCCATCAGAAAAGCTTCACAGTATTTTAAAATTTTAGAAAACGGTATGTGTACAGGGTCTCCCTTATTGTCAAGTAGAATAACGGAGGTAGGCGAGACATACGACACTAATCACCTACCATTCTCCTATCCTTGATTAACGAATGAAAGGACTTAAAGAAGTAAGTTCCACATTATTATGGCAAGCCAAGTAAATTTTACTAAATGGTGCACTACACATCAAAGTGACACAGATGCAGGACACTATTTTTAAACACAATCACCAAGTCGCTGTAAGTAACGGTCTGAACGTTCTATTAGTCATTCATTCCTGACGAAAGAAATCCGCTCTTTGGCCACGGAGCCACTTCAAAACCTCTGTGTGAATGTCCTCATCGTTGCAAAATACTTTCCCCACAGATATTCTTTCAGCTAGCCGAAAAGATGGACGTCACATGGTGCCAGATCTTGACATCGCGATCACTACCACCCACATCTGTGCAGCCTTGGTCAAATGGTTGGCGCCATCTTACTACGACTGGACCAGGTATTGCATTTGATTCATATTCTACAAGAATTTTACTGTGAATCTGTGTGCTGTTTAGACGTTTTGTCCACAAGAATCTACTCTTCGGCGTACTTCATTCTTGGAGTACGTTTCCATTTGTCGCACCATTTCAGTCGCTCATTGTGATGCACTTGTTATGCTAACACAGGAAAACGGCGTCTGAATGAAATACGGAGCACGTTACTTTCTTCTGGCAATGCGCCACATTTGTTGCAGAATGACATGAGTAACTTACTTTTTGAAGTCTCCTCTTAGAAGATATTTACCAAAATTATTATCAGCTTCAATGAAAAAAACGCAGTTTTATAGGCAAACAAAGAGGTTGGTATTACATGCGGATATAGCACAAAAGGCCACTTGCAAGTTGCTAACGAATGTACAGACCGGGCCAATGAGTGACTGTCAGCACATTTCCTGCGATTCATATATTATGACAAAGTTGCACTTGTACTAAGAGCCCTAGAGAAATAGGCACTGTTCCACCCAGGTTACTGTAAGAAGCAATACACACGTCATTGCTACAGCTTTCATTTGAGTTCATCAAGGTGGTGGGAAGTTCGGATTTGAAAGGGGGTTCAGGCGTGTTTATTCCAGATCGGCATGGATATTCTAGATCATCTAAACTCTTCTCCGCAGTACTACATGAAATTTTCAGAAGTGTAAACTAGGAGATGCAAAAAGAATACATGTTACCTGGACATACCTGAACCACCTTGTTGTAATGACGAGATTGTATTCTTTGCCTAGGACAAGTAAATTCGGCAATGAATGGACGCCATTAATGAAAATGAATTATACATTAAAATTGCTACACCAAGAAGAAATGCAGATGATGAACGGGTATTCGTTGGACAAATATATTATACTAGAACTGACAGGTGATTACATTTTCACGCAATTTGGGTGCATATATCCTGAGAAATCAGTAACCAGAACTACTACCTCTGGCCGTAATAACGGCCTTGATACACCTGGACATTGAGTCAAACAGAGCTTGGATGGCGTGTACAGGTACAGCTGGCCATGCAGCTTCAACACGATACCACAGTTGATCAAGAGTAGTGACTGGCGTATTGTGACGACCAGTTGCTCGGCCACCATTGACCAGACGTTTTCAAATGGTGAGAGATCTGGAGAATGTGCTAGCCAGGGCAGCAGTCGAACATTTTCTGTATCCAGAAAGGCCCGTACAGGACCTGCAACATGAGGGCGTGCGTTATCCTGCTGAAATGTAGTGTTTCGCAGGGATCTAATGAAGGGTAGAGCCAAGGGTCATAACACATCTGAAATGTAACAGTCAATGTTCATAGTTCCGTCAGTGTGAACAAGAGGTGACCGAGACGTGTAACCAATGGCACCCCATACCATCACGCCGGATGATACGCCAGTATGGCGATGACGAATACACGCTTCCAATGTGCGTTCACCGCGATGTCGCCAAACACGGATGCGACCACCATGATGCTGTAAACAGAACCTCGATTCATCCGAAAAAATGACGTTTTGCCGTTCGTGCACCCAGGTTCGTCGCTGAGTACACCATCGCAGGCGCTCCTGTCTGTGATGCAGTGTCAAGGGTAACTGCAGCCATGGTCTCCGAGGTGATAGTCCATGCTGCTGCAAACGTCGTCGAACTGTTCGTGCAGATGGTTGTTGTCTTGCAAACGTCCCCATCTGTTGACTCAGGGATCGAGACGTGGCTGCACAATCCGCTACAGCCATGAGGATAAGATTCCTGTTATCTCGAC
This sequence comes from Schistocerca serialis cubense, assembly GCF_023864345.2. NCBI lineage: Eukaryota > Metazoa > Arthropoda > Insecta > Orthoptera > Acrididae > Schistocerca > Schistocerca serialis. The sequence goes on along the minus strand of NC_064641.1, from coordinate 836,433,605 downwards.
TGCTAGTGATACGAGGTCGTTTGGATCCAGCACGGCGTTCCGTATTATCCTCCTGAACCCACCGATTCCATATTCTGGATCTCGACCAACGCGAGCAGCAATGTCGCGATACGATAAACCGCAATCGCGATGGGCTACACTCCGACCTTTATCAAAGTCGGAAACGTGATGGTACGCATTTCTCCTCCTTACACGAGGCATCACAACAACGTTTCACTAGACAACGCCGATCAACTGCTGTTTGTGTATGAGAAATCGGTTGGAAACTTTCCTCGTGTCAGCCGTTGTAGGTGTCGCCACCGGCGCCAACCTTGTGTGAATGCTCTGCATGTTCTTCCTGTCGGTTAAATTTCGCGTCTGTAGCACGTCATCTTCGTGGTGTAGCAATTTTAATGACTAGTAGTGTAGTAACCCTAAGTAACTTACAGTCAACCAATCGAAAAGAAAATAATGCAAACTGATAATGAAGCCATGAAATTAGTTGCAGAGCTTTCATGTTTAAGGTTGTTGCCAATGACTGTATTGACAAGAAGTCAAATGAAAATAAGAGAAAAAATTCCCCTGTTTGCTCTTGGTGAACTAGAGAAACCTTTTTTTCAGATTTGTCCAGAAAAGATTATTTGCAGCCAGTGTGTATCAGCAACCTTGATACATCGCAATGAGACGCGGACTGCCAATGTTTAAAAAAATCGAAGAGCAATGAAGGACGAATCTTAGTGAGTAATAACCGAGACAGAAGGCGGGTCAGGGAGGATGCTGGCGTGAAGGGCGTAATTATGGCCTCTATAAACTACACTCACCGACACAGCATATACCAACGTCGGTTCTTTTAATTAACGCTGACTACTGCTGTGTTTTCAATACCTGTAACCACTCGAAAATGACCTTTGGTCGAAATTTCTATAGTGGACATTATAACGAATATTAAATAGTACAGTCGTTAGTGAATAAGAAATCATTTGTGAAATATTTTGTATGTTTGCGGCTTCTTACACGGAAACTTCGCTGCTTCTGTTGAATTCCGTCGATATTTTCCGTTACGCCGAATTCCAAGTGGTTTTCCTTTCTTTCGAAAGTTTGTTAACACACTATGAGAAAGTAGTCTGCATCCATTGCCCGCTTCTCACGTGAACGTGAAGCTCAACAAAAAGTAAATAAACAGTAATCCGTCACTAAACAAGCAACGCCTAGCACGCACGATATCCCGCACATCACAGAGTTCCGCTACATGAGTTAACGTGAACGTGACTTGCAGAAAGCTAGCACCCATTTCACATTAAGTGTGTGCAGTGGCACTTCAACAACTTGAATATTCTCGGAGGCTGATGTACTTCTGTTAGCACTGTTTATTGATGAAGTCACGTTACACCGAATGAAATGAATAAGGTATTATTTTTACGTCCTCAATTATTTGTTGAATATACTGCAATCTCTGCATTCCTTTACAATTCTCACCCTCTACAGCAGCCACTGGTACCATGGGAGTTACTCCTGATATCTTAACAGATGTCCTATCATCCTGTGAATTTTAAAATTTTCCCGGCGAATTGACTGTTCAAACAACAGTTGTTTGAACAGTCCTATCATCCTGTCCCTTCTTCTCGTCAGTGTTTTCTATATATTCCTTTCCTCACCGAATATATGGAGAACCTCCTCATTTCACACTTTATGAGTCGTATCTTTCATCATTCTTCTGTAGCACTACATCTCAGACGCTTCGATTCTCTTCTATTCCGGTTTTTCCACAGTCCATGTTTCGTTATCATACAATGCTGTGCTCAAAATGTACATTCTCACAAAATTCTTCCTCAAATTAAGGCCTGTTTTTGATACTAGTAGATTTCGCTTGACCAGAAAAGGCCATTTTTCCAGTGCTAGTCTGCGTTTTATGTCCTCCTTGCTGGGTCCATCATGGGTTACTTTGCTGCCTAGGTTGCATAATTCCTCAACTTCATCTGCTTCCTGATCACCAAATTCTCTGTTAAGTTTCTCACTGTTCTCATTTCTGCTACTTCTCATTACTTTCGCCTTTCTTCGATTTACTCCCAAACCATATGCTGTACTCATTAGACTGTTGATTTCAGTCAACAGATCCTGTTATTCATCTTCACTTTCGCTGAGGACAGCAATGTCATCAGCGAATCTTATCACTGATATCCTTACATCTTGAGTTTTAATTCCGCGCCGGCCGAAGTGGCCGTGCGGTTAAAGGCGCTGCAGTCTGGAACAGCAAGACCGCTACGGTCGCAGGTTCGAATCCTGCCTCGGGCATGGATGTTTGTGATGTCCGAAGGTTAGTTAGGTTTAACTAGTTCTAAGTTCTAGGGGACTAATGACCTCAGCAGTTGAGTCCCATAGTGCTCAGAGCCATTTGAACCATTTAATTCCGCTCTCGAACCTTGCAACTTGTATGCATGAGGTGTTAAGTTGATTGTGCGATAATTCTCGCATTTTTCGGTTCTTGAAATCTTGGAGATTGTGTGGAAGATGTTTTCCCGAAAGTCTGATGGTATATCGCCAGTCTCATATATTCTACACTCAGCTTCAACAGTCGTCTTGTTGCCACTTCCCCCAGTGATTTTAGAAATTCTGATGGGGTGTTGTCTATCCCTTCTGCCTTGTTTGATCTTAAGTCTTCCAAAGCTCTTTTAAATTTCTGATTCTAACGCAAGATCCTCATCTCTTGCCTGTCCTGTTTCTTGTCCTATCATGTCATCAGACAAATCCTACCCCTCGTAGAGGCCCTCTTGTACGCTTTTCATCCGTCCACTCTCTCCTCTGAATTTGATAGTGGTATTCCTGGTATTCCCATTACGCTCTTAATGACACCATCCTTGCTTTTAAGTTCACCAAAGGTTGTTTTGACTTTTCTAAACGCTGAGTCAATCCTTCCGACAATCATTTCTTTCTCTGTTTGTTCACATTTGTTATGCAGCTAATTCGCCTTAATTTCCCTGCACTTCATGTTTATCTTATTCCCAAGTGACTTGTATTTCTGTACTGCCGAATTTCCGTGAGCGTTTTTGTACATCCTTCTTTCGTCGATCAGCTGAAATAATTCTTCTGTTACCGTGGTTTCTATGCTGTTACCTTCCTTATACCTATGTTTTCTTTCCAGCCTCTGTGACTGCCCTTTTTAGTGATCTCCATTCCTCTTCAACTAAACTGCCTACTGAGCCTATCGCAGTATCTATAGCCTCAAAGAACATAAAGCGTAGCTCTTCATTTCTTGGCATTTCCGTATGCCATTTCTTTGCACATCGTTTCTTCCTGATTAGTCTGTTAAACTGCAACCTACTCTTCACCATTACTAAATTGTGATCTGAGTCTATATAGGCTCTCGGGTAAGCCTTATAATCCAATATCTGATTTCGGAATCTCTACCTGACCATGATGTAATCTAACTGAAATCTTTCGGAATTTCGCAGCCTTTTCCAAGTATAGCTCCTCCTCTCGTGAATCATGAGCAGAATATTCGCCACTACTTGTAGAACTCAATCAGTCTTTATTCTCTCTCATTCCTATTACGAGTCCCATATTCTCTCGTAACCCAAGAATGCTACTCATTCCCCTACAACCGCATTCCAATGCCCCAAGACCATTACATTTTCATCTCCCTTTACACACTGAATTACCCTTCAATATCCTTCGATACGTTTTCTGTCTCTTCATCTTCTGCTTGCGAAGAAAGAATGTATACCAAAACTATCGTTGCCGATGTTGGTCTGTTGTCGATTCTGATGCGAACAACACTATCACTGATTTGTTCACAGTAAATCACTCTCTGCCATATCCTCCTATGCAAAGCGAATACTACACCCGCCATACAATTTTATGCTGCTGCTGATATTATCCTATACTCATCTGATTGGTAATCCTTGTCTACTTTTCATTTAATTTCACTGACCCCCACTATCTCTAGCTTTAACTTAAGCGTTTCCCTTTTCAGATGTTCTAGCTTCCCTACCACGTTCAAACTTCAGACGTTCTACGCCCAGATTAGTAGAACGCCATCCATTTCTTGGTTATTTAACCTTTTTCTCACGATCATCTCTCCCTTGGCAGTCCAGTCCTAGAAATCCGAATGGGGGACTAGTCCTGAAAGTTTTGCCTATGGAGAGATCATCATGACACTTTTTCAATTACAGCTCACATGTCCTGTGGATACACATCATGTGTTTTTAATGCAGTGGTTCCCATTGCCTTCTGCAACGTCATTCCGTTAATCGTTGCTGATTCCTCCACCTTTATGGGCAAGAGAGTACGCTGGACATCTGTCAGTTACTCCGCCTTCTTTGATAATGCCGTTGGCAGAATGTGGGTGACTTCTTGTGTCAGAAGTCTTCGGCTGAAATTGCTGATGATTTGTATACAAAAGTTAAGCAGTGCAGCGGTCGAACTCAGGACCGAAGACGTTTTGAATACTAGTCAAAGACGCAACCCCCCTTTTCCTCATTTTGTCCGTCATTGTTCTCGTCATTTGATCTGGGTGGACGTCACATGACACCCCTTCTAGTTTATTGTTGAATACTTCACTCAGTTCCTTTTATTACAGAAGGCAGCCCGATTTCTGACGGAACACGCTGAGGTACGGCGTCTGATACTCCTAGACCACAACGTATGTATAACAAACGCAGTTGCAAATAATGACCTCAGTACAACCTACATGGTACAGCCCTAACAAAATTTCATATTTGTATGGCAATCAGTGTGTAGTGGCCCATGACTGATGACACATTTACAGGTCCTGTTCTTCTTGAAGATGAAATGGCATGACACATCCACTTTCATTTGGCTTTCCGATGCGAAAATAAGTTAGCTGAAGTAGTAGAGGTCGTTCCGTTGGTCCTATTGAACACATGTACCGTCAACATCATAGCGGTCCTCCCCGTTCTATTGTAGACGTCTTTTCTGTAATACTTGGACAGATCCTGGAAATTTCATTACCTATCCACCGTGAAATGTAGCTCTGACACTGGGTTGTGTTGGTAAGGTGAAATGAAGAATGAATAAAACACGAGAAACATGGACTCACGAAATAAGCTGCCAGATCACATCTCGTGCGCTGTTGTCATAAAGAAACGCAGAGATAAGCAACCAGCCATGTTCTTTTGAGAATACAAAAAAGGCTCGAACTAAATGATGGGCTTTACGAGTATGTATTGAAAACTGTTGAAAAACTGACATAGAATTATTTCAAATACATTACATACTATCTGCATATGTATTATCAACTCTGTCAGGTTTTTAACCTTATAAATAAATCATAATAACTAACACATAAAAATAAATAAAACAATTTCACGATGATAAATTTACTACCAATACCAGAATCATCATAGAAACTCAAAAGCAGTTATCGTCATATATAGACACAAATTATAGAATCATTCAAAAATACAGAAGGTCACATTTGCTATTTAATATCTACGTTGACTACATGATGAGGATCTGAAAAGACGAGACTGTTCTGTCGAGAATCAAATTAGGGACCTAACTCTGTATGAACACCTTATTCCATGCTAACAATCAAGTGAAAGCTAATAAAGACAAATTGCGTAGGGCTCCGTATACGCTACATCTCTTCAACTATGCATATAAATTAAAGATTTCAAAGACTAAAACTAAAATAATGGCTCTCCTAGGAAGGGAATCAATGAAATCGAAAATCTGTGTATTGATAAAACATCGGCGCCAGTATCTCATTTCTAGTACCCTGGCTGCGACATAACCCATGAAGAAGATGGGGAGATGAAACAGTAAAACAGACTCCAATGAAAGTATACGCCGGAGACCTGTAAGAAACCTTAACAGGAAAGTGACCGAAGAGATCCTAATGAAATTTTATAAAGTAATGGCAATACCATTCTGTTGTACAGGACAAGTATTAGTCTCTTATAACACCAAGTCTTAGACATCTGGAAACATCAGAAACGAGATTTCTCAAAGCCGTAAAACGCTGTAGTAGAGAAGAAATCGCCACGAAAATTTACGTAAGAGCAGACTTATGTGTAAAATCTATAGCAGAGGAAGCTGCGCAGAATAAAACTGAATGGAATGTGTTGTGCTGATGTTAAAGACCAAAGCAAGCCTTACATAAATCCTTGGGGAGAAGATCAATGTGTAGATTGAGGAGAACGAGGTGAAAGAGGAAGAGGTTTATCTTAGCCTAAAAGTGGAAATCTGGAAGAAGAAGAAGAAGAAGAACGACTTACCTCTCGAGCCGTTCAAAATAAAACAAGTGCGAACCAACTTTACTTCGAATTTCAGCAGTAGCGTCATTGGTTCAAAATGGCTCTGAGCACTATGGGACTCAACTGCTGAGGTCATTAGTCCCCTAGAACTTAGAACTAGTTAAACCTAACTAACCTAAGGACATCACACACATCCATGCCCGAGGCAGGATTCGAACCTGCGACCGTAGCGGCCTCGCGGTTCAAGACTGCAGCGCCAGAACCGCGCGGCCACTTCGGCCGGCAGCGTCATTGGTTTGTAGGTCCCCATGTACACGGTGGTTGAATCCCGAGTTGATTGTTGAGAAGCGCACTGTTCCCTGAAGTCTCACAGTTGTCCTCCCAGGGCACAGGACGAGGTTCAAGTGTCATTTCGGCAGATTGTTAACTTCTCGCAAATACTAGTCTTTTTATCTCAGAGTAAGAAAACTTCGGTCAACTTAAAATTACAATACAGATGGAGATACATCGCACTATTTTTCAGCTCTGTCTCTCACCTAGTGACTGTTTTGCTTCTGTTTATAGAAATGAGGAGCACTTGTTCACACTATGATAGCTTCCTGGGGGGGGGGGGGGGGGGGGGAATTAAGATCACGGCACAAAACGTTGAAGACTAGGAGAAATGAAAAGTTAATGAAGCTAATTGTTCTTGTTTGCGAGAATTCAACGCTCGAAAAGATGTGGCTAAGTTACACTTTACCTAAGAGATGTAAGTAGCTATATCATTTATGTATCATGTGGTCAAAATTATCCAGACGCCCATATGAAAGACGGAATTGACCACTAGATGTCACGAGAGGCGAACCCACCAGTAAAAAAGGAGTGTTGTCAGCAGGGAAGAGGTAACAGCAGAATGGATCAACCATTCGAACATAGAGTAGTCGTTCGATGTCACCGGAGTAACAAATCAGTCAGAAGTATTTCAATCCTTCTAAAGCTGCCTAACTCGCCTGCTGGTAATGTGACTTTGAAGTGGAAACCCAAAGTAACAACCACAAGTAAACCAAGGCCAAACAGACAGGGATCGTCGAACAGAGCGGAAGGTAGCTGTAAAACACTGCACGAAATCAGTCGCGAGTTCCAAACAGCTACCAGCAGTTCAGCTAACACAGTGACTGTCCGCAGGGAGTTAAAAATAATGGTGTAGAGCGGTGAAGCTGCTCCTCCTAAGCTACACATTTCGTAGTCGGTACTAAGCGGCGCTTGAGGTAGCATAAAAAGCTCGCCACTGAATGGTGGGTGACTGGAAAAGAGTGGTTTGGACTGATGGATCACGCTATACCCTGTGACAAACCGATGGAAAGGTTTAAGTTTGGCGAATGCTGCATAACATTACCTGTCATGATGCGTAGTGTCAGCAGTAAAGTACGTAGGAGATTCTGTTACGGTATAGGGCTGTTTTTCGTTATCAGTGTGCCAAGGAAGCAATTAATAAGAGGAGGAGACTACTATGCGGGTGCATGGACGGCGACCTGAGGAAGAGACTGGCTAAGTGCTTTATGTGGAGTGTGGCGTTGTATAGCGCTCAGACATGGACACTGAGAAAAGAGGAAGAAAGTATAATAGGAGCATTTGATACGTGGATTTGGAAGAAGATGGAAGGATAAAATGGACAGACAAAATGAGAAATGAGGAGGTATTGAGAAGAGTGGGGGAAATTTTAAAGGTAATCAGGGAGGGGAAACACAATTGGCTTAGGCATTGGATGAGAAGAGATTGTTTACTGATGGAGCTATGGAAGGAATGGTGAAAAGCAGACGAAGAAGAGGACCCAGAAGATAGCAGATGGTGTATAGTGTGATAGTAAACAGTTAGGAGAAAATATATATAAATTGAAGGTGGAGGGGGAAAAAGGAAAGGTAAGGGACTATTTATGTCAGCTCACATAAATAGTCGACTCCCTTTCCTTTCTTTTCTTTTCTCCCCCTTCCACCTTCAATTTGTATATAATGTATCATAGCTACGGATTCGCATGGTGTCTGCTCTTTCAGGTATGTCCGAAAGAACATACACCACACACCCATATATATGTGAGAAAACAGAGTGGGTAGCAAATAAAAAGAGCGGATGGAGAGCTACATGTGAAGACCAGCCCTAGGGCAAAATATTGATGATCATGATGATGATGGTGATGATGATGATGATGATGACGGTAAAGTCGCATAATCCCACTTATGAAAATACTAAATACCGAAGACTATGAACACAGTTGACTGCATTGTTTGCTGTGTACAGCTGAAAAACAGAATGAGATTTTCACTCTGCAGCTGAGGGTGCGCTGATATGAAACTTACTGGCAGATTAAAACTGTGTGCCGGACCGAGACTCGAACACGGGAATTTTGCCTTTCGGGGGCAAGTGCTCTACCATCTGAGCTGCCCAAGCACGACACACGCCCCGTCCTCACAGCTTTACTTCCGCCAGTACCTCATCTCCTACTTTCCAAATTTCACAGAAGCTCTCCTGCGAACGTTGCAGAACTAGCACTTCTGGAAGAAAGGAGTGCTAGTTCTGCAAGGTTTGCGGGAGACCTTCTGTGAAGTTTGGAAAGTAGCAGACGAGGTACTGGCGGATGTAAAGCTGTGAGGACGGGGCGTGAGTCGTGCTTGGGTAGCTCAGACGGTAGAGCACTTGCCCGCGAAAGACAAAGTTCCCGAGTTCGAGTCTCGGTCCGGCACACAGCTTTAATCTGCCAGGAAGTTTCACAGCAGAATAACAGTTCGCAGATGATGATTATATCAGTGCGACAGAGCACCCAGTCATAATGCAGTACCTGTAAGACAATAGTTTGTGGACAACAACATTCTTGAAACAGGCTGTCCCACCCAGGGTCACGATGTGAACCCAATGGAACACTTTTGGAATGACTTAGAACATCGAATTTGCTCCAAAGCCCTGCGCCCAAAATTACTACTCCCTCTAGTTTTGGCTCTTGCGGAAGAATAGGCTGTCATTCCTTCGCAGACCCTCAGACACCTAGTTGAGTCGCCAGCGGAGTACAAACAGTCATAAAGGCAGCGGGTATATATACCCCATGTTAATGGTCACTGATAAGTGTCCTGATACTTTTGATCAGATTGTGTGCGTACACGTGCGAAATTTCGCCTTCGCATTACCGTCTCTCCAACAAGTTGACATAAGAGTTGGGACAGAAAAAATATTTAGCACAATGAAAAGGAATTGCATGCTATTCTCCTAAATTTGGGTGTTTATTCTCTTTCATTCGGCGTCATCCTTATTGGCATCATTATTCCCATCATACTTGGTAGTGACTCCTGTTCTGCGACTTCACATACGTCAAAATGACCATTAAATTTTACGTTCTCTAGTGTCTGTGTCGGAATACTTTATGTGGGAACCTAATCTTAGTAATCTCGGTCCCCTCACACGAGATCTGAATGCCAACATCAACTAGGTTCCCAGCATTGCTGTTGTCGAGCCTCGTGGTCTACTGGCACAGGGTGGTGAGAGGTTGTGTAGTCGAGTCCAAGACGTACCACATAAATTTTCAATCTGCCTTTAATACAGACTTCATCTTTCAACGAAGTGAGGAGTCAGTAGAAATGGTAGGGGTTTTAGTTAACCTGTAGGTATTCTTTCGGCATTCTTTACGCGGTTGAATAAGTAAGGTAGATGAGGTATATAACGTGTCTCCAAATCGAAAGACTTACACACACGACCTTTGAGCCACACAGAATTATTTGAAAACGAGCTGACGGGACGTGCAGATACGACATATTTGCAAGCTGCACAGCACCGGATACGCAAGACACTCTCACAGAACGTGCTCTTTAAACTGATTCGTCATCACAGCGCTCTCTAGCGGTATTCGTCAGTATCTACTCACGAAAGGAAAGAAAATTAGGGTTTAAAATCATGTCGATGATGGGGTCATTAGACACGGAGCATAATTTTGTGTTGGAAAGCATAAGTACGTATACAGGTTGTGTCGTTTTCAGAGGAACCGCCTCGGGATTTGCCTTAAGCGATTCAGGCAAATCACATAAATCCTAGCGCTGGGTGGTCTGATGACTATTGGAACCGCTGCGCTCTAGAATTTCCTTCCACTGCGCCATCTCGGTTGGAGACTGTTGAGCAGGAGTTTTTGCAGTTGTCGACTACATCTCGCGCGCGCTACACAGCTACATTAACTTCCTTGGCAATTGTCAAAGATGCATAGAGGGAATCTTGAAGCAGACTGTGAATGTATCAGTAGATCAAACGACACTTAAGACGTTGAAAAGAGGTCTCTTTTTACCACCAGACCAAAATATCATCGAATACATTTCTTTGAAAACGGAACCACAGTTGCTAGAAACTTCTTTAAATGGGTCTATGACCAGCTGCAACTGTCAGCCAAGTCACCTTGTTGTGGCTAGGGATTCATTTAAAAAATATCATTGCTAACATATTTAGACACACAAACAAAGTATTGCTTATTTGTAAGGAGTTAAAATTTTATATCAGCGGAGCCATCGAACATAAATCCCCCAGACAGAGATTACCGTAGGGTGCCTGATAGAGTTGCCCACATTGAGGCATCCTTTGAAAATGCATTAAATCACATGCAGTGAACTTCGGAATGCTTAAATCCCATCCCAAGAAACTTTCCAGAGATCTTCACTAATCGAACTCGCAAGCGCAGTGCCAACCGAGACCCCAAAGCTGCACGGGACACAAACCCACGACAGCCATTAGCCAACGAACTGACTGAGACGCCCGCTAAACCGCCTGGGCAAAACAGGTAATAGGATTGTGGAAAGGGCCAAGGGTTGAGGTCAGTTTCTGCTTCTAATTGTCATTTATTGTAATTTAATAACCTTTACAACCAAAACGGCACATAGCCGAATCATTACCGAATGCAACTCTTTCACGGCTGAAGGCCTCCAACAAGAACTATTAACAAGATAAAAATTCAGTTAAGATAGCAATAAAATAATTCAAAAAAACAACATACGCAGAGTAGAATATAAATGGCTTAGGGCCACAACTGAATTCCAAAATTTTAGAATATATTACCATAGACCTTTAAAGGCAGAAGGCCAGCATAATTAACAACAAGAAATCTTAAAAATCATCAAGATAAAAATCCAATTAAGATAGGAATAAAATAATTTAAAGCAGCAACATATGCATGGTGCAATACCAATGGCTGAGGGCCACAATTAAACTTCAAAATTTTAAAATTTATTACCATGGTCTTTAAAGGCAGAGGATTGCAGTGTTTAAGCTTGAAAGATAAATTTAAATATTAATTTTACAAAATTTTAAGAAAACAAACAAATAACCATAAGCCTAAAATCTAAAATAGCTGACAACAGCTAATTAAACACCCGTGGCACTCAGAAGGCCTCCAGAGAGGTCGGTCTGCCCTCGTTAGGTGAGACAGGTGGTGAGCCCAGCTATATTTGATCCGTCGGAACCCAACCAAAGGGCAGCCACGGACCGACCGACACGACTTGCTTAATAAATTTTTGAGAAAAACAGTGGTGTGGGAACGCCAACGAGGTGAATTGGTTAAAGTTACATGAGCCGTATTTGAAGTGCATCAGGTTGCGCTCTATTTGCTATTCTAACCTAAGCCACACACTTTCTTATAACTGACTGGGTGAGCCAGTTCATAGGATGGGTAAAGACTACGGGACTGGAGCTTCGTAGATGACTGTAGTGTTATAAACAACTTTCTAAAACGATTTCTCAAATAATTGATAAATCGCTGAAAACCTTCCGGAGCAGAAGTCGGACGACCACATGAAACTATTTTAGGAAAAACAGACGATAGACTGAAATTCGCTGTAAAGGCCTGTAACTCTTATGTTCAGCATCGATCGTATTTCTTTCACGTAACTTTCTACGTAGAATTCAATATCTGTGTAGTCTTTGTGCACGACAATCGGTGGCCACGATTCAAACAGTTAGAATCTTCAGTGCTAAAGGAGGCAAGAGTTGCAGCAAGACTGAGTTAATTATGTGTCGCATGTGGATGTAAAGGGTGACAATTATTGAAGTATATGAAGACAAAAAACGTAAATTAGTTACAAACTGCGGCATGCACACTATTCAAATGCGTTCCCCAAAGTGCTGTTCGGTAGTCACCATCCCATCGAGCAATATCGCACCATTTACTCCGTGACTGGTTATTGCACACCACACAATCACCGGTTGAGGATCAAGGGACTTCTCGATTGCGAAACGGGGATTCTCAGTCAACAATTTCGCCAATGTTGCTTACTGACGAACCCATGCAAATAAAAAGTGGGCTTCGTAGCTAAACAAGATGCGCTTGCGCATACTAATTCCCATTATGCCCCACGGGCAGCCGTGCTGTTTGAACGTCCTAACACATACCGTTCAGAAGTTATGACGATTTTATTTAATATAGTTCAATAATTGCCACCCTTTATATTGGCTATTAAATCTCGGCAATTATTGGTTTGCTCTGATTCATAAAATTTCGGCGCCAACAAGACAATTTACAATGCAATTTTACATGAAGAGCCGTTATCACGTATGACGTCGCCTTGTTTGTGCAACAGAAGACCCCGCAGTCTTCACTTTCAGCACAACTAAAGTTCAGTACTGTATATATTTGTATGGAGCAGTGAGTTGCTTAATGTGCAAATAATATGTAATATAATTTTCAACTTTGTACTAAGGACACTGATTTATTCCTGAGCCATCTACCTGGACAGGTTCCTTTTCCTGGTGATGCCACAATTCCTAGTGTCCGAATTCTAATACAGTTCGGAAATATTACTGTTTCAAAGGTGTTTATTAACTTCAGTGGCGCTATAATTTTCTCAAGCGTTTAGTTAGTCCTTTGTACGAAGTGCTCCATGTGGTCAGTAAAGTGAATAGTTGAAGTATTTCACAAGAATTATTGCAAAGAAAAAGGCCTAGTTACAATACCTAATTTTCATTCGTATCGAAAGCTTTGCTCAGTAATAGAAATAACAGAACAGAAATGTGATTATAAGAAGCATTTGCATTCAATTACAGTTGAAAGGCCTACTCAACTATTATTTACTTTGCGAGTTTGTAATAGTGCTTTTATCCATGTATTCAGTATCATTGCTGTACAGCGTTTGAAGTGTTTGTTCGAAATCCAATTAGCAGATTGAACAATTGCTGCCCCTCTCCCCACCTCTCCCCATGCCCCCCCCTCCCCCTCCAATCACCAAATGTTGAGTCGGCAGTTCAATAATCCTTACAGTGAAAGTACTTATGAAGTATAGTAATCATTCTAGAGGACCGGCCGTGGTGGCCGTGCGGTTCTAGGCGCTTCAGTCCCGAACCGCGAGGCTGCTATGGTCGCAGGCTCGCATCCTGCCTCGGGCATGGATGTGTGTTATGTCCTTAGGTTAGTTAGGTTTAAGTAGTTCTAAGTTCTAGGGGATGTTAAGTCCCATAGTGCTCAGAGCCATTTTTGGACCATTCTAGAGATATTTGTTTTCTTGTTAATATAACTGGCTACAACTTATTAAACCATAACAGATTCAGGACTTAATGCTCCACTTGTAAAGAAACATTAATCACATTAGTTAACATAATATTTTCATAACTATTTAGATATTACTATCTTTACATTTTAAGCTTTTATCTCTGTTCTTCATGAATAGATACTTTACAAATACTTGCTAGTTTGTGCTATTGTTACGTATCCAGCTTGCAAAACAGATTTCAGTCCCAAGTAAAGTCTCATACAGCAGGTAGTTTTCTTGATAAACATTATATTTTCTTGCCTAAGTAGGCAGGCGACTGTCTTTGATTCACTTGACTACAGTTTTGTTTTACAACTTGAATATCATTGGTTCGATCCCCCAAAGTATTACAACCGCTCCCTATCAAACCATAATCGTCTAGGTAATGAAACGTAGTTCTGTCGCTTTACATGGTCATGGTCATGGTCAACTTTAATTCCTGTCATAGGAGTAACACCACCAGGAACTTACTCATGCGGTATTAACCGTTATTGGTGTGGGTCCGAAGGAAATGTCATTCAGTCTCTAAAGAAGTAGCTTACAAACCACTCGTTCAACCTGTTCTTGACTACTGTTCGTCAGTCTGCGACCCTCAGCAGGTAGGGTTAATAGAGGCGCCTTTTGTCGAGGTTCGTGTGATAAGTGCCGAATCGTGACGATGCTTGTCACACTTGAACGGTTCCTATTCCAGCAGAGACGTTGTACATCACGGACAGGTTTACTTTTATAATTCAGTGATCGTACTTTAGAAGAAGAGTGGGACAACGTTTCAATTTTCCCACACACCCTGAATATAGCCTCGAGTTGTTGCAGAAGATTAGAAGATGGGAACACTCCTTCCTCTAGCATTCTGACAGGCATCAGACAAAGGTGCATTTTGTTAGCACTTCTTTTCATATTATCCACAGATTTGATAATGAGAAAACTATGGACAACACCAACATTGGTATACATTGGTTGAGCAGTGTAGACTTACGGATCTGGATTTTAGATGACGCCGTTCTTCTGCGAGAAACACCACAATATTCATAACTAATGACTACCAAGATGGGTGGAATGTCTGTTCTGCAGGGCTAAAAATAAATGATGATAAGACAAAACAGTGTGTATAAACAGTGGAAATGTATGTTTCCAGATAAAAGTGCAACAGAAAGTTCCACAAGATGTTGACCGATTTTCATACTTCAGCAGCCTTATCTTTAATAACAGGGTCGTAGCCGCAGACATCAGCACCCGCAGAACTGGGAAAGCTTCCTCACTCTTCGAACGAATGTGACCCGAATGTCACTTAGAACCTGTGTCCACAATGCTTCGTTCGTATCCATCTGTCACCGTACCGATGCCCATACATGCATGTGAGACGTAGAAAATGTCAGCAAAATGAGCACGCAAGCTCAGTGTTCTGCACCAACGATGTTTCAGTCGAATTTCGAAGATCAGTTATCGCTACCATGTTTCGAGTGGCGAAGTGGTGAGAGGAACTGGTCTACACAGTCTGCAAAAAGTCGTCGCTGAAAGAAGATTGAAGCTAGTGGAGCATTTTCTACGCTTGAAAGGTGGAAGAATGCCACAGTCAGCACTGTTGTGGAAACCAACTTTTGCAAAACACATTCAATGAATGGACATGAATTAGGAGGAAGCTGAAAACACGGCAACTAATCGAGTTCGTCAGAGGAAACTTGTTATCAGATTTGCTACCCAGCACTGGAGGAAGTGGTCTACGTTACACGCATCTTGCAAATTGACCGCAGCGGGAAAGCTGGAGAAATTCGAGCTACTTCGGAGGCTAACCGGCTGCTGTTCTTGAAAAGCACCTCCCGCGAATGCAAGATGAAAGAGAGGAAGCAGTGGGACTGCAAGTGCCCTCAGCTTCACTCCATTAGGTTGCTGCCAGAGTACGGCTGTAGATAATTTGAAACATCTTGTAGTTCATCTTGCACCGAACTCGTACTCGAGATGACGGTCCCCTTCCGGAATCACATTCAGCTTTTCTGTGGTTTCCATAAAACCACTTAAGACAAGTGTCCAACTGACCTCTTTAAAAGGGCGGCCAGTCCTTATCCGGTTTGGACTTACGCCATGTCTCTAATGACCCTGTGGTCGACGGAGCGCTAAACTCTAACCTTTCAAATGTTGACACAAAGTCAGTTGAGGGATGTGTGGTGTTATTTCCCTCATTTTATCTGCGCTATCTTTACGGGATTGATGCAATCAGCTGGAGAATATTCGCAGTTTCTCCCCTGAAACACGGTTATTGGACTTTTCAAAGCCTGTTCTCACAAGATCTATGGCATATTTTTTCGAGTGTCTGCTGCCTGAGATTTCTCAACATTTATGTACTTTCTCTCGCCATTCGCATCACCCTTCTATGTGCGCGCTCAATGTCGCCTGTTAGACCGGCCTGATAGGGCTCCCAGTAGCTTCAACAGTATTCAAGTATGGGCCGCACAAGAGAGTTTTTTTTTTTTTTCTTTCATATATCTCAAAAGTTAAACTGTAGCCTGCCATTTGCCTTTAAAAATGAGCCTATGAGACCGCTATTGACTGTTAATGCCCTACTAATACATTACTCAAAGTTCAAGAAATTTTTACATTTCGTAACGAGCAAAATCACGGATTTCTATGCAGTAACAGTCTTTGTAACAGACTGATATTTTGAAGAGATCTACTGTAGTGTTACAGGTACCCCAATTTTATGACATTTGACTGCATCAAATGGGAAAAAGATGAGGTTATAAATGCTATGCGTTTACCCTCCTTAGTCCTTATGCAGCATCCACGGTACAATTAAATTTTACTTTTTCCTAGTTCAGGGTATTAACTAAACTCGCTGTGACTGACTGCAGCATATGCGAGGGTTGGAACTTTAATAGTGGCAACTATTTATTTACAGCTTGTACAAAATAGATACGTGTTTCAAAGTTTTACTGACCTTCAAAGTAGTAACCAGAATTGTGTATAACCCGTTGCCAGCGATGTGGAAGACGTAGGATACTCTTAGAAGTGACAGTTGTGTTGGCAGTTCGAGCGGCGCGGTCTGTTACTCGACGAATTTGTAGCAGTTCTGAAGTGAATGCCGTGAAGTGTTTCCTTCAGTTTAGAAATCGAGTTGAACTTACGAGGGCTTAATTCAGGGGAGTGCAGTAGGTGGTATATCACTTAGCAACTCCATCAGTCAAACAAATCAGTAACAGCTTGCACTGTCCCTGCTTGAGCATTGTCCTTCAAAATGATGGTCAGGTCCTGCAGAAAGTGTCATCACTTCTGTCTCTAAGCTGGTCGTAGGTTGTGTTCGTTAAATGAACAGCATAGACACAGAAGCGATGACACTTCCTGTACCAAAACAGGGTCCTTTTAACTCGGGAATGAAACGCGCCTTTTTCTTTCTCGCCACTCTCATCCCATATTCGTCTTGGCAGCGTGATCTTACCATCTTTGTCATCTACGTTCCCCACCAGAGAATCGCAAGACAAAGCCTTAAAGCAGCATACTTTCAGAAGACCCAATGTTACGATACGAAATTACAGAACCACCCAGCGTCGAATGTTAATGAAAGTCAATACCAGTTCCTGGGGTCTTCGATAAATGTGCGTGACGTCAAAATGACGTCATGTTTGCACAAAGTCTTGTGGACTGTAGGTTACCCAGCCTCACCACCACGGCGCCTTCAGCACAACGGCGTGCCGAGCGACACCCGCCCTTCAGGACTGGGCTCTCCCTATGGCGGGGGCGGCGGAACCACCTTATGCACGCGATACTGCTCTTTAGATTACGAGTTAAGCCGCTCCCAGGGTCCACCTCCCTCTGGTTAGCAGGTTGTCGCCTGTTCTGGTGGCTCGCCGAGACTCGGCTAATTCTGCAGCCCAGTACAACGTGCGGACCAAATACTCGTAAGTAATCCGGTTCACATTACTAGTGGGACGGCTTGACGTCTGAAATCATCCGCGTCCCATTTTTATATAAAAGTTTGGTTAATCAAGATAAAAAGGAAAAAATCTCATTATTGGATGATCATAGAATGATCAACACTAACCAATAATGAAACAATAGACTGCCACCAGCCTGACACATTTCGAAGTGACTGCTTATTTCATCACAACAATATGTTTCAATGAAGTATTGAAACTACATTTTGCAACGAACTATTCTTTCTACATCTACATCTACATACATAATTCGCAATCCACCATATGGTGCGTGGCGGAGGGTACCTCGTACCACAATTAGCATCTTTCTCCCTGTTCCACTCCCAAACAGAACGAGGGAAAAATGACTGCCTATATCCCTCTGTACGAGTCCTAATCTCTCTTATCTTATCTTTGTGGTCTTTCCGCGAAATTTAAGTTGGCGGCAGTAAAATTGTACTGCAGTCAGCCTCAAATGCTGGTTCTCTAAATTTCCTCAGTAGCGATTCACGAAAAGGACGCCTGCTTTCCTCTAGAGACTCCCACCCGAGTTCCTGAAGCATTTCCGTAACACTCGCGTGATGATCAAACCTACCAGTAACAAATCTAGCAGCCCGACTCTTAATTGCTTCCATGTCCTCCCTCAATCCGACCTGACATGGATCCCAAACGCTCGAGCAGTACTCAATAATAGGTCGTATTAGTGTTTTATAAGCGGTCCCCTTTACAGATGAACCACATCTTCCCAAAATTCTACCAATGAACCGAAGACGACTATCTGCCTTCCTCATAACTGCCATTACATGCTTGTCCCACTTCATATCGCTCTGCAATGTTACGCCCAAATATTTAATCGACGTGACTGTGTCAAGCGCTACACTACTAATGGAGTATTCAAACATTACAGGATTCTTTTTCCTGTTCATCTGCATTAATTTACATTTATCTATATTTAGAGTTAGCTGCCATTCTTTACACCAATCACAAATCCTGTCCAAGTCATCTTGTATCCTCCTTCAGTCACTCGACTACGACACCTTCTCGTACACCACAGCATCATCAGCAAACAGCAGCACATTGCTATCCACCCTATCCAAAATATCATTATGTAGATAGAAAACAACAGCGGACCTACCACACTTCTCTGGGGCACTCTAGATGATACCCTTACCTCCTATGAACACTCACCATCGAGGACAACGTACTGGGTTCTATAAGACCCATTCCAGGACCATTTTTTCATAATTTTTAGATGTTTAGCATTGAATTTTCTGAGTACTGCATATATTTATTTTCCAACATAAATGGTATTCATAGTTGGGTGAATACCAAAAATTTTTAAATCTGATATTTTAATCTTATTTTGTCTCATACCATTTCACCGACCATCAATGTAAACTTTTCACTCATAAATTCTTAGCTCAGGACTGAGGAGAATAAGAGATTAATACGAAAAGCAACGGACCTATTACGTTTCTCTGGTACATAACAAATATTTTTCTGTGTCTGTAGGTGACTCTCCCTCCAGGATAATGTGCTATGTACTGTAAGTCAGGATAGTTTCTGCACCAGAGTTTGATAGCGGTTAAAAGAGCGCTGCACCAGGAGTCCTCGTCATTCTCCACAGAACGATAAAAAGTCTCCTTTGCGTGTGCAGATTACGCTAGCCAATAAAATTTTAATCTTTTACTGGTATGAAAACAGATAATCTTTGTTTTCGAGTGCGCCGATAGCGAAAATGTTAATGAAAATGCAAGATTTGTTCTCGTTTTGAAGCTGTGATAACTTTACGTTATTACCTGTATAAGCTTATGCATGTATTTACTTTGGTGTTAGCTCTCGGAGGAAGGTCACTGAAGGCACAAACGCTTTGCCTGGTGTTGTAGTTTTCTGCTGATGATTCCCTGATTAGTGATCAGCACTAATCGGCTAACACTGTTGCACACCACTTTCCCAGGTATCTCATTTGCATGTCCGAGATTTGCTGGTCGAAGCGTTCCACGTGCTCGTTGGTTACAGTACCACAGCTGTCAGGAAAGAAAGCCAAGTGAGAAAGCAGGAAATCTAACTTGAAGGACATGTTGCAGCCCAGTCTGTTGTAGCAGTGCAGAAGATTTGCCATAAGATCCTTGTAGCTCTCTGACCTCTTATTTCCCAGAAAGTTTATTGACACTTGAACAAAGGCATCCCAAACTAACTATTCATCATATGTCAGGATGGTACTGAAATGCTCATCTTTGCGTACCTGTGGAAAAACGAAAATCGCCTCACTATAACATGGAAATTTCGTGAGCAAATAGAGAAATGCTTCCCCAGTTTTGTATATGGCCTCAATGAAGTTTTTCATTATGCCCAATTTTATACGAAGAGCAGAGAGAATTATATTCTTGGATTCGACAAGCACTCCTTGCATAACATTGTGAGGTCCTGATTCAAGCGATTGATGCTTAGGCTAGTCTTTCCATGCTTTGGCGCAGCTATCCCGGAGTAGAGACACAGGAACCAATAGAATTTGGTGCGGCCGTGTTGTAGCCCAAGTAGTATACCTACAACTTACCGATCCCTGGAAATCTGCCATTTAAACTTGTTGTAGGTCAATCGCAATAACAATTGTCTCATCATACATTCATTTCGTGGAATGTGCATACCCAATCGTAATCGATGGTAACACGTTGCCATTATGCAGTGGCACTGAAAGATTCAGGCAGCCGCACACAGTAGGAAAATTGGGGCTGACAAGACTGCACGAGTGAGACAGTTCCACACTGGAGACAAAGTCTTGCTGAAGTTCAAATGGTTCAAATGGCTCTGAGCACTATGGGACTTAACTACTGTGGTCATCAGTCCCCTAGAACTTAGAACTACTTAAACCTAACTAACCTAAGGACATCACACACATCCATGCCCGAGGCAGGATTCGAACCTGCGACCGTAGCAGTCGCGCGGTTCCGGACTGCGCGCCTAGAACCGCTAGACCACCGCGGCCGGCTCTTGCTGAAGTCCTTCCGGCTGTCTAAGAAGGTGAAATAGCAGTGCCAGAGGTTCTTCACGGTGTGTAATGGGCCTTTCCATGTGCGCAGAATCGGTCATGAGAACGCCCTGAAGATGAAAAGGTCGATCGACCTTCACCACGTTTGTCACTTGAAGCATTTCATAGAATAGGGTCTTCGTGATGTATCACACATCTGTTTAGATGTAGAAGTTTTAGTTATTGTTCTTTTATGTTTTGTAAGTGTACGGTAATTGTGTAAACATTAGGTGTCATATAGGGTTTGTTTTTGGTTATATGGGTTGAGTGGAAACAAGGTTGCAATGGGCATTTATGTCTGACGACTGCATTTTATCTGTGTCATTTTTAAGCGTCACATCCATCTTAAAGTTGTGTTTTTTTGTTTGATTTTTGTTCTGGGACTGCTTTTCTCATGGAGCACTGATCTGGAATGCGAACGACATAATTATAAGTGGTACTTTTCGGTGTTTGGGCGAATGCATTCTCTTTCTGGGGTCATGACTGCCACATGGGCAGAAAGTCAGATTGCGTTGCGCTAAAAACATCGTGTGTCAGTTTAGTGAATATCTGAGTACGTTCAGTTTTGCTTAGCTGTTTGAAAATCAAATAACGTAAGATGTTTATCAGCATAATCATTCATTAATTTTTCTAAGGGGACGTTTCAGTTTTTAAAAGCAGCTATGTATCATGTAACAGTATTATTTGTTTCTTAATTCTGGACCATTGCTGCGAGGTTAATACGAAGCTGGCTGTGAAATGTCTCTCGTATTTGCAACTAATCTCACACAGAATAGTTATATTAATTAGGGTAGCTCGAAAATGTTTAGTATTTCCTTATCATTCCTACCAGATTATTGTTTGCAAGAGCTACAGAATGATTTTGTTCAGTTTTACATATACAGCTATTCGGAAATAATTTCAATTTGAGTAAATTATCTTAGAAAATTGCTTTAATGAATTCAGTGTTCGACAGATTAAGCAGTATAGAAAGCAGAATTTCGAGGTAAGTGCATTGTGATTAAATTAACAGCTCTCTGTGACACGAATTTCAATCAATGATATAGGAGAAACAATCTTTTCATGTTTAAGGTTCAAAAGTTCTGGACAAACAGGGAAATAAAATATTTTTTCGAGTTTTTTGATTTATTAAACATTATGTCAGGAGGTGCTCCATTTCGTCGAATGATTTGAGTTTCGTGTGAGATCAGCAAATTTTGAAGCGGAGAGGAAAATTTACGAAAATAACCAGGGAAACAAATTCTTAAATTCTATAGGAGCTCCATCTGCTTTATTTAAAACCGAAAACGTCTGCCTGTTGTTGCATATTGCCGATTTTTTACTGCAAGAAAGCGTAGCTCCTGAGGTAAAAGACAGAATTTAAAATTACAGGTTTTTTTTCAAGCCTAGAAACGCGTATTTAAGGCAAATCATCAAAATAATTTTACATATTGAAATGACATAGACCAGTTTTTTTCAGTTACTTTACGCACTGACATAAGTTTCCATTCTTTCATTACAAGGCCATGTAGAAGAGGGAAGCACTAGAATCCCTATGCGGTCTCAGCTCTAAAACTCGTGAAGTTCGTATAGCTGCAGAGTGCTTAACAGGAGCGTTCCGATACAGACCCAGCCATCAGTATGTGACGTCACAAGTGTGAGCGCAGGCCTGTAGTCGAGGTGGTGTTGGTGTAACCCACCAGTTAGCCGGCACAGTAGACAACGCAGCGACACGCAGACAACCAGGGCTACCCCTGCCGGGAGAACAATGGCCACCACGCACCACACTCGCTTTCGCTGACAGGTGACACGAGAGAAGTGACCTTGGGGAATCCTCAAGCGCGGACCGCTATCTTCCCGGCGCGCACCTTCACTCGCTGTGGGACGAACCGACGCCAGCCGGTGGTCCGGCCCGACAAGCTGCGTGAGATGGAAGGAGGGGCGACTAGGGTGCTCCGCTGTCAACACAGCTACCCATGAACAGTGCCCATGGAAGGGCGTCTCCACTGGCCACGGTGTGAGGGTGGGGTTGATCTGCTATTCTGTTATTCTGCGCAACCGATTAATCTGAGATGTACCCTTTACCCTGTGGCTCCTGGAAGATGCAATTTCCACCCCCACACTACTACAGAAGTCAGACAGACGCTCCTAACGTTCTGAAGAGAAATGCCTGAAAAACTTTCAGCAATAAATATCTTCTGGAGTCGTCCGCTGTAGGGAAATGACACAAAAATTCACAAAATTTCTTGCCTAACTAGTGGGATACTTGGGTACTGGAGTAGTGCTAGTTAGTGTAATAAAAACATGAAACTAACGAAAGTTATTATTTATTTTGCAGAAATTCTGAGAAATCACAATGGCACTTTTAGTTATGAATTGAACAAGTCAGCCGGCCGCGGTGGTCTCGCGGTTCTAGGCGCGCAGTCCGGAACCGTGCGACTGCTACGGTCGCAGGTTCGAATCCTGCCTTGGGCATGGATGTGTGTGATGCCCTTAGGTTAGTTAGGTTTAAGTAGTTCTAAGTTCTAGGGGACTGATGACCACAGCAGTTGAGTCCCATAGTGCTCAGAGCCATTTTTTTGAACAAGTCATATCCTGGTTCTTTTTGGAATGTGAAGTTTCCTCTCAAGGATAGGATTCGCTAATGAAATTTCTATACAAAGTTTAAGATTGTTATTGACTTGGCAGAATGGCTGAAAGGCGCGCCTACTCAACTTGAACAATTATCCTTTAGAATGTTGCTAGGTATGGTCGAGGCTGTCGCGTGTGAAATGCAGCAAAGTGTACTGTTATAGAGGAAATATGGTGCTCGCAAAAGCTGTAGCTCACAATACCGTAAGCTGCAGTGACTGCTGTCTGCGCCACTCGCTGGTGACAAATAAGATAACTCTCGTTCTATCTGGATTGACCTTCGCCAATCAAATTCTCCCTACGTCTTGATGAAGTCAAGGATTCCTATTCGCCTCTAGTCTAACTATTGGCATGGTACACGGGTCAGACAACCAGTCCACCGCGATGCTACTCAAAAATTCGCTCGCAGGCGTTTAACTATAACTCTGTCTGTTCACACCACACAATAAGTGTGTCGCAAGGACTTAATTGCAAAGACTCAATATGGAGTCGCACTTCAATTTGCTCTCGACAGAGGTGCTCTCCCAGTGAAGTACTGAGGAGAGACTTGTTCCTCGCTCCAAGAGCGACAACGGAATGGCGCCTCTCCACGCCAAACGTGAAGGGGTATATCTTTCGGTCTCTTCCATTACTCCTTCAGCTCAAGGCGTCAGAAATATCGTCTGCCAATCAGCATTCCTCCTCTAAAACGGGAGAATGACGCTTCATTTAAGGCAACCAATCCAGAAATCTGTAGTATCGGCGTTTGGCGTTTGCTGTCTCCCTGTGAAAATCTCTGAAACTGCGTGCTATGTGTAAAGAATGTGTAGGTTGGACGCTCCCACACAATGTAGCGGAATTTGGTTTTAAGCCGAACACAGGGTCGTTCCCCCTTTCATTCGGGCACACGCTGTCTGCTCCATGGGCAGCCGAGGTTGACTCGTCCTCTGAAGAGACTGGCCCCTCTTGAACTTAAAGCTCCTGTGGCCGTTGTGTCGGGAATGTATGTGTGTATGCCAGCCTCGAGTATTTCAAGCCCGATGCGCACTTGTTATTTGCATATCGTTTACATGAATTCATACAACATTGACTTTATCTTATCGAGTTCGGGTTCAAATGAAGCGTCTTGATGTGCTTAATATGCATGTGAGGGCGGAATATGTAAGCAATGAAGGTCAGGAGACCACGACGTCTTACAACGGGACATCCTGCAGCTCTTCGTATGTGCTGTCAGACAGCTGGTCCACATGTGGGCATTATCCACATGACCGCCTGCAGTCTGTTCCTACCACCAGCACCTCGCAGCTCTACGAGACACGGCACTCGGTCCTCCCGTCGGCGCGCCAGGTGTAACACATTGAGACAAGCGGTGTCTGTCATGTGTGCAGTTGGTCCTCATGTGGGCGTGGTCTGTGTGACCGCCCGCTCCCCACAGCGGCCAGCGGCAGCGCTGGGGCGTGATGTGCATCTAACATCTTGCGTCACGGCCACACCCTCTGACTCACGCGAAGGCCTGGTCTGTAAGACCGCCTGCAACTCGCACCACGAATCCATACTGCCACTACGACACACCTCCTTAAGCAAATTGTAATTAAAAATACTACTGTGCCGTCAGTCTGTGTTATGTAGTGTCTTATGTAAAACAATGCTCTCGACGCCTTCATGAAATAGGTCGAGCGCAAGAATGCTGCCATCCACAACTTATTTCATAAACAAAAAAAAAAAAAAAATGTATTTCATTGTTGTTGTATGCACAAACGTTCAGTGGTTCAGTTTCTTGTCAACGTCTATTTCACTGGTGAACATTACACACTATACTTGCCTGTTTGCTTCCTTGTCATAGATCTAGGTACGTCTAAAATGGCTCTGAGCACTATGGGACTCAACTGCTGAGGTCATTAGTCCCCTAGAACTTAGAACTAGTTAAACCTAACTAACCTAAGGACATCACAAACATCCATGCCCGAGGCAGGATTCGAACCTGCGACCGTAGCGGTCTTGCGGTTCCAGACTGCAGCGCCTTTAACCGCACGGCCACTTCGGCCGGCTAGGTACGTCTCATTTTAGTTTTGGTAACCACTAAACCACAACAGGCCACTGTGGGTCAGTCCCTGCTATAAACATTCGTAGTTTTGTGTTTTCTTGTAACGTTTCTATCATATTTCACTTGTTTTTCTTCTTTTGTGTACACTGGATAATTTATTTTCGTATATATCGTCATCAGTTTTCACTTACTGTTAGTCTTGTAATACAACATATTTTTCATGTGCAAATTGTGGCAAATGGCTCTGAGCACTATTTTGTGTTTATTACAAGAACAGCATACCTTGCGAGACGGGATGACGAATCTCCAGATGTCGCGTTTCTTAGATGCTGCCGGGCCTCGCAAAAAGGGCGCCCACCTAATCGCTTTATGGACGACACGGAGCTTGTTTTCACTAGGAAGCTTCCCTCACCTTGTGAGATGCGCTGGTGGTTTGGCTGTAGGACCTCCAGGCATTGTGTGCTGTTTTTTCCGAGAACAGAATGTGTACTGTACTGCACCGCAGTGATTGGTTGAGGAAGATCGGGTCTCCTTGCTAGAAAACATGATTGGCACGGTAACCATTGCTGAGCCATGATACGCTTATTCAGGAACATCGGGTGGAACGGCTGTTTTTTGTTTGCAAGGTGTTGAGCAATGGTAGAAGCGTAAACTTGCTTCTCGACCGTTGCGGAGTACAGACGCTAGAGCTCTTCCATTTCTACGGAGAGAGCATTTAGTTGTAAACTCGTCCGGACACCTGAACGGAACTTTAATATTTTCGCGGAAGTGAGACAATGACCGACGGAAGTGGGGTCATCTCCCGCACTACGACGCACCACCGGAACTTGCAAATTCGGATGTGCCCGAACGCAGACGATGGCTTCCCTTCTTTGATCAGCTACATCAATAACGTTGCGCAGCTTCGGCAAAATCAGAAGATTATCAATCGTTTTAAGGCCATCTTTTTTATAGCAGCCTTATACTTGCAGTTGTCACTCCCAGCGTTCATTGCATGCTTCATTATTTATTGACACAGGAGACCAACCATTGGAATGATACAGCAGAGTGTGCTTGCCTAGATTGGCATTCTTCCCCTCACAGTAGCCAACCTCATCTACCCATAAATTCCAGTTAGGTTCCCCAAGTCTATTGCCAACCAACTTGAGCTCGTGTTAATAACATGTTATACAGTTGAAGTTTCTGTTTACATGTTTGTTCTCTCTTGACCTTCATAGTAGTTGATAAATCTCTTTGTGATACCGTAGGTCCTTGTTATTATTTTTTTAATGACACTGATTCTCATTCCCTATGACGTCATTTATTTTGTTGTGGGTTTGAAGGAATTAAATTAATTGTATGTCACATTAGTCAACTCATTAGATGATGCACACGCAGGGGCAGATTTCATTGCGCTATTGATAAACGTGACACCTCTTGTGTGTGTTGATTACGACTTTTTAGTCGTTTGGCAGACGAAGAACTCCCGCCACCACAGGCAAGCTTGCAGCACGCACTTGAGACTTCTCTGGACGAGTCTATGAACAGCCATCACTGATCAGTATTATAGTCAATGCCCATGGCTGCCATTAGTCTCCATACATTACTGCAAAATACCAAATTCTTTTCACTTTCAAAAAGTGGAAGGAACAGCATATAGTGCTTATTACGTTCTCATATTTACCACTTTATCAAGACAATCCCACTATTGTAGTTTTGACGCCAACAGTTCAGCACCTTTCGGAAATTCCAGATACCTCACTAGGTCATTAAGTTCTTAATGTGTTGTTCCCTGAATCTCTGTACACTCACCGTTACACACAAAATCGTGGTCTTTCGAAGAATTGGGTTTTGAAGGTATGGTGCAGCGTTAGTTTCACTATCGATCTCGTGACTAACAGAGGTTGTATGGCCGACGGTATGTTAGGATATGTCAAGGAAGAATTTTTCTTCTCGAAAATTCCACGTGTTAATGGTGTTGTCATACAAAAGCAAAACACGTTCACTTGGTTTGATGGTTCTTGTGAGATCAAGAGTAAAACAAAGCCTGTGGAAGATCTTCTACGATTCAAGCGCAAATGTAGACGCGAGACACAATATGTGCAACGTACATGAGGAGCCCAGGGCTTGTCCTGGTCCTCGACTCCACAGCCAAAGTACAGTCTGTCCGCCTTCCTCATATATGGCGTTATTGGCCTTTCATTGTAGCCTGTCCGCAAATGCAGCAAAAGTTCTCAGCACTGTTTAAGCATTTGCGAGGTACATTGGATCACAGGAATTACAGTGACCACACGCACTAACTACGTTTCATTTGAGAGGCACCCACATGCCTTGCTCATACTGTGGCATCAAGCAGTCAGGCCTGCAACATGAGTGGTCTGCCAAGCGAGTGGATTTATTATTCCAGAATGAGATTATCACTCTGCAGCGGAGTGTGCGCTGATATGAAACTTCCTGGCAGATTAAAACTGTGTGCCCGACCGAGAATCGAACGCGGGACCTTTGCCTTTCGCGGGCAAGTGCTCTACCATCTGAGCTACCGAAGCACGACTCACGCCCGCGAAAGGCAAAGGTCCCGAGTTCGAGTCTCGGTGAGGCACACAGTTTTAATCTCCCAGGAAGGATTTGTTCTTATTTATCGAGTAACATCAATGACTGATTATGAGCTCTAGTACTCACAATTAAGTTACAAATTATTCTCCTGTTTGAATATCACGCAACGGAAACGGATAACGCACATCTGACTGTTAGGAATTTACACAACTCTGATTGCTCACTACGCTCTGGCAATACCACATTTTCTTTCTTACCCAACGGCTTTGATCAATACGTGGCCATCGCACTGAATATGAATGGCGCACACATTATAAATTCTGGATATCATGACTACACACTATTCGAAGAACAAGGCCACCAATCTTTTTCTTTTCACTATCCATTTTATTCCGATAAATTCTATTATGATTCAAACATAACCTAAACACACCATTACATTTTATACAACAATTATACATGAGAAACTCCGCCCACTGGGCGTGGCTTTACATTGGTGATTCTCTATCTTATGGTCTCGTAATTATCTAACGCTACAGTGCACTTTCTGGATAGGATGGTGGATCTTTTGCTATATCTCACACTTCGACTCTCACACCCATCATCACGAAAATTTCCTCAAGACCAAGCGGTACAAACAGGAACATGCATAACCCACTGCCTCTGAGCCTATCTTGTTACTCTCCCGTACAAACCACACATAATTAAATTACGTGAAATACATCACACTGGCAACATAGAATACAATCACAAAGAATAGTCACAACGTTAGAATCACTTCACTTTCAGCTTCCCCACTTCAATTTAGTAATCATCCCAGTTTCACACGACACTGCCCCACTCCGTAACTTTTCTTTCCTACTACGAACTCTGGAGGATATATGCACGTCTTCCTGTGCAATGCAAGCCAAGTGGCGTTGCTGGATAGACGGCTGACTCATCTTGCTTCTCTCTCAGAGTATTAGAGTTTGAATCTAGCGTCACACGGAAACATAACACGCAAAGTAATATTAAGATCATATTCGTCACACACACGAGTCCTCAAGTCGTACCTTGCACGAGTACTTCTCTTTATCCTTTGTCTCATACACAGATTGAGACTCACACAGTACTCACCACGTGGAAGTACTCGTCTCTAATTTCAAGTCCTGCACACGCCATTTCTTAAATATTTCCAACTTATAGTACACACGCCAGTAATTGAGCTTAACTTTAGCACTCGGAAGTATTTTAACTTAGTACTAGCACTTGCAAGTATTTCAACTTATCAGGCGCTCAAAGCTCAGGTAAATTTCATCTCTTTGGTTCCACCAAAGGTGACCAAAGGACCGTCTCAAAGATGATCATATATTGTACATTCACTATCTGCGGTTAGCAGACGACTATACATTCATTCATTTCACAGACCTCACTAAATTGGATGTAGGGATTTATTTTGTGGGAGTGCACATGTGATCAATTAAGTAAATAAATTGTCCTTCTTCCCTACACTGGTATCCGGCTTCGGTTTATTAAGTGAAATTGAGTTATTATTACAAAAAATATGTTGTTCTGACAAGAATAACGAAGAATGTTGTACCTATTTTCAATTTCGGGCGGTACTGTGCCCTTTCACAGTAACACGTTATGCTAGCACGCGGATGGAACACAGCTTGTAACAGACTGAAACTACACTTAAACGAAGCATGCTCCGCTCCTCCCTTGCCCTTCCCCTTCCTCTTGTTGCTAACAGGTTGGGCTAAAAATAGCGACAAAATGCATACAGCTATTGTTGCCTGAAACTTATTGCTCTGTCTGCCATCAGCACAATTCGAAGCCTGAAGGGATGGACATTGAATGCTAATAAAATATAATGAAATGCGTCCTGTTTAACTTGGCAACGAGAGCTAATTCGTTTTCGTTATCAGTGTGATCAATATAGTCAACAAAAATTTATTTCATTCCATTTACATTTCCACTATTGGATAGTGTTATAGAAATTCTAGAAATTTTCCGACGTGTTGTCCACCTTCTAAAGCCGCTACTACAATAGAACTGAGGCGCGTCAAGAAGTCTATCATATGCGTCCTAATCAAGCATCAAAACTCCAAGTTGTTCCCCTCAGCGTGGAAAACTCATGAAGTAATCACTCAACCTAACAAAAATCATTTCCTTCCAAAGTGCTGTCGTCCCATCTAGCTGAAAGGTTTCTTTATTTTCCAACATTAACACAGTTGAAGTATCTTAACACAGACCAGTTTCGACCCCTCAAACATCCGTCCTAGATTCAGTAACTGCGCTGTATGGTCCTTCTGTACAGCATGTGTAAAGATTGTTATTTTCTTGGGGGGGAAATATTATATTTCAACATTCACAGTTGTTTGCAAAAAAATGGTTCAAATGGCTCTGAGCACTATGGGACTTAACACCTGTGGTCATCAGTCCCCTAGAACTTAGAACTACTTAAACCTAACTAACCTAAGGGCATCACACACACCCATGCCCGAGGCAGGATTCGAACCTGCGACCGTAGCGGTCACGCGGTTCCAGGCTGAAGCGCCTAGAACCGCACGGCCACACCGGTCGGCAGTCGTTTGCAGACGGTATATAAAAATAGTATCATACTTTGTATCGTTCCAGCTCCCTAATAACTGGCTTTAGTAAATTCCTTGAATTAGTTATCCTCAACTGAGGAATAGGGTTTCCCACTATCGAACAAATCCTACACTCAGCTGAGTATATGAATAAGGCCAGGGCAAGGAGAGAAGCCACTGTAACAGTGCTTTTAGACATCGAAAATCTTTCGATTTCACCAAGTTTTATGGTCTCATCTACAACTTATACCTGTCTGTGTATCTCGAGAGCCTTTCTTAGCGGCAGTTCACTATTAGGAACGGAATCCTCTCCAGCCAGATACAACCGCTTATAGCAGTGTTCAGTGTTAGATTCTGTTGTGCACACTGTTTACATGAACGACGACATACCTAGGCATATCAGCGAGTAAATAGCACTGTATGCCAACGACCCTGCGAAACACAACAGTTGTTCTAAACTTTTCTCATCCATCGAAAATTACAGCAATGTCTGGGTAAAACTGTTCTGTGCTGCAATATTTAGAAGATCAAAATTAACTCGACCAAAGGCCAGGCTATCTATGGCAAAACACAAAGGCCCCAATCTCTAACTCTCTACTGGTGGCACAGATTTCCTTTGACGTCTTTCCGTAACATGTTTTAGCCTTGAAATTGATAATCTCCTTACCTGAAATAATCGCATTACTGAAACCGCGAATAAAGGTTGTGCGCTCTTTTTTTGTCTATACTTTCTGCTCAAAGGACAGGTGCTAACTCCAGGCTGCTAATTTGGCGCCAGCTAAAACTTTAATTCAATGCGGCTAGGAGATGTGGCCTATGGCGGCAGATACCATCCTTTCGCTCCTGCAGATTCTTCAGAACAAAACCTTTCGTCTGGCAGACACGTCTTCAACACAGGTATCGGAGCACTATTAGCGTAGCCATCCATCTGCTCCCTTCTACAGAGAAAATCTATCATATTTTACAACACAAACTTCATCCCACAAACCCATCAAAAATGTTGTCAACGACCCCGCTGACGCTTGTTTTAAAAGTCCGGAAATGGCCCTCAGACGACAGTTTAGGGTCTAGTACACACGTGCACGCACCTCATGTGGTCACACACTGCTGTTTCACATACACACTTTCTTCTAAACCTGTACCACCCAGCTACAATTTTCAGCCTGTACTACACGAGTGTGTACTCGGGTCGCCGGCAGCTTCGCCTGCGTGCCGCGTTTCCCGCTCACCGCCAGTACCAGAAGCAGCAGGGAGAGGGGGCGGTGGGGAGAGGGGGTGGGTGCAGGTCGTTGGTCCCCAAAACCGACCTCGGTGCTCTTATTTTGGCCGGCCAGGTCGCTGGGGATCGATACGGTCTGCGACCAGCCGTGGCCCTGAGCGCCGATTTGGCGCGGGTGCTCGGGAACTCGGCGATAGCGCCTTATCTGGTGACGTCACGCGGCCTGCCTTGTTTACCTCGCACCTGCCGACCGCTGTCACCAGTTCCATCGCACAGGTGCTGCCTGACCCGCAATTACCCTGAACTAATCTACGCAACGTTGGAAACGCTCAAAGTCAGCGAAGGTCGGTGCCAGAAAGGAGAAATTAGCGCCAATAGGGCACGTATCTCGTGCCCCGCATGGAAAGTGACAACCAACGTGAACATGAACCGGGACGAATTTTGTTGTCATTTAGGAATTTCACGTGACGGGGCGTGCGGGAAAAATACAGTAAGTTCAGTTAGATACCGAAATTCTGCTCATAAACGTGAACCAATATAGCGAGAGCAGGTATTGTCTGCAGTCGGAATCAGTATGTTTTATTTTCATCGATTTCACTCTGTAATTTTACAAGAGCATTAGCAGGAACTCTGGAATTTGATACAAAAAAGTGTAGCAATATGAAGTCTTACATTAACATTGAAGTACGTATCTAATTTATAATATGGTATCTTACGTTTAAAATACAGTACGATTGAGGATCACTTTCTGCATCACAGCACCGTCCGTTGTAGCCGAGCGGTTCTAGGAGTTTCAGTCTGGAACCGCGGGACCGCTACGGTCGTAGTTTCCAATTCTGCCTCGGGCTTGGCTGTGTGTGATGTCCTTAGGTTAGTTAGTTTTAACTACACTCCTGGAAATGGAAAAAAGAACACATTGACACCGGTGTGTCAGACCCACCATACTTGCTCCGGACACTGCGAGAGGGCTGTACAAGCAATGATCACATGCACGGCACAGCGGACACCCCAGGAACCGCGGTGTTGGCCGCCGAATGGCGCTAGCTGCGCAGCATTTGTGCACCGCCGCCGTCAGTGTCAGCCAGTTTGCCGTGGCATACGGAGCTCCATCGCAGTCTTTAACACTGGTAGCATGCCGCGACAGCGTGGACGTGAACCGTATGTGCAGTTGACGGACTTTGAGCGAGGGCGTATAGTGGGCATGCGGGAGGCCGGGTGGACGTACCGCCGAATTGCTCAACACGTGGGGCGTGAGGTCTCCACAGTACATCGATGTTGTCGGCAGTGGTCGGCGGAAGGTGCACGTGCCCATCGACCTGGGACCGGACCGCAGCGACGCACGGATGCACGCCAAGACCGTAGGATCCTACGCAGTGCCGTAGGGGACCGCACCGCCACTTCCCAGCAAATTAGGGACACTGTTGCTCCTGGGGTATCGGCGAGGACCATTCGCAACCGTCTCCATGAAGCTGGGCTACGGTCCCACACACCGTTAGGCCGTCTTCCGCTCACGCCCCAACATCGTGCAGCCCGCCTCCAGTGGTGTCGCGACAGGCGTGAATGGAGGGACGAATGGAGACGTGTCGTCTTCAGCGATGAGAGTCGCTTCTGTCTTGGTGCCAATGATGGTCGTATGCGTGTTTGGCGCCGTGCAGGTGAGCGCCACAATCAGGACGGCATACGACCGAGGCACACAGGGCCAACACCCGGCATCATGGTGTGGGGAGCGATCTCCTACACTGGCCGTACACCACTGGTGATCGTCGAGGGGACACTGAATAGTGCACGGTACATCCAAACCATCATCGAACCCATCGTTCTACCATTCCTAGACCGGCAAGGGAACTTGCTGTTCCAACAGGACAATGCACGTCCGCATGTATCCCGTGCCACCCAACGTGCTCTAGAAGGTGTAAGTCAACTACCTTGACCAGCAAGATCTCCGGATTTGTCCCCCATTGAGCATGTTTGGGACTGGATGAAGCGTCGTCTCACGCGGTCTGCACGTCCAGCACGAACGCTGGTCCAACTGAGGCGCCAGGTGGAAATGGCATGGCAAGCCGTTCCACAGGACTACATCCAGCATCTCTACGATCGTCTCCATGGGAGAATAGCAGCCTGCATTGCTGCGAAAGGTGGATATACACTGTACTAGTGCCGACATTGTGCATGCTCTGTTGCCTGTGTCTATGTGCCTGTGGTTCTGTTAGTGTGATCATGTGATGTATCTGACCCCAGGAATGTGTCAATAAAGTTTCCCCTTCCTGGGACAATGAATTCACGGTGTTCTTATTTCAATTTCCAGGAGTGTAGTTCTAAGTTCTAGGGGACTGATGACCTCAGATGTTAAGTCCCATAGTTCTCAGAGCCACTTGAACCATTTTGCATCACAACCTGAACCGTGCAGATGCCATATCGCGATAAAGTTTAAATGCAATATTGTAAACTTAGAAAATACTATGTTTAATGGCCCTGGAACATAAAATGCATACATAATGTTTGACTGTAACAGGTGCAAACGAAAGGGACGAGTAGAGGACAATGAAATAAGCAAGTAGTCCTATTAAACATAGGTCGAAAACCAGTGGTTTGCACGATACGACGTATGGACAAGTGCAGTCATGTCAATGTTGCCGCGCAGGATTAGCCGAGCGGTTTAAGGCGCTGCAGTCATGGACTGTGCGGCTAGTCCCGGCGGAGGTTCGAGTCCTCCCTCGGGCATGGGTGTATGTGTTAGTCCTTAGGATAATTTAAGTTAAGTACTGTGTAAGCTTAGGGACTGATGACCTTAGCAGTTAAGTCCCATAAGATTTCACACACATTTTTGAACATGTCAATGTTATAACTTTGTTATCGTCTAAGGCTACGTTTATTTCGAAATACACAACTGAGATCTACAGTACAAAGTGACAAACTTCCCTCGTCTTTCTGTTGTCATTCGGGATACCGAAGTACGTACTGGTAAATAGCGTTTCGGCAACGAATGTATCTGTCGTAGTTCGCCAATACCTTGGCATCCAACGTCCCCCAACTTTAACACTTTGGATTCATTGTATGAGGAGACTTAAAGTTTTGGTGTATTCCAGGCCTGTTGATAGGATCGATTCACAATAAATGCAAAGATACGTGACGGGAACAGAAACCTCTCCATATTCTTCAATCAATCAGTGTCTGAGTACATCTACACCCGTAATGTATAAACGAACAATTTTTTAGAGTTGAAAGGTATAAAGCCAAATTAGTTAGAAATACAAACGATGAAGCTAGCGTTTTTCCTCGTAGACAGACCATAATTGGTAGTGTACCGTATTTTCAGTTTGAATTCATGTTTGATTGTTGTACAGGCAAATAATTCTTACATATTTGCTCGGCAATTTGTTTGCTTGTTCAAATACATAATCAATGATACTTCGTCTGAGAAGAAAGAAGATATTTTAAAGGTCTCCTTGCGGCTATTAAACTCGTTTGAAAGCATTGACACCTATGCAAAATTCTTTGTGATCTTCATTAATTGAAGTACAGGACAAAGACGAAGGAAAGTGATGCACGCAACCTTGGAACTGAGCTCTGAGTGTTCTTACGCTCGCTCAAGCGCTCGGGCAGTCTATATGTATTCAGTATCTGACATTCGGACAGTGGGGTAGTCAAGACGGTTCTTAGAATATGGACTCTTTTTTCCAGAGGACGTCGGTTCAAATCCCCATCCAGCCGTCCAGATAAGGTTTCTAGTGATTTCCCTAATTTGTTTAAGGAATTGTTTGGGGTGGTTCCCTTGAAAGGGTGCGGCTTGTTTTCTGCGCTGCCATTCCACGTTCTGAGCTTGTTTTCCATCTCTAATAACTTCGACATGGACAGGACGTTAAATACATTTTTTGAAGAAATTGCTTCTAGTAAAGCTTGACTCACAATCTGAAATGGCTCTGAGCACTATGGGACTCAACTGCTGAGGTCATTAGTCCCCTAGAACTTAGAACTAGTTAAACCTAGCTAACCTAAGGACATCACAAACATCCATGCCCGAGGCAGGATTCGAACCTGCGACCGTAGCGGTCTTGCGGTTCCAGACTGCAGCGCCTTTAACCGCACGGCCACTTCGGCTGGCGACACACAATCTGAAATGTAAGTCATGTAGCGGGCTACAAATCTTTGCTGTTAGTATTTTCCTAACTGTCGCTAATTTCCATTCTCCCACATAAGTAATCCCTTATCTCCAGAAAATCTCTCCTGTCACTATGACTGTGGCAGAGTAAGACTTCTTGTCTTACTGTAGATATTTCTGGCGAAACTTGCTGTATGAATATAATGGGACATGTGGGGCAATTACAAATAAGAAACAGGTAGTAGAATATTAACTTGATTTTTCTATATTCTTCACTTCGAATGAAAGATCAGACAGCTTTCCATTTTTCGAGTCACTAATCCACACCAGCAGATTATTAGTGGAAATAGCCATGTCACGCACGTGAAATTGTTAGAAAATAAAAATGTATTAAGAAGATAGAAAATTTCACTTACAGACCATGTTACGAACAGAGCTAGTATTATTAGCTCTCTTAAAAACAAATGCCCCAGTGGTTATGATGAAATCAGCACTACCATAATTTAATGTTGCGCCTCAGAACTTTGTGACGTACTGAGTTACTCATGTAATGAATCTCTCCACAGTGGTACTTTTCCAGATAGGCTTAAATATGCTATTGTCAAACCATTACACAAAAAGGAGACAAATCATCAGTGGAAAACTTCCGTCTCATTTCGTTATTGGCAATATTTTCAAAAGTGTTTGAAAAGGTAATGTACAATAGACTTTATAAACACTTCATACAGAAAAATATTCTCATTCACAATCAGTTTGGATTTCGGAAAAGATTGTCAACTGATCAAGCTATATTCACTTTTACAAATGAATCAATAAATCAAAAGTTATTACCACTTGGAATATTCTATGATCTGGCTAAAGCTTTTGTTGTATTAAGCATGATATCCTTATGTAAAAGTTAAAATATTATGGGATAACAGGAGAAGCAGGCTCATGGTTCTCATCCTATCTTTTTAACAGAAAACGGTGTGTGCCTGTATCAGGCTTACCACATAACAATAGTCATTCAAAATAAGAAACCATGAGACAATGGGTGCCCCAGGGCTCTATTTTAGGTCCCTTGTTGTTCATATTATATATCAATTACCTTCCATACGCAGTGTCACAAAATGTAAATTTTGTCTTATTAGCAGATGATACAAGTATAGGTATAAAAAACAGTACCTGTGATCTCACTGAGGAATCAGTTAATGAAATATTTGTAAGTATCAATGGGTGGTTCGCAGCAAATGGATTGTCACTGAATTTTGGCAAGACCCAGTACATACAGTCTCGTACCTCACAAAGAATACCTGACCCTATAAGTATAATGTATTCAAACAATGAAATTGAAGCTGTAGACAGTGTCAAATTTTTAGGGCTACTAATTGACCACAACCTAAATTGGAAAACTCACATTCTAGACTTAATGAAACGCCTTAGTTCAGCTACATTTTCAGCACACACGATAGCAGAAACAGGTGACTTAAAAATGAAGAAGTTAGTTTATTCGGCCCACTTCCATTTACTAATGAGTTATGGAATCATCTTTTGGGGAAACTCTTCTCACAAAGAGAACATTTTGAAAATTCAGAAACGAGTCATTAGAATTATATCTGGTGTCAGTCCTAGATCATCATGCAGAGACCACTTTAAGAATCTTGGTATTCTAACTACTACTTCTCAGTACATATACTCATTGATGTCCTTTGTCATTTCCAATATGTCGCTTTTTACACAAAATAGTGCAAAACATAGTTACAATACTAGAGCCAAAAACAGTCTGTATAAAAACTATAAAAGCTACAAATTAGTACAAAAGGGAGTTATATACAGGGGTACTCATATATTCAGTAACATACCAGAGCATATCAATGGTCTTGTAAGTGATAAAGATCGGTTTCAGAGTGAATTAAAGAACTTCCTTTTGGCAAACTCCTTCTACTCCATCTGAGAATATCTTCACAAGGATTATAGCTCATAACTCTGTCTGCATTAGAATTGTACAATATCCATGTATCTGAGACTCCTCTCCAAGGGATCCACGGAAAAAATGAATATAATGTAAATGTAATGATCGACAAGATTGCAGCCCACCTATTAACTAAGATGCTTGCGTAAGAAACAAAGAAAGTCGTTCAAATTTCAAACGGCCTCTCGAAAACATCGTGCTGAGAGAAAATCGAAGTTCTTAATTAGGCATGAAATTTCTAGGGATTCCCTACAAGTGGCGGCATAGACCAAAGCTCTTACCGGCCTGTCAACAGGACGTAGCTGGGCGGCGTGTCTTGCTGATGAACCCAGGCGTTTGTCGATTAAATATTCCCGCGAGGAAACAGCATTTATATTAAGCCTGAACTTTGCACGTCTGACTCTAAAGTAACGGAAATCATAGTATGCTGTTATCTAGCATGGTGGCAGATTGCTGTGCTAATGTACACATCGACAATAACTAAATCCGAAGGATGAGGCGAAACTACTGTGAGAGCGATTCGAGTGAATGAAGCGAAGTGTGAAGTCTCCAGCAGTTTTAACACGTGGGTAGAGGGCCTGCACAGCTAAAAACACAGACCGTGTTGTCATCTCTGTTGGGTAGCCGCTTTCACCTACCCCAGTTATGTCCTTATGGTGGGCGCGAGGGCTATTCTTGATGTAATGTTGCCCACTATGCGAGGCGCCACTATGATGTCACAGAAATAAAAATTTCAATGTAAACTGTTTTTCCCAACGGCCGCCGGGATAATGCGACTACAAATACAGGCGATTTATGGTAATCACACAATGGTTCTGACCTCAACCTTCCGCAACACATCGGTACTTTCAGAAGTCCGCGCACAATTGATTTACCGGAAGAGATTAGCATGTCAAGTTTATGAACTTACTTGCCGAAACAATGGAAAACTTTGCCAAAAAATGTAATACTTGATGGAATATTTCCAAAGCAACTAAAACCAGAGTAGTACTTTGTAATATAAGGGACAGTCAAATGAAAACGAGACAGTTGGAAAAAAGTACGTAAATTGTTTATCATTTGAAAAGTAATCTGGACAATTGTTAACACATTTATCCCACTGGGAGACTAGACACTCAATGGCTTCATAGAAAAATATCTGCGGATATTTACGGATCCATGGTAGTACCCATGTCTGCACCTAACCGTCCGACACAAATCGACGGCCAGAATGTCTTTCCTCATGCCACCAAAAATGTGCGAAGGTATGGGAACTCTGTGAAAAATGAGTAAGAGCTTCCCAACAAAACTTCTGCAGTGTTCTCGAAACAACCTCGGCAACATGTGGGCGGTCCATTTCGTACGAAGAGGTGCACCCTTGGGTACAGTCAAGGTTACATAGGCAGCCGCAAATACACTCCTGGAAATTGAAATAAGAACACCGTGAATTCATTGTCCCAGGAAGGGGAAACTTTATTGACACATTCCTGGGGTCAGATACATCACATGATCACACTGACAGAACCACAGGCACATAGACACAGGCAACAGAGCATGCACAATGTCGGCACTAGTACAGTGTATATCCACCTTTCGCAGCAATGCAGGCTGCTATTCTCCCATGGAGACGATCGTAGAGATGCTGGATGTAGTCCTGTGGAACGGCTTGCCATGCCATTTCCACCTGGCACCTCAGTTGGACCAGCGTTCGTGCTGGACATGCAGACCGCGTGAGACGACGCTTCATCCAGTCCCAAACATGCTCAATGGGGGACAGATCCGGAGATCTTGCTGGCCAGGGTAGTTGACTTACACCTTCTAGAGCACGTTGGGTGGCACGGGATACATGCGGACGTGCATTGTCCTGTTGGAACAGCAAGTTCCCTTGCCAGTCTAGGAATGGTAGAACGATGGGTTCGATGACGGTTTGGATGTACCGTGCACTATTCAGTGTCCCCTCGACGATCACCAGTGGTGTACGGCCAGTGTAGGAGATCGCTCCCCACACCATGATGCCGGGTGTTGGCCCTGTGTGCCTCGGTCGTATGCAGTTCTGATTGTGGCGCTCACCTGCACGGCGCCAAACACGCATACGACCATCATTGGCACCAAGGCAGAAGCGACTCTCATCGCTGAAGACGGCACGTCTCCATTCGTCCCTCCATTCACGCCTGTCGCGACACCACTGGAGGCGGGCTGCACGATGTTGGGGCGTGAGCGGAAGACGGCCTAACGGTGTGTGGGACCGTAGCCCAGCTTCATGGAGACGGTTGCGAATGGTCCTCGCCGTTACCCCAGGAGCAACAGTGTCCCTAATTTGCTGGGAAGTGGCGGTGCGGTCCCCTACGGCACTGCGTAGGATCCTACGGTCTTGGCGTGCATCCGTGCGTCGCTGCGGTCCGGTCCCAGGTCGACGGGCACGTGCACCTTCCGCCGACCACTGGCGACAACATCGATGTACTGTGGAGACCTCACGCCCCACGTGTTGAGCAATTCGGCGGTACGTCCACCCGGCCTCCCGCATGCCCACTATACGCCCTCGCTCAAAGTCCGTCAACTGCACATACGGTTCACGTCCACGCTGTCGCGGCATGCTACCAGTGTTAAAGACTGCGATGGAGCTCCGTATGCCACGGCAAACTGGCTGACACTGACGGCGGCGGTGCACAAATGCTGCGCAGCTAGCGCCATTCGGCGGCCAACACCGCGGTTCCTGGGGTGTCCGCTGTGCCGTGCGTGTGATCATTGCTTGTACAGCCCTCTCGCAGTGTCCGGAGCAAGTATGGTGGGTCTGACACACCGGTGTCAATGTGTTCTTTTTTCCATTTCCAGGAGTGTATTTGTCCATGCATGCATTGATCACCTTGTCTCATAGTGGGATAGATATATTAACAGTTATTGCGATTATTACGGCAACTACTTTTGAAATAAGACACAGTTCACTTACTTTTTCCATCTGTCTCATTTTCATTTGACTGCCCATTACGCAAATATTTATTTTCATTTATGTACAAACCACAAGTGGAACTTCTAGTCCCTATCAGGACATATTCATTGTATCTGATCGGATTATTTACTTTTTGCATTAGTAGCAACAGTTTTAATTAACTAAAACAATACTAAACCAGGTTATAAACATCAAAACACTCACAATAATGTCCTTTCATGTCAGCAGGACCCGTAAACTCTGATGACGAACAATACCGCGTTACGATAGTCTGTCGTTTCTTTCTGTCCTCTGTGGGCAGAGGTAATGAACTATCACAGCCGGAGAGTTTCCTGTCTACAACAATGGTACACAAACGTACCGAATCGAAGCCAGAGTATCGTTTTAACTCCATGCTGTCGCATGACTCTAGAATGTGGTCGGGACTGATTAGTCCCGTCGGTCAGGAAATGGTTAATATACAAGTCATCGACCTGTGACCGCGGTCATTCAGTCAGTAATATGATCAACTGTCAGTAACTTTCATTTGAATTTAATTATGTGGATTCATAACATGCTCTTTCCTTGTATGGGCTGGACGTAATGGTCGTCTTGGTCTCACCAACGAGAGCGTGTATCGCCCTGGGACGTCTATGATCTACAAGACCATTGTTCAAAGCGACAAATAATTTGGAAATACTCTATTAAAGATCTGCATGTAAATGTATCAGATATCCTGACAAGACAAGTTTTATGAACGGGTTGTGCTAGACGGCTCATAGCACTTGGCCACTGTGAGAACTGATGTTTGTGGTGTCATTTTACACATCTGATTGTGTATAAACGCAATAAGGATGCAACAGATTAGTACATGTGTTTTCTCCCTGAATCAACGGAGATGATTGAATGAGGTAGAATAGAAAATGGTTGTAGGAATCCTCACACAGATGCCAATGCAGTTCCGTGAGCCTGGAACTAGGGTATGCGATGTTGACGTGAAGAGGAAACCTCAGGAAACACGAAACATATTATCCCTCAGATAAGCGTAAGATATTAAGGATGATAGGGACTGTTGGACCTACAACTTCCTATGAGAACCCATACAAAGTTGACAGGTACTGCAGAGGATTTCGACTACAGCTGTGATAGAACTATACACACAAAAAATTCGGTCTTTGCTTGGTCGTGCTGATGAACAATAGTTCAGGAAACATTCAATACCGGTCATCTCGTGGTAAAATCGTACTTGTCATCCTTCTCTTGGATGTCACGGTGCTGAAGCTTCGTTATGCGGCCTACGTGACTGCAGAAGCGCTTATTCTACGTTTTGCCGCCTCCTGTTCAAGTGTTTAGCTCTCGACCTCGATGACTGACTTGGTTCAGTACGAAGGCCGCTGACTCATCACTTAGTGCCAGTCATCTCCTTCCTGTTTTGCAACACGAAACGCTCTTGAAGTCCGAATGATGTGTATTTTACGTTTGGGTTTATAGCGGTGCCATTGGCCCTTTAAAAAATCATAAAGTTTATCGTCGATCATGTTAGTGTGAGCTATCTCTTTATCCGCTTATCATTTCCATTCTGTCGAGACAGTCACTATCTCAATGCTGCGCGGAGCATCGTAGAACGCACCAGATTTGGCGAAAGATGTAAATAGTCAAGTTTACATGAAGACGATCAAGGAGGGTGATAGTAATAATCTTATGTTGAGGAATACGATTGTGAGAATTTTTTATTAGGAAATGACTTTATACATTGAGATTCTGCTGAATTAAGAACTATTCGTCGAAGCCTCGCGTTTACGTAACGCAGATTTGGTGTCTCGCTTTCTTGTGTTTTTTTTACCTTTCCCGCTGTTCTTTGCCCTCGGGCTGTCAACGTGATGAAAAGGCGAAGTCGTGTCAAATCAATAGCAAGGCGTTCAGATAAATGGATAGCAGCTGCCTTTTCCCTCACCCTCCTTCCCCTCGACCTGTGTGCC
This sequence comes from Schistocerca serialis cubense, assembly GCF_023864345.2. Taxonomy (NCBI): domain Eukaryota; kingdom Metazoa; phylum Arthropoda; class Insecta; order Orthoptera; family Acrididae; genus Schistocerca; species Schistocerca serialis. The sequence goes on along the minus strand of NC_064641.1, from coordinate 836,391,067 downwards.
GCTTTCCTTTTCGTTTCTGTTTACATTGTTCTCTGTCTGTTTCTCGTGCATTTCTGTGACAGCGTTCTACTGATTTCTAAAAAGCTATGGATTTTCTCACCTACAATGAGAGTTTTTTATAAATATCAACTAAGAAGAACGAATGCACTTCGTTATATTACTTAGTTAGTTTTCTATTCTCGAAAAATAACATCAAGTTCTAACTAAATATTTATGTGCGTTTTGCGCTTTTTATGAAATCTGGTTCTTCCTTAAATTAATAATTCACAGTTTAAACATCAATCCTTCCCCCCAAAAAATGTTGGAGATTTACTCAGAATGTTGACGTAATGCGCTGGTGTAAAAATTATTCCATTCCACTCTGGCAGGGCGATACATCAACCACTTCCGAATTATTTCAGAATAAAAACAGCCTTGGATGCGAAATTATTGAACATCAATGACGCGTTTCACCATTCCGGCGGACATCAGATTGTATATAAAAACAAGAAGCTAATTAACTAGAAACAAACAGAGGGAGGGTAAGGGCCTCTTTTGTACGATTACTCAGGTAAAATGAACTAAAAGTAATAGAATCTTCGTAAAAATAGCTAAATATGTTACCCATCCGTCATAAAGCCATAAAAAAAGGAAAACAGAAGCAATAGTAACTGGCTATATGATCCATCAGTAACAAAAACATATAAAACGCAAGGTGGACCTACTTAAAAGAAAAGAAAGTGCTAGTATATCATCATGAAGTTACAGGAAGATGGTGGAAAAATTTCAACGACTATCGTTCAAATAAAACAATTTACCTTGTCAATCATTTTTTATTTTGTCCCATGGTGCGTTCGAGAGTTTATACTCTCCTCTTCAGCTGGAAAACAGCGATATCTTGTTACATTAGTATCAGCTGGATGCAGCTACTTGCTTGTTTTGGCTTCATTTTGAGTCAGCTCCAGTGTACAGAACCCTGCACTGGAACAGATTCAAAATAAAACTAAAGCAAGCAATAGCTGCATCCAACTAGCACACAAGTAACAAGATATCGTTGTTTTCCACCTGAAGATGAGAGTATAAACTCCCGAAACGTGTCATGGGAGAAAATAAAAAGTGAGTGACGAGGTAAATGGTTTTACTTGAATTTATATTGTCAAAACAGTAGCAGTTTCCTTTAAAAAAATAGACCAACATGGACGACATAAGGTATCGTATGTTACCTCGAGCATACCAGCTGACTCCGTCATAGAAGTGCAAAACAGGGCCGCGCTTACAACATAATGCTACGAGTCGCTAACAGCACAATGTCCATTTGGCGTGCACACAAATATTACTGAGACAGATGAAGCTGCAAACGCCGCCCGCGTATAGTGTGGCAAGAGGTGCCCAGGTGGCGAGCATGACCGGCGCACGGCATATTTACGAAACACAAAAACTACGTAATGCTAATAAATTAAGCTACGTATATGCAAACCATCAGGCGTATACAAATTACAGTGTAGCCATTGTGAAATGTCACATTAAGGCCAGATATGCAGAATATTTAAGACCAGATTCAGCGAGCACATGCTAACCAAGAACACAAGAAAACTTGAGAATACTACACTTTGCTCAGAAGAGTAAAACGCTGAATCTACTCCAGGAGCTGGAAATTGTTAAAAATCTCTACGTTGATAAAGACAAGTTGCTGAACGACTAACTGATTAGCAGAAATCAAGAATACTATGACACAATGCTACCAGTGTTTGGAATGTTGCAACAATGACACCTTTAATTTTGTTGACAGTCTAATTTCTAACTTGCTCGTTTTGTTCTTAGTGACATTAGGAGGGTCATATTTCAAGGGGTGTTTATTAATGACCTTATTTTATCGTAGATGACTTCACCTTTTTGTATTCTGTAACGTACATTTTTTAATTTTAATGGTTAAAAATAGATCTTTGTGTCTAGTTTGCAATGCTTACGGCTGGCCCCGATCCTCATGACTTGATGTCTGCGTTGTTGGTCTTCTACGCATGCGCTGTGCAAGCAGTTTAAATTTTAGCTATTTCACTCCAAATGACAGTTTTAATTACATATTTTTGACTTGCTACTTTCATGTCATCAATTTACCCATTTTTCTGCTTTATGTAGGGCTACCTTAACGTATTTTTTGTTCCTTGTGATTGCAATGGTTTGCGTATATGTATCTTAATTTGTCAGCTTTGCGTAGTTTTTGTACTTCGTAAATGTGCCTTGCCCCGATCATGCTCTCCACCTTGGGGCCTCTTGCCGCATTGTACACGGTGTTTGCATCTTGATCTGTCACATTAATATTTGTCGGCGCGCCAAACTGGCGGTATTCTTTTCCTTTAACTGGTTTCACCTTGCATTTTATATGTCTTTATGACGGATGGATTACATATCCAGTCATTGTCGCGTCCATTTTCCATTTAATATGACGGGTGATTTACAAATACAACAAGTTTTACTTTAAGTTTCTGTTACTTTTAGTTCGTTTTATCTGCGTAGTCGTACAAGAGAGGACCACACCCCTACCTCTATCTGTTTCTGACTGACTGGTTTCTAGTTTATATAGACAATTTGATGATGCCCCAAAAGTGTGAAACGCATCTCTGAAATTAAATAATTTTGCAATCAAGACTGCTTTTATTCTGAAATAATTGCTGGTGTAATTCGCTGTTTGTAGGTTTTTTTTGGTCATACTTCGTCATGCTTTTGTATATCTTTTATAATGATAAATCTGGAATACATACGCTTCGAGATCGTATGTACTGGCTAGCCTCACTTTAAAACCTTTGTACGTAGTGAAACGTGACTTAAAATAGAGAAGAAAAGTGCTGCACTTCGACCAACTAAGCAGCCAATGGACTTACTTTCAGTAATTCACCAGCAAAATACCACCGAAAAACCTTTACACCTCTTTTTGATAGGCGCGTGAGTCCGGAGCCGCGCGACTGCTACGGTCGCAGGTTCGAATCCTGCCTCGAGCATGGATGTGTGTGATGTCCTTAGGTTAGTTAGGTTTAAGTAGTTCTACGTTCTAGGGGACTGATGACCTAAGATGTTAAGTCCCATAGTGCTCAGAGCCTCTTTTTGATAACACATACATCACACACTTTTTTTCAATTCTATATAGGGAGGGATGCATTCTGGAGGCCTGAATATCCTGGTAACTCAACAGATTAGTGACGATATATTAGAAAGTATTGGTACCTTAAATATTACTTAAGTGATTTCTAAGCCTTGATGGCTGATGATTAGTACTAGTCGTTCGAAAGGGTCGTTAGTAGATTAGTGCTATAACATTATTAATTCTTAAGCATTGTGGCTGCTTGTGGTACACACATTTAATCTGTATTATAACACAGTCAAGAAAAACAAATCAACCCCTATCACTAATGGTTATATTGTTCTTTTCGTTATAGCTCTCCCCAGTAATTCTACAGATGTTTTTGTAATATAGATGATTTCTCTTTATTTAGTTTTTGATTTACTGCTATATGCTGCAGAGATGAATTGTCAGGGAAACGTGTTACTGTTTCGTGGAGATGCTTTGATGCTTTCGGTTTTAACTTACAAGGATTAGATTTCAGTGTTAGCTGCATTTTGATTTTGTTTCCACGGTGGTGGATCAGTTTTGGTCTGTTACTGGCAAAGCATCGTCTGATAAAGTTATATTTGACAAGTAGAACTTTCATTTTCGCGAACGAAGTATAGTTTACCCTCACAATAAAGTTAAAGAAAAAGAACTGATGGGTGGATTATCAGTTAACGCTACCGCCAATAAGCGACTACTTGTTCATTCTCAAAGTCTCCATTTTTTTCTAATCAACACACGCAAACTGAGTATCTGCCCTTTTTACGTTATCACTCTACGCAAATTCCGTAGTTGGTTTATTTTTTCAAACAAGCTGGGTTGCTGGGTGGTAGTTCATCCTGGCCTGCATGGAATGTTTGGCCTTCGCCTTGCCCTGCAGCAGTGACTGAAGTCTCACATATTTTACACATAACAGGCGTAATCAGTTCTCCACCTCTTTCGGTCTGTCAGCGAACAGCCAGCAGCAGGCTTGTGCACTGCTTTCCAAACGATGGAGGCTGCAGCTGCTGCACCGTGCGTGGCGGAGTGGGACGACAGCAGGTGCTTATATGTCTGGTCTGACGGGACTGTAGCGGAGTCATTTCCTGATGGTTCTCCAAAGTGCTCAGGGGGACTTCCCTTGAGCCAGCCGATTGTTCAGATCTCGTAATGAGAACAAAAAGATTGGTAAATGCCTTGTGGACCTACTTGTCCAGAATCATCTAGAGAAAAAATGGTCAAATCATACTGGGAGTAAATACATGAAATTAAGGATCAACTACCGAATGATGCAATTAGAAGCGAAATGTGTAAGGTCATAAAAGTCCCTTTTTCTGATTATCCCTGAAAAATAGTGGTAGATTGAAAGTCAACGAACAATTTGTACGAGCTATGCTAACCTGCAGTTCAAGAAGATACAAAAAAATCAAGGAAGATAGGTAGTCCACTACGAAAATGGATTTTTCTTAGTCACTACAATGAAATTGGTGTAATGGACAACCGTTGAAGTACTAACGTTCAGGTCCTTGTAATTGCTTGAATATTTTATCTTCCTTCTACACAACGGATTATGTAGCTTACTTAAAGAATGGTCAAAATATGGCATCTGGCTCAAATGGAGACTTTCATGAGTGCTGGAAACTAACTGTGAAGAACACATATGCCATTATCATGTAACATGAAACCCACCAGTGACCCATACTTAGAATTGCAAGTAAACCTCGCTTGTGAAGGTGAAGAGGCGTGGGTTATCAAAGATAAATAACACTCCTAGTTACACGAAACAATGGATTCATTCAGTATACTTTCTTTGGTGCATGTGATACACAAATGGGTAACATCTTCACGAGATGGATCAAATAAGACTGAAAAAGTGAACTGCAAAATCTTCCTGACGGTCTGGCCTAATTATGGAAATGGCTATGTAATGCAAGAACTGGATGAGATTCAAACCCTGCCATTGTCCAAGTGATTAATCAAGTCCACACAACACTGTACAAAAATTTACCTAAACAAATAATACCTTCAAAGTTTTCAAAAATGTTCAAATGTGTGTGAAATCTTATGGGACTTAACTGCTAAGGTCATCAATCCCTAAGCTTACACACTACTTAATCTAAATTATCCTAAGAGCAAACACACACACCCATGCCCGAGGGAGGACTCGAACCTCCGCCGGGATTAGCCGCACAGTCCATGACTGCAGCGCCCTGACCGCTCGGCTAATCCCGTTTTCATAAGCAACTCAGTATAATCAGTATTGAGGATAAGTAGCAGACAAATTCTCTCTCACACTGTGCTCCAAGTGGATGCTCTGTCATTTGTGACAAACAAAAGATCCATAATTAACGAGAGAGCTGAATCACTAAGAACAGGGCGAACATAATCGATGAATCACAGTAGCATACTCTAAAGGTAGTGGAAATAGTAAATAATTTCTGCCACGAAGAATCCACAAGCACACCAATTCCAAGCCATATCACAAGTGTTAACCACAATAAAATACAAATTATTACCAATTGTCCGGGCTAAACACGCAATTAAGAATCTGTATGAATTAGGGAAAGCAAGAACTTTCAGAAATCGATGACTGATTGAACAACGTCAGTATTTAACCAGATATTTTCCAAGCTGGATAATAGCCACTGCTCACCCACCCATCGTCTTCAGGCGACTACGGAAGACCACGCCAGCTCTGCTTGTGTCTCTGTAGCATTGACAAAAAGTTCAAAGATAGCTTTGCCACAACGTGTCTTCCAATTGATCAAAGATTTTGCATGACTACAGTCAGCAGCATTGTTACCCGATACGGCTCGTGGCGAGAGAGAACAACATTACAGTCTTAATGTAGGCAACGAGAGGAGTCCAGACGAAAAGTAGTGACCCAACGATCGGTGGCGTGAGTTACATTTTTTCACTGAAATATCATGTCAGAAGCAGGGTTATTTTTCCAGAGGATCTCTGGAATGTTGATAACTGAACTGCTTTCCACTACCCTAAGTTTCAAAAATCCAGCTAGGTTTACCACAAAACATAGACAAAAATAACATAAATGAAATTTAGACAGTGATAAAAAGCAAGTGGTTTAGATAGCAACTGACGTGTAGTAGTATCTACAAGTTTCTGTAGTATTGACTCCTTGATTTCACCATCATACATACACTGTTCTGTAAAACTTAAGAATGTGCTAGACAATGTAACATAGCATATTAACAACTCTGAAGAAATGAATGAAAGTACAGGACAACACGTGGCGTGAAGTCAGTGTGACTATAGCGCCAAATGGGATTGGCTCAGCAACACGAGTAAGTTGAAGGATAATCGGGTAGACCGTTCGCCGGGTGCAAGTTTTTCGATTTGACTCCACTTCGGCGACTTGCGCGTCGATGAGGATGAGACGATGATGATTGGGACAACACAACACCCAGTCCTTGAGCGGAGAAAATCTCCGACCCGGCCGGGAATCGAAACTGGGTCCTTAGGATTGACGTTGTGTCGCGCTGACCACTCAGCTGCTGGGGGCGGACGGGAAAAGATAGTAAGTGCCAATCAATAGCCGAGCATTTACAATTCCCTGTGGTGGTGGTCTTCATTACAACATGCCTTCACACGGGGATGAATCATCGGGAAACTGGGAGAATGAAACAGCATGCTTTCACGTGCGTGTGGAGCATACCGATCCATAAACAATGCTGCCCGAGAGAGGTGGTCGACTGCGGTCAGCTACAGCAACAGCCAGACAAGAAGGGACCCACGTCGAACAGAGGGTGCAGTTGCAAGCACGTATTACAGGACGGCAAAGCAGGCAATGTTATGCTCCACAGTGACGCGGCGACAGCATGAGGACGTTCCTGTCGCGGCTCGTTTAGTGAGATCTTAGTCTAGATCAGTAGTCGAGCTCTATACTGATCACGATTCATTTGAAGGGACAAGGCGGGAAATCTGCTGCTTCGGCCACGAGGAGAATAGGTGGCTGGATAAAAGGTTCTAGCGACGTAGAGGGTAGCCGCACATTCGGGGACGAGGGTCCTGGGAACTCTGGACACAGCAAATTCAACCCTTTCCCAGAAATACTTATCATGACGCTTTGCGACTCGTCGAGTCGTTATGGAACCATAGCGGCAGTGAGAATTCCGATTTTGCAAACCTAGAACAGGGATCTCTCAGCAGCTGCCAAACACAAACAGCCAGGTTGAAACGTTCTCGGGAATGTTTTTCACGACGTCTTGCAACCCCTGGTGTTGTTACGGATCCGTAGGGGCTCTGGGAACGTCCAGGCCATTTACAAAAACAGAATGGAGCTGTGTCGGCAGACACCAATTGTTACTTTCCTCTCGACGTAATAGCTGTGGTGATAACAGAAAATTAATCTGGAAGGAGCAGTGTGGTAGCAGAGAACTGAGTGGCCAACGAGAGCTCGGCACTGTGGTTGTTTATGACAGAGCCGTTCAGCTGAGGGCAAAGGCTTGTGTATCGGGATGCAGGAGTGGAAAGAGCAATGAAAGTAGTGTGTTGGCCTGAAATCAGGGCCGGTAGCAGACTTACATCTGAGGGCATCAGTCCCCTAGAACTTAGAACTACTTAAACCCAACTAACCTATCACACACATCCATGCCCGAGGCAGGATTCGAACCTGCGACCGTAGCGGTCGCGCGGTTCCGGACTGAAGTGCCTAGAATCGGCCGGCTGGGCCGGTAGTATGAGACAGCGGCGTGGGGAGTGGGAAGCAGCCCGTAGCAAAGGGGTGGCTGTTCGGCCTGGACCAGGCGCAGCGCTCACTGGTAACGCACCGTTGCAAACTTCCTGTAGTTTCATTCCTGGGTGGAAGAAGGTAATTATAATGGGTCGAAGACTGGAGGACACTTGGTTTGTGAGTTTTGCTCAATGTCATGAAGGGTTGGAACTGTCTAAGGGTGTTACAGCTGCTAGATTAAACCATACTTCTCGTAATGCAAAAATAAATAAATAAATTACTGAGATTAGACGAAACATTACATGTAAAAGTGTAAAAGGAGAGAAATGTTTATTAAAGAATGTGAATAAAACCCTTTTCACTTTTAATTTATATTACTATGTTCCTCTAACAGCTAGTCTCTTCACCTGTAAGTTTTTTATATCCTATGTGCTGTCATTTCATTTTCAATGTTCGCCGTAATCTTTGGGCGACGATAGGATAAGTATACACGGTGGTCCATTGATCGTGACCGGGCCAAATATCTCAGGAAATAAGCGTCAAACGGAAAAACTACAAAGTACGAAACTTGTCTAGCTTGAACGGGGAAACCAGATGGCGCTATGGTTGGCCCGCTAGATGGCACTGCCATAGCTCAAACGCATATCAACTGCGTTTTTAAAAAATAGAAACCCCCATTTTTTATTACATATTCGTGTAGTACGTAAAGAAATATGAATGTTTTAGTTGGACCAGTTTTTTCGCATTGTGATAGATGGCGCTGTAATAGTGACAAACGTGTAAGTACGTGTTATCACGTAACATTACGGGACGATGACAGATTTTTTGCACGCGCTATATTTAGCGACGAAGCGTCATTCACCAACAACGGTAACATAAACCGTCATAATATGCACTATTGGGCAACAGAAAATCCACGATGGCTGCGACAAGCGGAACATCAGCGACCTTGGAGGGTTAATATATGGTTCGACATTATGGGAGGAAGGATAATTGGCCCCCATTTTATCGATGACAATCTAAATGGTGCAATGTATGCTGATTTCCTACGTAATGTTCTACCGATGTTACTACAAGATGTTTCACTGCATTACAGAATGGCGATGAACTTCCAACATGATGGATGTCCGGCACATAGCTCGCGTGCGGTTGATGTGGTATTGAATAGCATATTTCATGACAGGTAGAGTGGTCGTCGAAGCACCATACAATGGCCCGCACGTTCACCGGACCTGATGTCCCCGGATTTCTTTTTGTTGGGAAAGTTGAAGGATATTAGCTATCGCGATCCACCGACAACGCCTGACAACATGCATCAGTGCATTGTCAATGCAAGTGCGAACATTACGGAAGGCGATCTACTCGCTGTTGAGAGGAATGTCGTTACACGTATTGCCAAATGCATTCAGGTTGACAGACATCATTTTGAGCATTTATTGCATTAATGTGGCATTTACAGGTAATCACGCTGTAAGAGCATGTGTTTTCAGAAATGATAAGTTCACAAAGGTACATGTATCACATTGGAACAACCGAAATAAAATTTTTAAACGTACCTACATACCGTATTTTAATTTAAAATAACCTACCTGTTACCAACTGTTCATCTAAAATTGTGAGCCATATGTTTGGGACTATTACATACTAGACGAATATGTAGTTAAAAATGGGGGTTCCTATATAAAAATACGCAGTTGATATCCGTTTCACCTATGGCAGCGCCATCTAGCGGGTCAACCGTAGTGCCATCTGGTTTCCCCCTTCAAACTGGACAAGTTGCGTTCTTTGTAGTTTTTTCGTTTGACGATTATTTCGTGAGATATTTAGCCCGGTCACTATCAATGGACCACCCTTAACCTATGTACAACCTATCAAATTACATCTGATTGTGGTTATCATTCACAGCAAAGTCGGTTATCTGTTTCTGATGCTGATTAGGGCAAGAATTCTATATTTTCGAATCTTGCTGGATAAATGGGATCTCCGGCGGTACCTCGAAAGAGTACTGCCCTTCGATAATGGCATAGCCACTTATGAAAGTGTTAGGTGTTCCAGTGCCAGTCAGCGAGGGTTCCAGACGGCCAGCGTTCCTACCAGCCAGCCAGCATACTGGCCAGTCAGCCAGCGTTCTGGCCAGGCAGCCAGTGTTCCGCCCAGCCAGCCAGCGTACCGGCAAGCCAGCCAGCGTTCCGGCCAGTCAGCCAGCGTTCCGGCCAGCCAGCCATTGTAGTGGCCAGCCAGCCGGCGTTCCGGCCAGTCAGCCAGCGTTCTGGCCAGCCAGCCAGCATTCCGGCCAGCCAGCCAGTGTTCCGCCCAGCCAGACAACGTACCGGCCATCCAGCCAGAGTTCCGGACAGCCAGGAAGTGTTCCGGCCGGCCAGCCAGCGATCTGGCCAGCCAGCCGGCGTTCCGGCCAGCCAGCTAGTGTTCCGGCCAGCCAGCCAGTGTTCTGGCCAGTCAGCCACCATTCCGGCCAGCCAGCCAGTGTTCCGGCCAGCCAGCCAGCGTACCGGCAAGCCAGCCAGCCAGCGTTCTGGTCAGCCAGGCAGCATTCCGGCCAGGAAGTCAGCATTCCGGCCAGACAGCCAGCATTCCGGCCAGCCATCCAGCGTTCCGGCCAGCCAGCCAGCGTTCCGGCCAGCCACCCAGCGTTCCGGCCAGCCAGCAAGCTATCAGACCAGCCAGCCAGCGTTCTGGTCAGCCAGCGTTCTGGCCAGCCAGCGTTCTGGCCAGCCAGCGTTCAGGCCAGCCAGCAAGTGTACCGTCCAGCCAGCCACAGTTCCCGCCAGCCAGCTTTCCGGCCAGACAGCCAGCGTTCCGGGCAGCCAGCTGGTGTTCCGGCCAGCCAACAAGCGTTACAGCCAGCCAGCCACCATTTTGGTTAGCCAGCCAGCGTTCCGACCAGCCAGCCAGCGATCCCGCCATCCAGTGTTGCGGCCAGCCAGCCAGCATTCCGGCCAGCCAGCCAGCATTCCGGCCAGCCAGGCAGCGTTCCGGCCAGCCACCCAGCATTCCGACCAGCCAGCCATTATTCCCGGCAGCCTGCCAGCGTTAAGGCCAGTCTGCCAGCCTTCCGGGCAGGCAGCCAGCGTACCGGCCAGCCAGCCAGTGTTTAGGCCAGCCAGCCACCATTCCCGCTAGCCACTGTTCCAGCCAGCCAGCCAGCGTTCCCGCCAGCCAGTGTTGCGGCCAGCCAGCCAGCGTTCCGGCCTGCCAGCCTGCGTTCCAGCCAGCCAGCCAGTGTTGCGATCAGCCAGCCAGTATTACGGCCAGCCAGCCAGCGTTCCGGCGAGCCAGCCAGCATTCCGGCCAGCCAGCCTGTGTTTACGCCAGTCAGACAGCGTTCTCGCCAGCCAGTGTTCCGGCCAGCCAGCCAGCGTTCCAGCCAGCCAGCTAGCATTTTGGGCAGCCAGCCAGCGTTCCGGCCAGCCAGCCAGTGTTCCAGCCAGCCAGGCAGCGTTCTGGCCGGCCAGCCAGTGTTCCTGCCAGCCAGTGTTCTGGCCAGCCAGCCAGCATTGCGGCCAGCCAGTAAGCGTTCCGCCCAGCCAGCCAGCATTTCGGTCAGCCAGCCTGCGTTACGGCCAGCCAGCCACCGTTACGGCCAGCTATCCAGCATTCCGGCCAGCCAGCGCTCCGGTCAGCAAGCGAGCATTCTGAACAGCCGGCCAGCATTCTGCCCAGCCAGCATTCCGGCCAGCCAGCTAGTGTTCCAGCCGGAAAGACAGTGTTTCAACCAGCCAGTGCTCCAATCAACCAGCCAGCATTTCGGTCAGCCAGCCAGCATTTTGACCAACGAGCCAGCGTTCCGGCAAGCAAGCGTTCCAGCCAGCCAGTGTTCCAGCCAGCCAGCCATCATTCCGTGCAGCCAGCAAGTGTTACGGCCAGCCAGCCAGCGTTCCCACCAGCCAGTGATCCGGCCAGCCAGCCAGCGTTCCGGACAGCCAGGCAGCATTCCGGTCAGCCAGCCAGCGTTTCGGCTACCCAGCGAGCATACCGGCCAGACAGCCAGCGTTCCAGCCAGCCAGTGTTCTGGCGAACCAGTGTTCCGGCCAGCCAACCAGTGTTCCGGCCAGCCAGCCAGCCAGCGTACCGGACAGCCAGCCGGCGTTCTGGCCAGGCAGCAAGTGTAACAGCCAGCCAGACAGCGTTCCGGCCAACCAGCAAGCGTTCCAGCCAGTCAGCCAGCGTTCCTGCCAGCCAACCAGCGTTCCAGGCAGCCAGCCGGTGTTCCGGCCAGCCAGCCAGCGTTAGGGCAAGCAAGCCACCCTTCTGGCCAGGCAGCCAGCATTCCGGACTGCCAGCTAGCATTCCGGCCAGCCAGCGAGCGTACCGGCCAGCCAGCCAGCGCTCCCACCAGCCAGTGTTCCGGCCAGCCAGCCAGCCAGCGTACCGGACAGCCAGCCAGGATTCCAGCCAGCCAGCCAGTGTTTAGGCCAGCCAGCCAGCATTCCTGCTTGCCAGTGTTCCTGCCAGTCAGCCAGCGTTTCCGCCAGCGAGGGTTGCGGCCAGCCAGCCAGCGTTCCGGCCAGCCACCCACTCTTCCAGCCAGCCAGCCAACATTCCGGTCAGCCAGCCAGTGTTCAGTTCAGCCAGCCAGCGTTCTGGCCAGCCAGCTAGCGTTACAGCCAGCCAGCCACTGTTACGACCAGCCAGCCAGCATTCCGGCCAGCCAGCCAGTGTTCTGACCAGTCAGCCAGCGTTTTCGACAGCCAGTGTTGTGGCCAGCAGTCAGCGTTCCGGCCAGCCAGCTGTTCTGGAATTGTCTTCTTTTGTATCATTAGTTTTATCTGTGGCCGAAGAGTGGCGTACTGTGCTGCTGCTGGCCTACCTGTATCAGGTGTGAATAAAGAAAAAAAAAAAAGATAAATGGCCGTGTTATCAGCATAAGTTAGATATTTCACCCTCTTCTTTCTGCAGAGTACTTGCATTCAGCACAAGTGACAATATTGTGAGATGCCCTGGTGGGAGACAGCACTTAGTAGCAGAGTTTCATTGGCCAGAGGAGGGATGACTGATTAGAGTGACCGCATTCTGCTCCAGAAGCCATTTTAAGTATTCACGACATTACAGCGCCTGTGTTGTTAAAAAAGACGAAGCAATCTTCCTTCACATATGCTTGCGTGTGCACTGTGGCGACTACAGCCATTATGAAATACACGAAATATATTCACAGTTCTGAATATGGACAACCACCAACTGAAAAAGGGAAGATGATTATTTTTGCTGTACAGGAACTCCCGCTGGACTTCCCACTTTTCACGACCGATCGCCTTAGCATTAGGCTATCCGAGCATGCTCCATGCCCATACCAAAATGTTTATACGTCATTAACCATGTATATACAGTCTGCAATTATACAGTCATTACGCATATCCCTGTATAGTCGAGACATTTTAATTGAAATTTGCTTGTCCATTGTTGGCGAATAAGTTCGATATTGCAGTGCCTGTATTGTTCAGAAGTATATTGCAATGGTCCTTTGAATATGCATGCATATTTTAATGAAACAAGGATTGAACTTTCAG